>NC_069074.1:24296217-24630736 GCF_025698485.1 Gossypium arboreum | reverse complement strand
GCATTTTTCACCATACAAATAATGTAAGCCAAATTTTCAAAGCAAACACCACCGACCAATTCCAAATCGTGAGTAGGATAATTCCTCTCATGAGGTTTTAAGCACGCCTCGAAGCATATGCCACCACTTTTCCTTCTTGCATGAGCACACACCCCAAACCATTTAGAGAAGCATCACTATACACCACAAATTCTTTACGATTGGGCTGTACTAACACTTTGGTGCCTCTGTTAATAACTTTTTCAATTCTTCAAAACTCGTTGACATTCTTCCGTCCATTCAAATTTAACATCCTTTGAGAGTAATCTAGTTATAGGAGCAGCAATTATAGAAAATCCATTTACAAACCGCCGATAATACCCGGTAGCCCCAAAACTTCTAACTTCATTCACGTTTTGGTGGTTTCCAATCAACAATGGCTGAAATTTTACTAGGATCAACCGTATACCATCACGAAACAATATGACCCAAAAATCCAACTTCGGAGCCAAAATTCACTTTTACTAAACTTAGCATACAATTGCTTATCTCTCAAAGTTTGCAAAACTATCCTCAAATGCTCAGCATGTTCTCATCTCATCTTTTGAATAAATTAAAATGTCATCTATAAACACCACAACAAATTTGTCCAAGTATGGCGAAATATGCGATTCATTAAATCCATAAACACTGACATGAGCATTTGTCAATCCGAATGGCATAACTAAAAATTCATAATGACCATACCTTGTTCTAAAAGCGGTTTTAGGTACATCCAGACTCCTTTACCCTGATTGGTAATACCGGATCTCAAGTCAATCTTTGAAAACCATGTCGCTCCTTTTAGCTAATCAAACAAATCATCAATTCTCGACAGCGGATACTTGTTTTGATTGTCACCTTGTTTAACCGCCGATAATCAACACATAATCTCATAGAACCATCCTTCTTTTCACAAATAACACGAGAGCACCCCAAGGTGAAAAACTTCGGTCTCACAAAGCCTTTATCGATCAACTCTTGCAAGCTGCGACTTTAATTCTTTCAACTCTGTTGGTGCCATTCTATATGGAGCAATCGAGATCGAGATCATTCCTATTATCAAATCAATACCAAATTCTACTTCCCGACGGAGGCAAACCAGCAATTCTTACGGAAATCGTCAGCAAATTCACACACACAAGCAGCGATTCAACTTTCTTTTCAACTTCTTTTGTATTAATTACATCGTAAAATAAGCTTCATAACCCTTTCTCGGATATCTTTGAGTGACATTGAAGAAATCACACTAGGCAATGCCTCCGATTTATCCGATTCAACCCGCAGAGTTTCACCATTTCCACACTTTAATTCTATAACCTTTTCTTTGCAATTTACTATAGCATCATGCAATGTCAACCAATCCATACCCAAAATAACATCAAATTCATCAAGCGGCAACAACATCAAGTCGGTAGGAAAGTAATGATCCAGAATCATTAAAGGACATTTCTTACATACTTTATCAATAATACACATTTGCCTAACGGATTCGACACTCTAATCATAAATTCATATTCTCAACAGTATATTCATACTAGACACCAATTTCATGCACACATATGAATGAGTAGAACAGGATCAATCAAAGCAATAACATTAACATTATAGAGAAAATGTACGGTAATCACATCGGTGAGGAAGCATCTTCCGCGCTTTAATAGCATAAGTTCTAGTAGAGCCCTTCCTTCAGTCTAACCGTGCATCCTCGGCTACATTCTTCTTGCTTGTTTCACTTCCAACTTTTCTCGGATACCTTCCTCGATGTTGCACCACTAGCTTTTACATTCGAAATTTTCTTTCTCTTCTCTCAGGCGGTCTCTAATAAAATGATCAGGAGAACCACATCGAAAACATTCATTTGCTCTTGCGGACCAAAATGATTTCTACCACACCGCTGGCACTCGGGTTTAACAAATCTCGTATTTCCCACACTAGTCGCAGTAGTCGAGATTTAGGACCCACATTTCGTTTCTTAAAATTTCCATATGATTGCCCAAATGAAACTTGGGAACGAGGATTCATATTTCTTGACTTTCCGGTTTCTTTGTGAGGGTGCATTACTCATTGGTCTTTTCTTCCAATTTCGTGTTTGATTCTACCTTTTCTTTTCCTTCATAATTCTTGACCTTGCAAGCTTCGATCGACAAAGTACCACCATTTCTTTTAGTTCAAGGATCCCAACAAATACCTTAATGTCTTCATTAAGCGTCTTCAAATCATCGGCACATCTTGGCTTCAGTAGGAACATATTCCACAGCATACTTACTTAATCAGAACAAACTCTCTTTCATATTCGAGGCTGTCATATTACCTTGCTTCACTCAAGAAACTCTTTACATTTCGATCAATAAATCTTTCACTAATATATTTCTTCGAAACTCTTCTTGAAAGAATTCCCGAGTTACCCTCTCTTTCGGTACCACCGAAATCAAAGTCTTCCACCAATTATAGGCTGAATCTCTCAACAAAGATGTAGCACATTTCAAACATTCTTCGGTGTACAAGATAATTCATCAAATACCGGATAGAATTTTCAAGCGAACTTCTGCTTTCTGCATCATCATCAATATTTGCTCTAAATTCTTCAGCCCCTTGTTTTAATTCTATCAACGGGGTTCGTGAAATTTTATCATATCCACTCCTTGAGGCATTGGAGGCATAGGTTGAGGAATTGGGGAGGTGGGGAGGTCGTACATTTGGGTTCGTCTGAGCGAACTCGGTGTACCATGCACTCATCATTTGGAGAAAGGCTTCCGATCCCTTTCCCTCCTCCCCGACCAACAGTAGGGGGTGGGTTTTCATCGGCGCTTGCTCCATCAGCCGGGCTGGCGCTTTACTCAGACTTCATCTGCCACACTGGATGGGGATCCATTTACTATATAAAAAATTTCATTTAAAAGGTCGAAGTCGTCACACTATCACAATTCATACATATGGCATGTATAGCAAAATCCGTACATACAACACGTGGTCCGAGAACCGACTAAACCTGCTCGATACCACTAAATGTAGCGCCCCACACCGAGACCGTCATGCGGAGTCGAGTATGAGGTGTTACTAAGCTTAGTTTAACATTTTTAGAACTTTGAATTATTTGTTTCTACATTCACAGCTTTTAAGCTACTTGCGTCACAGTCACAATAAAAATCATATCTCGAGTTACAAAACTCGAAATTAAGATCCGTAAATTTTCCCTGAATCTAGACTCATAAAACTATCTACTAATTTTTTTCTAGAATTTTTGGTTTGGCCAATTAGTACAGTTTATTAGTTAAAGTTAACCCTGTTTCAAGACTCGACTTGTCTGACCTCTGTTTACTACGAACCACATTTCTCTCTGTACAAAATTCATATGACTATGAGGTTTGTTTATACTAAAACTAGACTCAATAAGGATTCTGAGGATATAAAATACACCACCTAATTATATCTTTACAATTTATGGTGAATTTCTAAATTAGGAACAGGGATTCAGAAACTGCTATGACTCTGTTTCACTAAAATTAAAATATCTTCTAACATATACTTCCTTTACTTGTTTCATTTCTTTCATGTAAAACTAGACATAATAAGCTTCAATTTGATATGTATTTCACCACCAAATTCAATTTCTATGATTTTTAGTAAATTTTCAAACTCGCGTTAGTATTGCTGCGGTATTCTGTTTATGGTAAATTTCATCCTTTTTATGAGTTTTTATGCACTAAGTATCTTAATAGTTTTCCTTAACATCAAACATAATCTAAACTAACCATTTTCATAATTTATCATTATCAAGCATTTCCTCAACCATTTCACAACCATACCATAAGATCATTTACACAAAATGGGTATATTGCTATACATGCCATACTTAAATTTACAAGCCATTTACCAAAAATCTTACGGATAGTGTGGTGAGCCTTGACCTATCCAGACTCTGAGTGGCTTGTCCAAAACTACAATGAGTAAGAAGGAGGAGTAAGCATAAATGCTTAGTAAGTTCATATGCAAATAATAAGTAACATAACAAGCAGTTATACCGGTCAACATTAGCATACATCACTAAAACACATATCACATTTTAATCATTCTTCATCATCTTATTACCTTATCGTGGTTGTATCAATACTCAACCCGAGGGTTAAATACATACTTGTCCAAAATATCCATTTCATATCACTTACCAATCGTCTCTTTACATCTCGAAATTTTCCTCCATTTGAGTAGAACTTTGCAGTTGAACACATCGGAATATAATTGGATACATGGATAACTTGCACATAAGTGCCACATATTCAATCAAGCAATCATGTAACCCGCCCATAGCGAACTCGGACTCAACTCAACGAGCTCGGGCGTTCGCATCCATAAGTGAACTCGGACTCAACTCAGCGAGTTCGGATGCCTAGTTACATCTCACGAACTCGGACTCAACTCAGCGAGTTCGGACATTCGCATCCATAAGTGAACTCGGACTCAACTCAGCGAGTTCGGATGCTCAACCATCCTAGTGACATGTCACTTGTATCCTAATCTATTCCTAAGGTTCAAGCGGGCTTTTTCTCGAACACTTATCCTTGCCGTCTTAGTAGAATGCAAAATCAATACTCGGTAACAATTATATTTAACAAGTAGTTCACATAATTTACATATTATTTGAAATTAACCACAAAGCATACATTTCATAATAAAATTCAGCATAACACATAATTAATATCAATAACTTAAAAATAACAATTATGCTACATTATTTACATGAACTTACCTTGGTACCAAAATACAAAGATTTTGCAATTTAGTCCACAATCTTTTCTTTTCCTCGATTGAGGTCGATTCCACGTCTTTCTTGATCTAAAATAACACATTTAGCTTATTTAATACTCACATTATCAAATTAATCCTTAACTCAAATTTTGGCAAAATTACAATTTTACCCTAAACTTTTGCATATTTACATTTTGCCCCTAGGCTCGGGATTAAACTTTATTCCTTATTCTTATGTTTTACAACATGCTGATCACTTTTCTCTTCTATGGCAACATCAAATTCTCACTCTAACATGTACTTGTGACTATTAGGTATTTTTCTGATTAAGCCCTTTACTCGTTTTTGCTTAAAATCGAGTAGTACAAGTTGTCTAACATAATTTAAAACTTCATATTCTATCATAAAACATCAAAATACACAAATTTCACCTATGGGTGTTTTTCCAAATATAAACCCTAGGTTAAATTATTGCTAACATAAGCTTTATCGAGTTACCGGGATCTCAAAAACGTAAAAATCATTAAAAACGGGGCTTGAAATCACTTACTATGGAGCTTGGAAGCTTGAAACAAACCCTAGATATGGAGAACCCTTGAAATTTCGGCCTAATGAAGAAGATGGACAAAAATTGGCTTTTAATTTTGTTTTTAATTCATTTTAATAACTAAATGACCAAAATACCCTTACTACTAAACTTTCCAAAAATTCCTTCCATGTCCTAATTTTGTCCATGAACTTAAAATTGGTAAAATTTCTATTTAAGACCTCCTCATTAATATTCCAAAACAATTTCATACTAAAAACTTCTAGAATGCAAGTTTTGCAACTTATTCGATTTAGTCCCTACTTTCAATTTAAGCACTTTAGGCATAGAATTTCATCACGAAATTTTCACACAATCATGCAATCATATCATAAACATCAAAATCATTGTAAAATAATTATTTCTATCTCGGTTTACGGTCACGAAACCACTATTCGATTAAGCCCTAATTTAGGATATTACAACTCTCCCCCCTTTCAAAGATTTTAGTCCTCGAAAATCTTACCGTCTAACAGTGTGGGTATTGGTTTCTCATAGTTTCTTCAGTTTCCCATGTAGTCTCTTCTACCCCATGCTTTTGCCACAACACTTTCACAAGTGCAACACTTTTATTTCTTAGTTGTTTGACTTCTCGAGCTAAAATCTTAATCGGTTCTTCTTCAAAAGTCATATCGGTCGCAGAGTTCAATTTACATCGGTGAAATTATATGTGAAGGATCTGAACGATACCGGCGTAACATAGATCGTGAAACACATCATGAATCTTTTCTAATTGGGTGGTAAAGCTAGCCGATATGCTCTGGGTCCAACTTTTTCAATTATTTCATACGGTCCAATAAAGCGCGACTTAACTTGCCCTTTCGTCCAAATCTAAGGACTTTCTTCCATGGAGACACTTTCAAAATACCTTATCACCAACTTGAAACTCAATGTCCTTTCGCTTTAGAGTGCGCATAAGATTTACATCTGCTCTGACGACTTTCAAACAATCTCGAATTATCTTCACTTTTCTTGATTTCTTTTATTAAATCAACTCCATAAATCTGATTTTCCTTGAGTTCAGTCCAATACAAAGGCGTTCGACACTTGCGACCATACAATGCTTCATAAGGTGCCATTTTCAAGCTCGTCGATAGCTATTGTTGTAAGCAAATTCTACCAACGGCAAATATCTTTCCCAACTTCCTTGAAATTCCAATACACAACATCGAGCATGTCTTCAAGAATCTGAATTACTCTCTCGATTGTCCATCGGTTTGTGGATGAAAAGCGATCTTGAAATTTAACCCATTACCTAACGCGTCTTGCAACTTTTGCCAAAACCGCGAGGTAAACCTTGGATCTCTATCTGAAATAATCGATAATGGTATTCCGTGTAATCTAACAATTTCTTTAATATCTGATTCAGCCAACTTGTTAAGAGAATAATTAAATGCGTCTTAGGGATAAAATGAGCCGACTTAGTTAATCATCAACTATTACCCAGATGGCATCTTTCTTTCCGGAGTCAATGGCAATCTGAAACAAAATCCATAGTAATCGATCCCATTTCCATTCGGGAACCATAATAGGTGGAGTAATCCTGAAGGTACTTGGTGTTCGACTTTCACTGTTGACAAATTAAGCATTTGGACACAAACTCGATATATCTCTTTTCATTCCATTCCACCAATACATTTTCTTCAAGTCATTATACATTTTCGTACTACGGGATGAATCGAGAAATAACCACTATGTGCTTCCTGTAGGATCTTTTGAATCAATTCCTCATTCTTGATACACAAATCCGATCTTTAAACATTAAGCACCCATCGAACCAATTCTAAAATCGATCCGTGTCGACTTCACTTTTTTTCTTTTGGCTAGCAAATCTTGATCATTTTTCGAGTTTGAAATCTCTTGTAAAAACATTGGTTTTGCTCTTAACTCTGCTAGAATCGAACCATCATTTGACACTTTCAACCGAGTGTTCATAACTCTCAAAGCAAACAACAACTTTACGCTCAAAGCATCAAGAACCACATTCGCTTTTCGGGATGATAATCAATAACAAGCTCGTAATCTTTCAACAACTCCAACCATCTTCGTTGTCTCAAATTCAAGTCTTTTGTGACATCAAGTACTTAAGACTTTTGTGGTCGGTATATACCCGACATTTTTCACCATACAAATAATGTCGCCAAATTTTCAAAGCAAACACCACCGACCAATTCCAAATCGTGAGTAGGATAATTCCTCTCATGAGGTTTTAAGCGCCTCGAAGCATATGCCACCACTTTTCCTTCTTGCATGAGCACACACCCAAACCATTTAGAGAAGCATCACTATACACCACAAATTCTTTACGATTAAAATTTGTACTAACACTTTGGTGCCTCTGTTAATAACTTTTCAATTCTTCAAAACTCTGTTGACATTCTTCCGTCCATTCAAATTTAACATCCTTTCGGAGTAATCTAGTTATAGGAGCAGCAATTATAGAAAATCCATTTACAAACCATGATAATACCCAGCTAGCCCCAAGAAACTTCTAACTTCGATTCGTTTTTGGTGGTTTCAATCAACAATGGCTGAAATTTTACTAGGATCAACCCGTATACCATCACGAAACAATATGACCCAAAATCCAACTTCCGAGCCAAAATTCACTTTTACTAAACTTAGCATACAGTTGCTTATCTCTCAAAGTTTGCAAAACTATCCTCAAATGCTCGACATATTACATCTCATCTTTTGAATAAATTAAAATGTCATCTATAAACACCACAACAAATTTGTCCAAGTATGGCGAAATATGCGATTCATTAAATCCATAAACACAAAGAGGAGCATTTGTCAATCCGAATGGCATAACTAAAATTCATAATGACCATACCTTGTTCTAAAAGCGGTTTAGGTACATCCAACTCCTTTACCCATGATTGGTAATACCGGATCTCAAGTCAATCTTTGAAAACCATGTCGCTCCTTTTAGCTGATCAAACAAATCATCAATTCTCGAACAGCGGATACTTGTTTTGATTGTCACCTTGTTTAGCTGCCGATAATCAACACATAATCTCATAGAACCATCCTTCTTTTCACAAATAACACGGAGCACCCCAAGGTGAAAACTTCGGTCTCACAAAGCCTTTATCAGTCAACTCTTGCAAGCTGCGACTTTAATTCTTTCAACTCTGTTGGTGCCATTCTATATGGAGCAATCGAGATCGGAGCTGTTCGGTATCAAATCAATACCAAATTCTACTTCCCGATTGGAGGCAAACCGGCAATTCTTACGGAATCGTCGCAAATTCACACACAACAAGACTGATTCAACTTTCTTTTCAACTTCTTTTGTATTAATTACATCGCCAAATAAGCTTCATAACCCTTTCTCGATATCTTTGAGCCGACATTGAAGAAATCACACTAGGCAATGCCTCAGTTTATCTGATTCAACCCGCAGAGTTTCACCATTTCCACACTTTAATTCTATAACCTTTTCTTTGCAATTTACTATAGCATCATGCAATGTCAACCAATCCATACCCAAAATAACATCAAATTCATCAAGCGGCAACAACATCAAGTCGGTAGGAAAGTAATGATCCCGAATCATTAAAGGACATTTCTTACATACTTTATCAACAAATCACATTTGCCTAATGGATTCGACACTCTAATCATAAATTACGTATTCTCAACGGTATATTCATACTAGACACCAATTTCATGCACACATATGAATGAGTAGAACGGGATCAATCAAAGCAATAACATTAACATTATAGAGAAAATGTACCAGTAATCACATCGGTGAGGAAGCATCTTCACGCGCTTTAATAGCATAAGTTCTAGCGGAGCCCTTCCTTGAGTCTAACCGGTGCATCCTCGCTACATTCTTCTTGCTTGTTTCACTTCCAACTTTTCTCGGATACCTTCCCTCGAGTCTGCACCATTAGCTTTTACATTACGAAATTTTTCTTTCTCGGCTCTCTCAGGCGGTCTCTAATAAAATGATCCGGAGAACCACATCGAAAACATTCATTTGCTCGCACGGACCAAAATGATTTCTACCACACCGCTGGCACTTTCGGGTTTAACAAATCTCGTATTTCCACACTAGCATGATAGTCCGAGATTTAGGACCCACATTTCGTTTCTTAAAATTTCCATATGATTGCCCAATTGAAACTTGGGAGCGAGTTCATATTTCTTGACTTTCCGGTTTCTTTGTGAGGGTGCATTACTCATTGGTCTTTTCTTCCAATTTCGTGTTTGATTCTACCTTTTCTTTTCCTTCATAATTCTTCACCTTGCAAGCTCGATCGACAAGTACCACCATTTCTTTTAGTTCAAGGATCCCAACAAATACCTTAATGTCTTCATTAAGCCCGTCTTCAAATCCTCGGCACATCTTGGCTTCTGTAGGAACATATTCCCTGGCATACTTACTTAATCGAACAAACTCTCTTTCATATTACGAGATGTCATATTACCTTGCTTCAGCTCAAGAAACTCTTTACATTTCTGATCAATAAATCTTTCACTAATATATTTCTTCCGAAACTCTTCTTGAAAGAATTCCCAGGTTACCCTCTCTTTCGGTACCACCGAAATCAAAGTCTTCCACCAATTATAGGCTGAATCTCTCAACAAAGATGTAGCACATTTCAAACATTCTTCAGGTGTACAAGATAATTCATCAAATACCCGGATAGAATTTTCAAGCCAGAACTCTGCTTTCTCTGCATCATCATCAATATTTGCTCTAAATTCTTCAGCCCCTTGTTTACGAATTCTATCAACGGGGGTTCTGTGAAATTTTATCATATCCACTCCTTGAGGCATTGGAGGCATAGGTTGAGGAATTGGGGGAGGTGGGGGAGGTCGTACATTTGGGTTCGTACGAACGAACTCAGTGTACCATGCACTCATCATTTGGAGAAAGGCTTCCGATCCCTTTCCCTCCTCCCACGACCAACAGTAGGGGTGGGTTTTCATCGTGCTGCTCCATCAGCGGAGTGGCGCTTTACTCAGACTTCATCTCGCCACAGTGGATCGGGATCCATTTACTATATAAAAAATTTCATTTAAAAAGGTCAGAAGTCGTCACACTATCACAATTCATACATATGGCATGTATAGCAAAATCCGTACATACAACACGTAGTCCGAGAACCGACTAAACCTGCTCTGATACCACTAAATGTAACGCCCCACACCGAGACCGTCACGAGTCAGTATGAGGTGTTACTAAGCTTAGTTTAACATTTTAGAACTTTGAATTATTTGTTTCTACATTCACAGCTTTTAAGCTACTTGCGTCACAGTCACAATAAAATCATATCTCGAGTTACAAAACTCGAAATTAAGATCCGTAAATTTTCCTGAATCTAGACTCATAAAATATCTACTAATTTTTTCTAGAATTTTGGTTGGGCCAATTAGTACAGTTTATTAGTTAAAGTTAACCCTGTTTCAAGACTCGACTTGTCTGACCTCTGTTTACTACGAACCACATTTCTCTCTGTACAAAATTCATATGACTATGAGGTTTGTTTATACTAAAACTAGACTCAATAAGGATTCTGAGGATATAAAATACACCACCTAATTATATCTTTACAATTTATGGTGAATTTCTAAAGTAGGAACAGGGGATTCAGAAACTGCTATGACTCTGTTTCACTAAAATTAAAATATCTTCTAACATATACTTCCTTTACTTGTTTCATTTCTTTCATGTAAAACTAGACATAATAAGCTTCAATTTGATATGTATTTCACCACCAAATTCAATTTCTATGATTTTTAGTAAATTTTCAAACTCGCGTTAGTATTGCTGCGGTATTCTGTTTATGGTAAATTTCATCCTTTTTATGAGTTTTTATGCACTAAGTATCTTAATAGTTTTCCTTAACATCAAACATAATCTAAACTAACCATTTTCATAATTTATCATTATCAAGCATTTCCTTAACCATTTCACAACCATACCATAAGATCATTTACACAAAATGGGTATATTGCTATACATGCCATACTTAAATTTACAAGCCATTTACCAAAAATCTTCTGGATAGTGTGGTGAGCCTTGACCTATCCCGACTCTGAGTGGCTTGTCCAAAACTACAATGAGTAAGAAGGAGGAGTAAGCATAAATGCTTAGTAAGTTCATATGCAAATAATAAGTAACATAACAAGCAGTTATACCGGTCAACATTAGCATACATCACTAAAACACATATCACATTTTAATCATTCTTCATCATCTTATTACCTTATCGTGGTTGTATCAATACTCAACCCGAGGGTTAAATACATACTTGTCCAAAATATCCATTTCATATCACTTACCAATACGTCTCTTTACATCTCGAAATTTTCCTCCATTTGAGTAGAACTTTACCGTTGAACACATCGAATATAATTCGGATACATGGATAACTTGCACATAAGTGCCACATATTCAATCAAGCAATCATGTAACCCGCCCATAGCGAACTCGGACTCAACTCAGCGAGCTCAGGCGTTCGCATCCATAAGTGAACTCGGACTCAACTCAGCGAGTTCGGATGCCTAGTTACATCTCACGAACTCCGGACTCAACTCAACGAGTTCGGACATTCGCATCCATAAGTGAACTCGGACTCAACTCAACGAGTTCGGATGCTCAACCATCCTAGTGACATGTCACTTGTATCCTAATCTATTCCTAAGGTTCAAGCGGGCTTTTCCTCGAACACTTATCCTTTCCGTCTTCCGTAGAATGCGAAATCAATACTCGGTAACAATTATATTTAACAAGTAGTTCACATAATTTACATATTATTTGAAATTAACCACAAAGCATACATTTCATAATAAAATTCAGCATAACACATAATTAATATCAATAACTTAAAAATAACAATTATGCTACATTATTTACACATGAACTTACCTTGGTACCAAAATACAAAGATTTTGCAATTTAGTCCACAATCTTTTCTTTTCCTCGATTGAGGTCGATTCCACGTCTTTCTTGATCTAAAATAACACATTTAGCTTATTTAATACTCACATTATCAAATTAATCCTTAACTCAAATTTTGGCAAAATTACAATTTTACCCTAAACTTTTGCATATTTACATTTTTGCCCCTAGGCTCGGGATTAAACTTTATTCCTTATTCTTATGTTTTACAACATGCTGATCACTTTTCTCTTCTATGGCAACATCAAATTCTCACTCTAACATGTACTTGTGACTATTAGGTATTTTCTGGATTAAGCCCTTTTACTCGTTTTTGCTTAAAATCGAGTAGTACAAGTTGTCTAACATAATTTAAAACTTCATATTCTATCATAAAACATCAAAATACACAAATTTCACCTATGGGTGTTTTTCCAAATATAAACCCTAGGTTAAATTATTGCTAACACAAGCTTTATCGAGTTCTAGGATCTCAAAAGCGTAAAATCATTAAAAGCGGGCTTGAAATCACTTACTATGGAGCTTGGAAGCTTGAAACAAACCCTAGATATGGAGAACCCTTGAAATTTCGGCCTAATGAAGAAGATGGACAAAAATTGGCTTTTAATTTTGTTTTAATTCATTTTAATAACTAAATGACCAAAATACCCTTACTACTAAACTTTCCAAAATTCCTTCCATGTCCTAATTTTGTCCATGAACTTAAAATTGGTAAAATTTCTATTTAAGACCTCCTCATTAATATTCCAAAACAATTTCATACTAAAACTTCTAGAATGCAAGTTTTGCAACTTATTCGATTTAGTCCTACTTTCAATTTAAGCACTTTAGGCATAGAATTTCATCACGAAATTTTCACACAATCATGCAATCATATCATAAACATCAAAATCATTGTAAAATAATTATTTCTATCTCGGATTTCTGGTCACGAAACCACTATTCGATTAAGCCCTAATTTAGGATATTACAACTCTCCCCCTTTCAAAGATTTTAGTCCTCGAAAATCTTACTGCGATAACAGTGTGGGTATTGGTTTCTCATAGTTTCTTCAGTTTCCCATGTAGTCTCTTCTACCCCATGCTTTTGCCACAACACTTTCACAAGTGCAACACTTTTATTTCTTAGTTGTTTGACTTCTCGAGCTAAAATCTTAATCGGTTCTTCTTCAAAAGTCATATCGGTCGCAGTTCAATTTACATCGGTGAAATTATATGTGAAGGATCTGAACGATACCGACGTAACATAGATCGTGAAACACATCATGAATCTTTTCTAATTCGGTGGTAAAGCTAGCCGATATGCTACTGGTCCAACTTTTCAATTATTTCATACGGTCCAATAAAACGCGGACTTAACTTGCCCTTTCGTCCAAATCTAAGGACTTTCTTCCATGGAGACACTTTCAAAAATACCTTATCACCAACTTGAAACTCAATGTCCTTTCGCTTTAGGTCTGCATAAGATTTACATCTGCTCTGAGCGACTTTCAAACAATCTCGAATTATCTTCACTTTTCTTGAGTTTCTTTTATTAAATCAACTCCATAAATCGATTTTCCTTGAGTTCAGGTCAATACAAAGGCGTTCGACACTTGCGACCATACAATGCTTCATAAGGTGCCATTTTCAAGCTCGTCTGATAGCTATTGTTGTAAGCAAATTCTACCAACGGCAAATATCTTTCCCAACTTCCTTGAAATTCCAATACACAACATCTGAGCATGTCTTCAAGAATCTGAATTACTCTCTCTGATTGTCCATCAGTTTGTGGATGAAAAGCAGTACTGAAATTTAACTTCGTACCTAACGCGTCTTGCAACTTTTGCCAAAACATGAGGTAAACCTTGGATCTCTATCTGAAATAATCGATAATGGTATTCCGTGTAATCTAACAATTTCTTTAATATCAGATTCAGCCAACTTGTTAAGAGAATAATTAAATGCGTCTTCGGGATAAAATGAGCCGACTTAGTTAATCATCAACTATTACCCGGATGGCATCTTTCTTTCCGAGTCAATGGCAATCTGAAACAAAATCCATAATAATCGATCCCATTTCCATTCAGGAACCATAATAGGTGGAGTAATCCTCAAGGTACTTGGTGTTCAACTTTCACTGTTGACAAATTAAGCATTTGGACACAAACTCGATATATCTCTTTTCATTCCATTCCACCAATACATTTTCTTCAAGTCATTATACATTTTCGTACTACGGATGAATCGAGAAATAACCACTATGTGCTTCTGTAGGATCTTTTGAATCAATTCCTCATTCTTGATTTTACAAATCCGATCTTTAAACATTAAGCACCCATCGAACCAATTCTAAAATCGATCCGTGTCGACTTCACACTTTTTTTCTTTTGGCTAGCAAATCTTGATCATTTTTCTGAGTTTCAGAAATCTCTTGTAAAAACATTGGTTTTGCTCTTAACTCTGCTAGAATCGAACCATCATTTGACACTTTCAACTGAGTGTTCATAACTCTCAAAGCAAACAACAACTTTCTGCTCAAAGCATCAGCAACCACATTCGCTTTTCCCGGATGATAATCAATAACAAGCTCGTAATCTTTCAACAACTCCAACCATCTTCGTTGTCTCAAATTCAAGTCTTTTTGTGACATCAAGTACTTAAGACTTTTGTGGTCGGTATATACCCGACATTTTTCACCATACAAATAATGTCGCCAAATTTTCAAAGCAAACACCACCGCAGCCAATTCCAAATCGTGAGTAGGATAATTCCTCTCATGAGGTTTTAAGCGCCTCGAAGCATATGCCACCACTTTTCCTTCTTGCATGAGCACACACCCCAAACCATTTAGAGAAGCATCACTATACACCACAAATTCTTTACGATTAAATTGTACTAACACTGGTGCCTCTGTTAATAACTTTTCAATTCTTCAAAACTCATTGACATTCTTCCGTCCATTCAAATTTAACATCCTTTCGAGAGTAATCTAGTTATAGGAGCAGCAATTATAGAAAATCCATTTACAAACCGCCGATAATACCCACTAGCCCCAAGAAACTTCTAACCCGATTCGTTTTTCGGTGGTTTCCAATCAACAATGGCTGAAATTTTACCAGATCAACCCGTATACCATCACGAAACAATATGACCCAAAAATCCAACTTCCGGAGCCAAAATTCACTTTTACTAAACTTAGCATACAGCTGCTTATCTCTCAAAGTTTGCAAAACTATCCTCAAATGCTCAGCATGTTCTGTCTCATCTTTTGAATAAATTAAAATGTCATCTATAAACACCACAACAAATTTGTCCAAGTATGGCCGAAATATGCGATTCATTAAATCCATAAACACAAAGAGAGCATTTGTCAATCCGAATGGCATAACTAAAATTCATAATGACCATACCTTGTTCTAAAAGCAGTTTTAGGTACATCCAACTCCTTTACCCGCAGTTGGTAATACCCAGATCTCAAGTCAATCTTTGAAAACCATGTCGCTCCTTTTAGCTGATCAAACAAATCATCAATTCTCGGCAACGGATACTTGTTTTTGATTGTCACCTTGTTTAACTGCCGATAATCAACACATAATCTCATAGAACCATCCTTCTTTTCACAAATAACACGGAGCACCCCAAGGTGAAAACTTCGGTCTCACAAAGCCTTTATCACCAACTCTTGCAATGCGACTTTAATTCTTTCAACTCTGTTGGTGCCATTCTATATGGAGCAATCGAGATCGGAGTCATTCGGTATCAAATCAATACCAAATTCTACTTCCATTTGACCGAGGCAAACCCGGCAATTCTTACGGAAATCGTCCAAATTCACACACAACCCAAGACTGATTCAACTTTCTTTTCAACTTCTTTTGTATTAATTACATACGCCAAATAAGCTTCATAACCCTTTCTCAGATATCTTTGAGCCGACATTGAAGAAATCACACTAGGCAATGCCTCTGATTTATCTGATTCAACCCGCAGAGTTTCACCATTTCCACACTTTAATTCTATAACCTTTTCTTTGCAATTTACTATAGCATCATGCAATGTCAACCAATCCATACCCAAAATAACATCAAATTCATCAAGCGGCAACAACATCAAGTCGGTAGGAAAGTAATGATCCCGAATCATTAAAGGACATTTCTTACATACTTTATCAACAATCACACATTTGCCTAACGGATTCGACACTCTAATCATAAATTACGTATTCTCAACAGGTATATTCATACTAGACACCAATTTCATGCACACATATGAATGAGTAGAACAGGATCAATCAAAGCAATAACATTAACATTATAGAGAAAATGTACGTAATCACATCGGTGAGGAAGCATCTTCACGCTTTAATAGCATAAGTTCTAGCGGAGCCCTTCCTTGAGTCTAACCGGTGCATCCACAGCTACATTCTTCTTGCTTGTTTCACTTCCAACTTTTCTGGATACCTTCCCTCGAGTCTGCACCATTAGCTTTTACATTCGAAATTTTTCTTTCTCGGCTCTCTCAGGCGTCTCTAATAAAATGATCCGGAGAACCACATCGAAAACATTCATTTGCTCTGCACGGACCAAAATGATTTCTACCACACCGGCACTTTTCGGGTTTAACAAATCTCGTATTTCCCACACTAGCCGCATGATAGTCCGAGATTTAGGACCCACATTTCGTTTCTTAAAATTTCCATATGATTGCCCAAATGAAACTTGGGAGCGAGGATTCATATTTCTTGACTTTCCGGTTTCTTTGTGAGGTGCATTACTCATTGGTCTTTTCTTCCAATTTCGTGTTTTAGATTCTACCTTTTCTTTTCCTTGATAATTCTTCACCTTGCAAGCTTCGATCGACAAGTACCACCATTTCTTTTAGTTCAAGGATCCCAACAAATACCTTAATGTCTTCATTAAGCCCGTCTTCAAATCCTCGGCACATCTTGGCTTCAGAGGAACATATTCCACTGCATACTTACTTAATCGAACAAACTCTCTTTCATATTCGAGATGTCATATTACCTTGCTTCACTCAAGAAACTCTTTACATTTCGATCAATAAATCTTTCACTAATATATTTCTTCCAAACTCTTCTTGAAAGAATTCCCGGTTACCCTCTCTTTCGGTACCACCGAAATCAAAGTCTTCCACCAATTATAGGCTGAATCTCTCAACAAAGATGTAGCACATTTCAAACATTCTTCGTGTACAAGATAATTCATCAAATACGGGATAGAATTTTCAAGCGAACTCTGCTTTCTACATCATCATCAATATTTGCTCTAAATTCTTCAGCCCCTTGTTTACGAATTCTATCAGCGGGGTTACGTGAAATTTTATCATATCCACTCCTTGAGGCATTGGAGGCATAGGTTGAGGAATTGGGGAGGTGGGGAGGTCGTACATTTGGGTTCGTCTGAGCGAACTCGATGTACCATGCACTCATCATTTGGAGAAAGGCTTCCGATCCCTTTCCCTCCTCCGACCAACAGTAGGGGGTGGGTTTTCAGTCGGCGCTGCTCCATCAGCCGGAGCTGGCGCTTTACTCTGTACTTCATCTGCCACAGCTGGATCGGGATCCATTTACTATATAAAAAAAATTTCATTTAAAAAGGTCAGAAGTCGTCACACTATCACAATTCATACATATGGCATGTATAGCAAAATCCGTACATACAACACGTAGTCCGAGAACCGACTAAACCTGCTCTGATACCACTAAATGTAACGCCCCCACACCCGAGACCGTCGCCGGAGTCGAGTATGAGGTGTTACTAAGCTTAGTTTAACATTTTTAGAACTTTGAATTATTTGTTTCTACATTCACAGCTTTTAAGCTACTTGCGTCACAGTCACAATAAAAATCATATCTCG
This sequence comes from Gossypium arboreum, assembly GCF_025698485.1. Classification (NCBI taxonomy): domain Eukaryota; kingdom Viridiplantae; phylum Streptophyta; class Magnoliopsida; order Malvales; family Malvaceae; genus Gossypium; species Gossypium arboreum. Next base: position 24,612,603 of record NC_069074.1, on the reverse strand, counting down.
AGTTACAAAACTCGAAATTAAGATCCGTAAATTTTCCCTGAATCTAGACTCATAAAAATATCTACTAATTTTTTTCTAGAATTTTTGGTTGGGCCAATTAGTACAGTTTATTAGTTAAAGTTAACCCTGTTTCAAGACTCGACTTGTCTGACCTCTGTTTACTACGAACCACATTTCTCTCTGTACAAAATTCATATGACTATGAGGTTTGTTTATACTAAAACTAGACTCAATAAGGATTCTGAGGATATAAAATACACCACCTAATTATATCTTTACAATTTATGGTGAATTTCTAAAGTAGGAACAGGGGATTCAGAAACTGCTATGACTCTGTTTCACTAAAATTAAAATATCTTCTAACATATACTTCCTTTACTTGTTTCATTTCTTTCATGTAAAACTAGACATAATAAGCTTCAATTTGATATGTATTTCACCACCAAATTCAATTTCTATGATTTTTAGTAAATTTTCAAACTCGCGTTAGTATTGCTGCGGTATTCTGTTTATGGTAAATTTCATCCTTTTATGAGTTTTATGCACTAAGTATCTTAATAGTTTTCCTTAACATCAAACATAATCTAAACTAACCATTTTCATAATTTATCATTATCAAGCATTTCCTTAACCATTTCACAACCATACCATAAGATCATTTACACAAAATGGGTATATTGCTATACATGCCATACTTAAATTTACAAGCCATTTACCAAAAATCTTACGGATAGTGTGGTGAGCCTTCGACCTATCCCGACTCTGAGCTGGCTTGTCCAAAACTACAATGAGTAAGAAGGAGGAGTAAGCATAAATGCTTAGTAAGTTCATATGCAAATAATAAGTAACATAACAAGCAGTTATACCAGTCAACATTAGCATACATCACTAAAACACATATCACATTTTAATCATTCTTCATCATCTTATTACCTTATCGTGGTTGTATCAATACTCAACCCGAGGGTTAAATACATACTTGTCCAAAATATCCATTTCATATCACTTACCAATACGTCTCTTTACATCTCGAAATTTTCCTCCATTTGAGTAGAACTTTACCGTTGAACACATCGAATATAATTCGGATACATGGATAACTTGCACATAAGTGCCACATATTCAATCAAGCAATCATGTAACCCGCCCATAAGCGAACTCGGACTCAACTCAACGAGCTCGGCGTTCGCATCCATAAGTGAACTCGGACTCAACTCAACGAGTTCGGATGCCTAGTTACATCTCACGAACTCGGACTCAACTCAACGAGTTCGGACATTCGCATCCATAAGTGAACTCGGACTCAACTCAACGAGTTCGGATGCTCAACCATCCTAGTGACATGTCACTTGTATCCTAATCTATTCCTAAGGTTCAAGCGGGCTTTTCCTCGAACACTTATCCTTTCCGTCTTCCGTAGAATGCCGAAATCAATACTCGGTAACAATTATATTTAACAAGTAGTTCACATAATTTACATATTATTTGAAATTAACCACAAAGCATACATTTCATAATAAAATTCAGCATAACACATAATTAATATCAATAACTTAAAAATAACAATTATGCTACATTATTTACACATGAACTTACCTTGGTACCAAAATACAAAGATTTTGCAATTTAGTCCACAATCTTTTCTTTTCCTCGATTGAGGTCGATTCCACGTCTTTCTTGATCTAAAATAACACATTTAGCTTATTTAATACTCACATTATCAAATTAATCCTTAACTCAAATTTTGGCAAAATTACAATTTTACCCTAAACTTTTGCATATTTACATTTTTGCCCCTAGGCTCTGGATTAAACTTTATTCCTTATTCTTATGTTTTACAACATGCTGATCACTTTTCTCTTCTATGGCAACATCAAATTCTCACTCTAACATGTACTTGTGACTATTAGGTATTTTTACCGATTAAGCCCTTTTACTCGTTTTGCTTAAAATCGAGTAGTACAAGTTGTCTAACATAATTTAAAACTTCATATTCTATCATAAAACATCAAAATACACAAATTTCACCTATGGGTGTTTTTCCAAATATAAACCCTAGGTTAAATTATTGCTAACATAAGCTTTATCGAGTTCTGGGATCTCAAAAACGTAAAATCATTAAAAGCAGGGCTTGAAATCACTTACTATGGAGCTTGGAAGCTTGAAACAAACCCTAGATATGGAGAACCCTTGAAATTTCGGCCTAATGAAGAAGATGGACAAAAATTGGCTTTTAATTTTGTTTTAATTCATTTTAATAACTAAATGACCAAAATACCCTTACTACTAAACTTTCCAAAAATTCCTTCCATGTCCTAATTTTGTCCATGAACTTAAAATTGGTAAAATTTCTATTTAAGACCTCCTCATTAATATTCCAAAACAATTTCATACTAAAAACTTCTAGAATGCAAGTTTTGCAACTTATTCGATTTAGTCCCTACTTTCAATTTAAGCACTTTAGGCATAGAATTTCATCACGAAATTTTCACACAATCATGCAATCATATCATAAACATCAAAATCATTGTAAAATAATTATTTCTATCTCGGATTTCGGTCACGAAACCACTATTCGATTAAGCCCTAATTTAGGATATTACAACTCTCCCCTTTCAAAGATTTTCGTCCTCGAAAATCTTACCTATAACAGTGTGGGTATTGGTTTCTCATAGTTTCTTCAGTTTCCCATGTAGTCTCTTCTACCCCATGCTTTTGCCACAACACTTTCACAAGTGCAACACTTTTATTTCTTAGTTGTTTGACTTCTCGAGCTAAAATCTTAATCGGTTCTTCTTCAAAAGTCATATCAGGTCGCAGTTCAATTTCTCGGTGAAATTATATGTGAAGGATCTGAATGATACCGACGTAACATAGATCGTGAAACACATCATGAATCTTTTCTAATTCGGTGGTAAAGCTAGCGATATGCTACCGGTCCAACTTTTCAATTATTTCATACGGTCCAATAAAACGCGGACTTAACTTGCCCTTTCGTCCAAATCTAAGGACTTTCTTCCATGGAGACACTTTCAAAATACCTTATCACCAACTTGAAACTCAATGTCCTTTCGCTTTAGGTCTGCATAAGATTTACATCTATCTGAAGCGACTTTCAAACAATCTCGAATTATCTTCACTTTTCTTCGCTTTTATTAAATCAACTCCATAAATCTGATTTTCCTTGAGTTCAGTCCAATACAAAGGCGTTCGACACTTGCGACCATACAATGCTTCATAAGGTGCCATTTTCAAGCTCGTCGATAGCTATTGTTGTAAGCAAATTCTACCAACGGCAAATATCTTTCCCAACTTCCTTGAAATTCCAATACACAACATCGAGCATGTCTTCAAGAATCAATTACTCTCTCGATTGTCCATCGGTTTGTGGATGAAAGCGATCGAAATTTAACCGTACCTACGCGTCTTGCAACTTTTGCCAAAACCGCGAGGTAAACCTTGGATCTCTATCTGAAATAATCGATAATGGTATTCCGTGTAATCTAACAATTTCTTTAATATCTGATTCAGCCAACTTGTTAAGAGAATAATTAAATGCGTCTTAGGGATAAAATGAGCCGACTTAGTTAATCATCAACTATTACCCAGATGGCATCTTTCTTTCCGGAGTCAATGGCAATCTGAAACAAAATCCATAGTAATCGATCCCATTTCCATTCAGGAACCATAATAGGTGGAGTAATCCACGAAGGTACTTGGTGTTCGACTTTCACTGTTGACAAATTAAGCATTTGGACACAAACTCGATATATCTCTTTTCATTCCATTCCACCAATACATTTTCTTCAAGTCATTATACATTTTCGTACTACGGATGAATCGAGAAATAACCACTATGTGCTTCTGTAGGATCTTTTGAATCAATTCCTCATTCTTGATACACAAATCCGATCTTTAAACATTAAGCACCCATCGAACCAATTCTAAAATCGATCCGTGTCGACTTCACCTTTATTTTCTTTTGGCTAGCAAATCTTGATCATTTTACGAGTTTGAAATCTCTTGTAAAAACATTGGTTTTGCTCTTAACTCTGCTAGAATCGAACCATCATTTGACACTTTCAACCGAGTGTTCATAACTCTCAAAGCAAACAACAACTTTCTGCTCAAAGCATCAAGAACCACATTCGCTTTTCGGGATGATAATCAATAACAAGCTCGTAATCTTTCAACAACTCCAACCATCTTCGTTGTCTCAAATTCAAGTCTTTTGTGACATCAAGTACTTAAGACTTTTGTGGTCGGTATATACCGACATTTTCACCATACAAATAATGTCGCCAAATTTTCAAAGCAAACACCACCGCAGACCAATTCCAAATCGTGAGTAGGATAATTCCTCTCATGAGGTTTTAAGCGCCTCGAAGCATATGCCACCACTTTTCCTTCTTGCATGAGCACACACCCAAACCATTTAGAGAAGCATCACTATACACCACAAATTCTTTACGATTCGGGTTTGTACTAACACTTTGGTGCCTCTGTTAATAACTTTTCAATTCTTCAAAACTCTGTTGACATTCTTCCGTCCATTCAAATTTAACATCCTTTCGGAGTAATCTAGTTATAGGAGCAGCAATTATAGAAAATCCATTTACAAACCGCCGATAATACCAGCTAGCCCCAAGAAACTTCTAACTTCGATTCGTTTTCGGTGGTTTCCAATCAACAATGGCTGAAATTTTACTAGGATCAACCCGTATACCATCACGAAACAATATGACCCAAAAATCCAACTTCCGGAGCCAAAATTCACTTTTACTAAACTTAGCATACAAATTGCTTATCTCTCAAAGTTTGCAAAACTATCCTCAAATGCTCAAGATGTTACATCTCATCTTTTGAATAAATTAAAATGTCATCTATAAACACCACAACAAATTTGTCCAAGTATGGCGAAATATGCGATTCATTAAATCCATAAACACAAGCAGAGCATTTGTCAATCCGAATGGCATAACTAAAATTCATAATGACCATACCTTGTTCTAAAAGCGGTTTTAGGTACATCCAACTCCTTTACCCGCAGATTGGTAATACCCAGATCTCAAGTCAATCTTTGAAAACCATGTCGCTCCTTTTAGGTGATCAAACAAATCATCAATTCTAACAGCGGATACTTGTTTTTGATTGTCACCTTGTTTAACTGCCGATAATCAACACATAATCTCATAGAACCATCCTTCTTTTTCACAAATAACACGGAGCACCCCAAGGTGAAAAACTTCGGTCTCACAAAGCCTTTATCACCAACTCTTGCAATCTGCGACTTTAATTCTTTCAACTCTATTGGTGCCATTCTATATGGAGCAATCGAGATCGGAGCTGTTCGGTATCAAATCAATACCAAATTCTACTTCCACGACCGGAGGCAAACCGGCAATTCTTACGGAAATCGTCCATAAATTCACACACAACCCAAGACTGATTCAACTTTCTTTTCAACTTCTTTTGTATTAATTACATACGCCAAATAAGCTTCATAACCCTTTCTCAGATATCTTTGAGCCGACATTGAAGAAATCACACTAGGCAATGCCTCTGATTTATCTGATTCAACCCGCAGAGTTTCACCATTTCCACACTTTAATTCTATAACCTTTTCTTTGCAATTTACTATAGCATCATGCAATGTCAACCAATCCATACCCAAAATAACATCAAATTCATCAAACGGCAACAACATCAAGTCGGTCGGAAAGTAATGATCCCGAATCATTAAAGGACATTTCTTACATACTTTATCAACAGTCACACATTTGCCTAACGGATTCGACACTCTAATCATAAATTCGTATTCTCAACGGTATATTCATACTAGACACCAATTTCATGCACACATATGAATGAGTAGAACAGGATCAATCAAAGCAATAACATTAACATTATAGAGAAAATGTACGGTAATCACATCGGTGAGGAAGCATCTTCACGCGCTTTAATAGCATAAGTTCTAGCAGAGCCCTTCCTTGAGTCTAACAGGTGCATCCCTAGCTACATTCTTCTTGCTTGTTTCACTTCCAACTTTTCTGGATACCTTCCCTCGAGTCGCACCACTAGCTTTTACATTCTGAAATTTTTCTTTCTCGGCTCTCTCGGCGGTCTCTAATAAAATGATCCGGAGAACCACATCGAAAACATTCATTTGCTCTGCGGACCAAAATGATTTCTACCACACCGGCACTTTCGGGTTTAACAAATCTCGTATTTCCCACACTAGCCGCAGAAGTAGTCCGAGATTTAGGACCCACATTTCGCTTCTTAAAATTTCCATATGATTGCCCAATTGAAACTTGGGAGCGAGGATTCATATTTCTTGACTTTCCGGTTTCTTTGTGAGGTGCATTACTCATTGGTCTTTTCTTCCAATTTCGTGTTTGATTCTACCTTTTCTTTTCCTTGATAATTTTTCAGCCTTGCAAGCTCGATCGACAAGTACCACCATTTCTTTTAGTTCAAGGATCCCAACAAATACCTTAATGTCTTCGTTAAGCCCGTCTTCAAATCGTCGGCACATCTTGGCTTCAGAGGAACATATTCCACAGCATACTTACTTAATCGAACAAACTCTCTATCATATTCGAGAGCGTCATATTACCTTGCTTCACTCAAGAAACTCTTTACATTTCGATCAATAAATCTTTCACTAATATATTTCTTCCAAACTCTTCTTGAAAGAATTCCCGGTTACCCTCTCTTTCGGTACCACCAAATCAAAGTCTTCCACCAATTATAGGTGAATCTCTCAACAAAGATGTAGCACATTTCAAACATTCTTCGGTGTACAAGATAATTCATCAAATACCGGATAGAATTTTCAAGCGAACTCGCTTTCTCTACATCATCATCAATATTTGCTTTAAATTCTTCACCCCTTGTTTACGAATTCTATCAACGGGGTTCTGTGAAATTTTATCATATCCACTCCTTGAGGCATTGGAGGCATAGGTTGAGGAATTGGGGAGGTGGGGAGGTCGTACATTTGGGTTCGTCTGAAACGAACTCGATGTACCATGCACTCATCATTTGGAGAAAGGCTTCCGATCCCTTTCCCTCCTCCCGACCAACAGTGGGGGTGGGTTTTCGATCGTATGCTCCATCAGCCGAGCTGGCGCTTTACTCAGACTTCATCTCGCCACACTGGATCGGGATCCATTTACTATATAAAAAATTTCATTTAAAAAGGTCAGAAGTCGTCACACTATCACAATTCATACATATGGCATGTATAGCAAAATCCGTACATACAACACGTAGTCCGAGAACCGACTAAACCTGCTCTGATACCACTAAATGTAACGCCCCCACACCCGAGACCGTCGCCGGATTCGAGTATGAGGTGTTACTAAGCTTAGTTTAACATTTTTAGAACTTTGAATTATTTGTTTCTACATTCACAGCTTTTAAGCTACTTGCCTCACAGTCACAATAAAAATCATATCTCGAGTTACAAAACTCGAAATTAAGATCTGTAAATTTTTCCTGAATCTAGACTCATAAAAATATCTACTAATTTTTTTCTAGAATTTTTGGTTGGGCCAATTAGTACAGTTTATTAGTTAAATTTACCCCTATTTCAAGACTGGACTGGTCTGACCTCTGTTTACTACGAACCACATTTCTCTCTGTACAAAATTCATATGACTATGAGGTTTGTTTATACTAAAACTAGACTCAATAAGGATTCTGAGGATATAAAATACACCACCTAATTATATCTTTACAATTTATGGTGAATTTCTAAATTAGGAACAGGGGATTCAGAAACTGCTATGACTCTGTTTCACTAAAATTAAAATATCTTCTAACATATACTTCCTTTACTTGTTTCATTTGTTTCATGTGAAACTAGACATAATAAGATTCAATTTGATATGTATTTCACCACCAAATTCGATTTCTATGATTTTAGTAAATTTTCAAACTCGCGTTAGTATTGCTGCGGTATTCATTTTATGGTAAATTTCATCCTTTTATGAGTTTTTATGCACTAAGTATCTTAATAGTTTTCCTTAACATCAAACATAATCTAAACTAACCATTTTCATAATTTATCATTATCAAGCATTTCCTCAACCATTTCACAACCATACCATAAGATCATTTACACAAAATGGGTATATTGCTATACATGCCATACTTAAATTTACAAGCCATTTACCAAAAATCTTCCGGATAGTGTGGTGAGCCTTCGACCTATCCCGACTCTGAAATGGCTTGTCCAAAACTACAATGAGTAAGAAGGAGGAGTAAGCATAAATGCTTAGTAAGTTCATATGCAAATAATAAGTAACATAACAAACAGTTATACCGGTCAACATTAGCATACATCACTAAAACACATATCACATTTTTAATCATTCTTCATCATCTTATTACCTTATCGTGGTTGTATCAATACTCAACCCGAGGGTTAAATACATACCTGTCCAAAATATCCATTTCATATCACTTACCAATCGTCTCTTTACATCTCGAAATTTTCCTCCATTTGAGTAGAACTTTACCGTTGAACACATCGAATATAATTCGGATACATGGATAACTTGCACATAAGTGCCACATATTCAATCAAGCAATCATGTAACCCGCCCATAAGCGAACTCGGACTCAACTCAACGAGCTCGGGCGTTCGCATCCATAAGTGAACTCGGACTCAACTCAACGAGTTCGGATGCCTAGTTACATCTCACGAACTCGGACACAACTCAACGAGTTCGGACATTCGCATCCATAAGTGAACTCGGACTCAACTCAACGAGTTCGGATGCTCAACCATCCTAGTGACATGTCACTTGTATCCTAATCTATTCCTAAGGTTCAAACGGGCTTTTCCTCGAACACTTATCCTTGCCGTCTTCCGTAGAATGCCAAATCAATACTCGGTAACAATTATATTTAACAAGTAGTTCACATAATTTACATATTATTTGAAATTAACCACAAAGCATACATTTCATAATAAAATTCAGCATAACACATAATTAATATCAATAACTTAAAAATAACAATTATGCTACATTATTTACACATGAACTTACCTTGGTACCAAAATACAAAGATTTTGCAATTTAGTCCACAATCTTTTCTTTTCCTCGATTGAGGTCGATTCCACGTCTTTCTTGATCTAAAATAACACATTTAGCTTATTTAATACTCACATTATCAAATTAATCCTTAACTCAAATTTTGGCAAAATTACAATTTTACCCTAAACTTTTGCATATTTACATTTTTGCCCCTAGGCTCGGGATTAAACTTTATTCCTTATTCTTATGTTTAACAACATGCTGATCACTTTTCTCTTCTATGGCAACATCAAATTCTCACTCTAACATGTACTTGTGACTATTAGGTATTTTTACCGATTAAGCCCTTTTACTCGTTTTTGCTTAAAATCGAGTAGTACAAGTTGTCTAACATAATTTAAAACTTCATATTCCATCATAAAACATCAAAATACACAAATTTCACCTATGGGTGTTTTTCCAAATATAAACCCTAGGTTAAATTATTGCTAACATAAGCTTTTTCGAGTTACCGGGATCTCACAAAGGTAAAAATCATTAAAAACGGGGCTTGGAATCACTTACTATGGAGCTTGGAAGCTTGAAACAAACCCTAGCTATGGAGAACCCTTGAAATTTCGGCCTAATGAAGAAGATGGACAAAATTGGCTTTTAATTTTGTTTTAATTCATTTTAATAACTAAATGACCAAAATACCCTTACTACTAAACTTTCCAAAATTCCTTCCATGTCCTAATTTTGTCCATGAACTTAAAATTGGTAAAATTGCTATTTAAGACCTCCTCATTAATATTCCAAAACAATTTCATACTAAAACTTCTAGAATGCAAGTTTTGCAACTTATTCGATTTAGTCCCTACTTTCAATTTAAGCACTTTAGGCATAGAATTTCATCACGAAATTTTCACACAATCATGCAATCATATCATAAACATCAAAATCATTGTAAAATAATTATTTCTATCTCGGATTTCTGGTCACAAAACCACTATTCCGATTAAGCCCTAATTTAGGATATTACAAAACCTCCCTTCCCAACCGTCAGTTGTAGGCCCATTCTTGTAGTTTTGGAGATTCTGGGCGTCGAGATCTTATTTCCTTCGACAACAAAGGTCGCATTTACAAATTCTAACAACCAGAAAGAACATTTTATCGCTTCATCATCTGTCCCCACATACGGTACATTGTTGGTGACGGATGCAATGATATCTTCTTCCGTATTTACGGTCACCAATCGACCTTTCGTTATAAATTTGAGCTTTTGATGTAACGATGACGGTACTGCCCCCGCTGAGTGAATTCAGGGCCTTCCCAATAAGCAATTGTAAGAGGGCCTGATGTCCATTACCAAGAAATCTATCTCGTACGTGCTAGGACCGATTAAAAGAGGTATTTCGATCCTCCCCATTACTTTCCTTTCGGTACCATCGAACGTCCTTACTACATTTTGGCATGTTTTCATATGGGAACTATCCACGGGCAACCTATTTAATGTAGATAGAGGTAGGACGTTTAGTGCCGATCTATTATCAATCAATACCCCCGGCAATGTGAATCTCTTGCAACGTGTGGTAATGTGCAGAGCCTTTGTGGAACCCATACCTCCCGGTGGTATTTCATCATCGTTAAAGAAAATAAAATTATTGGGGCTGATGTTGTTGACCAGAAGATCCAGTTTGTTAACAGAGATGTCATTCTCGACATAAGTCTCATTCAACATTTTCATTAACGCCTTCTGATACATTTCCGAGCTCAACAGTAAGGCTAGCACCGAGATGCGAGCTGGTTGCTTGCGTAGCTGTTCAACGACGCTGTACTCACTATGCTTTAAAAATTTTAAGAATTCCCTAGCTTCATTCTCGGTTACCGACTCATTGACTGGCGATTCGAACTTCACTGTCTTCTCCTTCCTTTGCTCAACCATTGGGGCCTTTTCTTTAACGGTTTCATTTTTTGTACTCGCAGGATCATAACGTCTCCCACTACGTGTATAGAAACCTACATCTTGGTTCTCCTATGAAGCACTTGCCAGGCTTTCCCCTCTGGGGATTGTCACGTTGCAGTCGTAATTCCAGGGAACCTTTTTGCTATCCTTGTATGGGAAGGATATCAGTTTTTAGATTATGACTCTCGGAGCCAGTTGTACTCCTACTTCATTATTCTTCGGCCACGAAATGATCACTACAAGATGATTAACTCTTTGGACCCCTTTTGTTGTTCCCTCCTCTGCAGCGTAAACCTCTTCTTCCTCTGATCCTCTGGTTTTTTCATAAAATTCCATCACCTTATTGTCCATCAGATTTTGCACTATGGACCTGAACTTGTTGCACTCTTGGATGTCATGGCCTTCATCAGCATGAAACTCACAGTATCTTCTCGCTTCTCTAGGTCTTTCCCTTGGATGTCGTGTGACTAAACCTCCTTCCACCATCTTCTCCCAAACTCGTTTAAGAGGGGTTTTTACCTCTGATACATCTATCTTGATTCTTTTGCTCTCACTTTCGACTATCGCGTTTACCCCTTTATTAGCATGGTAGGGTAACGGATTTCCTGCCACATTGGGACCTGGTGAGTCACCAAACTTTATGACACCCATTTCGATGAGTTTTTCCACTAACTTTTTGAACGCGGTACAATTCTCAATCGAGTGCCCCGTTATCCCTGCGTGGTACTTATATTGGGCGTTTGTGTCATACCATTTTGGGAATGGGGGTTGTAAAGGCTTCAAGTAGAAAGGTGACACCACATGGGCATCAAATAAGCTTTGATACAATTCATTGTAGGACATCGGGATAAGCGTAAACTGGACTCTTTCCGTGTTAGGCCTTGAGTTGGAATCTTATCTTGCGGAGCCCTGATGGCTGGTAGTCACCGTCCTCGGTTGGCTCACGGTGACAGGCTTGTTATAACTCCTATTGTATACACTCGTGTTGTTCACCTCGTTTTCTTTCCTCCTCAGAGTTAATTTCTTGGTATTTTCCCCTGTTTCAATCTTCCCGCATCTTATCACGTTCTCTATCATCTTTCCTGACATTACTATGTCCGAGAAGCTCTTAGTAGCACTACCTAGCATATGGTTGATAAATGGAGCTTTCAGAGTGTTGATAAAGAGCATAATCGTTTCTTTCTCTAGAAGAGGTGGTTAGACTTGCGTCGCCACCTCTCTCCATCTTTGGGTGTACTACCTGAAACTTTCATTTTGTTTCTTTTCCATGTTTTGTAACGTGATTCGATCGGGTGCTATGTCTGTCACGTGGCCGTATTGCTTCATAAAAGCTTGTGCCAAGTCTTTCCATGAATGGATTTGAGCACGGCTTAGTTGGTTGTACATTTGGTTGCAGACCCGACCAAACTGTCCTGAAAGCAGTAGATCAACAGTTGATCATTGTGAACGTACCCTACCATTCTTCGACAAAACATAGTGATGTGAGCTTCTGGACAGCTAGTTCCATTGTATTTTTCAAATTCTGCCATTTTGAACTTGGGGGGAAGCACCAAGTCTGGAACCAAGCTTAACTCCTTGGCGTCGATTCCACCACGATAGTTAGTGTTTTCTATTTCTTTAAATTTTTCTTCCAACCATCTACACCGTTCTTCGAGTTCTTTCAGAAGTTCCACCCTTGTCTTTTCTGCTTCTACTATATCATTAAGATCGGGGACACCGGGGTTAGTCGGGTTATCCCCCGGATTAGAACCTGAGCCAGCCTGATAGTTCATCGACATCGAGGTATCGGCCTGTAATTGTTAGGGCCTGATTGTCACAGACGGCCTTCGCATGTGCAGTTCGGATGGCATTTAAGTATTTATCGGAGTGAAACAAGGGGGGTAGAAAGGATCCTCAGTAACAGATGGCCTCTGCGTGTGTATCTCATGTTGTGTTTGAGCGTTTGCTGGGGTAAAGCCAGGGGGTAAAGGGTATCTTCATTGTTATTTCCAACATTGGTCATAGGACCCTTTCCTTTATCTATCCTACTAGTCAGTAGTCGGGTTAGCTCTTCCATCATACTTCTTTGCGATTCCAGCATTTGATCCCTCATTTCCTACTGGATTTTAGCTAACTGTTCTTGTACTTGTGCTTGCATCTGCTCTTGCATCTCTTTCTGCATTTGTTCTAGTCTTTCTAATTTTTTATCCATTGCTTGAGTTTTTCTTCTTGTACTGTAGGGATGTGCACTTGAGAGATTTTCGTTGGTTCCAAATTACTGAAACATTTTTAATTAATTAGAATCTTTTTATGGCCTTTAATGCATACGAAGTAATGTAATACAAATGCATGAATGCAAAAGAGGCATCAATTTTGTTTCAATTCCATTTAGAAAACTTGACTAGAAAATAAAAGTCTTTACATAAAATTAAGTTACAAATAAGACTTCGCCCTAATGCTCAGAGCCTTAATTTTCTTAAATAATGAGGCTAGCTCCTGCCCCCGATCTGACTCTAACTCGTATTTCACTTCCAGTATGTCTACTTGTACTGCCAAAACTTGCAAGTAATCAGCTACCTCCCGAATCTGGGTTATGGCTTCTCCCATAATGTAGTCTCTATTTCTGACTTGATCTTGCGCATGGTGGAACTACTCTTTCCAACGGTCCTCATTTGCCTCGAAAAACTGAATCCGCATCTAACAATTTTGCAGTGACATTTCTAATTTTTCTATTTTTCCTCTCATTTCTTCTATCTTGCTCAAGCTCGCCCTTAATTCCATTGTGGTGTTACGGTTTCGGTATTGATGAAGAGACTTCTCGATTTCTGCCACTCTAGCCTTTAATTCACCTCGCTCATTTCTGCTTTCTGACAGACTCTTCTCTAGATCTTCATTTCGTGCCTGAGCTTCTTGGAATTTCCTTTCCCAATGATCGGCCTTGGCCTTTTCTTCTCGAATTTCATGACGCCATTGTTCAGAAGTCTTACCTAACCCCGCAGTCCTCATGGACAGGCGTAACTTCTTATAGTCAGTCTTCAAACTGTCTAGATCCTCTTCGGCCTTTGTTTTCCCTTTTCTCCACCTTTCAGCCTCTGACCTTTGGACATCAGTGTCTAATCTTAGGTGCATCTTCTCTTCCTCCAATTGTTCGATCTTTTTCCCAAGCTCTGAACTCTTCTTCACGAAGTTTGTTTTATAATTTCCAATTCGACGGGTGACTTGTAGTTGTTCTACCATAGGTCGAGTATTCTCTAAGCTTGGCCTAGGAACATTATCATTAACCCTCTTCTTAAACCATCCATCATACTCGGGCGTCACCATGGAACCGACAACCAACCTCTTCATTCAACGAGTTTGCTTCTAAGCATCGGATAGCTCCCGAACTTTCTTCTTATAGTGGGCACCTTTAAAAGAGAATTCACACTGAGCAAGTCAGTGTAGGTCGTGGGTACAAACTGCCTCGATTTATATTGTCTTAATGCAAGTAATGGGGTATACCCGGTAGCTCCCCAAATTCCTAACAATAGCACCCAATCAAAGTTACCACATCGATACATGATCTCATCTGGAACCATTCAATATGCTCTCCACTTTATATCCCCCTCCTTAAGGTTTTGAAGAATTTCCATCCACTTCTCCTCCGAGATATCCTCTCTCCTTTGTATGGCTGTCTCCTCTTTCAATGGGGAATAACCTTCGGCAAAGACCCGATAAGAAACCTTGTCTACTTTCTAAAAGTGCCCATGAAACCACACCATCAACAGTTGTGCGTATCTAATAAACCATCCCCCGCTTGTCTTCCGACATGTGCTTAAAGATCTGAACGTCTCAGCCAATATTGCCGGTACCGGTGTGATTCCCTTCTCAAGACGATTGAATAAGTCAGTGACTGCCTCATCCACGTGCCTTAAAACCTTAGGAAAAATTACCAATCCATAGATGCTTAAGGCGAAGATATCGACCCTCTTTCTTTCATCCAGATGTGTTAAAACCAAATCTCTCAAATTCTCCCAAGGGATACATTTACTATCTCCTTTTGTTGAATCCGAAGCAAGGACCCAAGGCTTGCTCATCCACGAAATATTTATCAACTTCTTTGTGAAGGTTTAACCGTTAAAACCTTTGCATAAGCTTTTCTAACTTGCATTTTGGACACCGAGCAAGGTAGTATATTCCTCCACAGTGAGGCACTAAATCCACTTCCTAAAAGTGAAACACTTGTAAGCGAAATTCCAAAATTGAACCATAACTCGGACAGTGCTTGTTCACCTTAATATTTAGCAAGTAAGATATATCGTCATAGCTTTGATAGAACAACTGTTTGGTTTCTTCATCCCAACCAGCCCAAATATCTCTCAATTCTCGCAACTCATTTTGTGCTACATTGACGAGTAAATTCCTCGCAATTCGATGTATATCCTTCATCAATCTATCCCTTTCTCCGATTGTAACTTCTCGACCATGCGCGGATGGTCAGTATTATCCTCAACTTTACTAAGAAATTCATTCTCCATGTTAAACTTTCTAACTTAGTAATCGAATACGAATCAACACCTCATTTAATATGCAATGTCATGCAAAATACAATTTAAACAAGACAAGTCAGTATCAAGTGTTAATAATAAAATATAAGCAAAATAAAGATAATCAAAGCATATTTATATGGGCGACCACTATAGTTCAACCTAACTCCACCTAAATAAGGCTCTTAGGGTTCCCTATATGTGGTTTGGTTCTAGAGTAAGGGTACCCAAACCAGTGATTCCTCGATCCTCACCCATTATAGGCTCATATGGATCGAGTTCGGTTTAGGGAATACATTTCCTATGACCATGCGAAGATGAAAATCTCACGAAATCATAGGTACGGATGTATCCGGAAGTAATCCACTAGCCCATGCGAGGTGAAAACCTCACGAAAGCGTAGTTTCTTACTCCCACTTAGAAGGTGTGACCACAGCGGTCATGCAATGTAATGCAATTTTATTCTACAAAACCCGAGCCATAACAATCATACAATCGAATGCAATTGAAGAAATCATGATTTTTCAAAAAAAATTTTCAATCAACTGACAAAAGGACAGCAGATAATCAATTTTATAGCTTGACTCTCTTATTGACATCCCCAGCGAAGTCACCAAGCTGTCGAAACCATTTTTTGAAAAACGGGATCGACTTTTGAAAACAAAACATGGAGTTGCCACCAATCTTTTATTTGAGTGTGATTGGGTCACCTAATAAAACACTTTGTTTTATTAAAACTGATTTTGGTCGACGTAAATATGAGAAAACAGTTCGGAGCCGATTACGTATGAGGAAGGATTAGCACCCTCACTACGCTCAAAATTGGTACCAAATTGATTAAGTACTGTCCTTATGTCTGATATTTAAAACTATTTTTGAAAAAAATGATTCTTTTAAAAATTTGAATAGCTCAAGTTGGCCGTCAAAATTTTCTTGTTTCAAAGGAATGCAGCATCATATCCATCACGATAGGACACGACACTTTATTCCCTTGAAAACGCGATAAATCTTGGTTTCCAAAAAATTATACCCCGAAAATTGCAAAAGGATGTCCAATTATTTAGTCCAACGAAAAATTGAAACCCAAAGACGGTAGGGCACGATTCTTGAACTTCTAAACGTTGAACATTGCTTTGCTTTAGGATTGAAAAAATATGTGTAAAATTTAAAAGGGACGTTCGATTACTTTGAACAAACGAAAATTGCAACCCAAGACGATAGGGCACAATTCTCCAATTGCCAAGCATCAAACATTTCCTTTGTTCTAAAGAAAATTTTTAAAGACACGGTGAAATTCGAAGGAATATTCATTCGTTTGAACAAACAGAAATTGCAACCCAAAGACGGTAGAGGCACGATTTCCCGAATTGCCAAACATTGAATATTGCTTTGGTTTTAAGGAATTTTTTAAATAAATAATTATAAAACCAGCTTGAAATGCACTAATTTGTCTTAAAATAAAATGGAATAATTAATTCTAAAGAGTTAGAAATTATAGAGTGATATTTGTTAATCCGAAAGGAAATAAAAACACAAGATAATGTACATGTACGAGATACTATGATGGATGAATGGAGATAAGATAATTCGTTTAATCAACTAACAAGATAACAATCAAATTCCACCAATTCTAAAAATATTATCAATTTCCTAATCATGGATGAAGAATAATCAATATGATGGCAATACAAAATGAAAATAATATACCACAATAATATATATAACCTAATACAACATATTCAAATGCAAAATGCAAAACAAAATGAAAGTTAAAGAAAAATATATGTGTATAAGATAAATTTAAAAGGATGAATATATAATATATATTATATGAATTGTTAAACTAGACACTTTTACGAAACAAAATAAAAGAATACATGTGACCATTAAAATATATGTTATAGAATGAATATTTAAATCGAATGATATACGAAATGTTAAAGGATATCGATTTAAAATTGACAACTTATATATAATAAAGGAAAATTAAAAATGTGCAAAGATAATAAAAGCATATATAATAATTTTAAGAACATATTAAATTTACAAATTATATATATGTAAATAAATTTAGAATAAAGGGAAAATGCATACGAGATTAAATTAGTTTTGTTATATACGCACAAATATATACAAAAGTATTTGAATGAGATACTATGTAATATATTAAAATAATGTAATATAAAAATTTCAAAATAATAATTTTATAAGCACAAAATAAATTTTAAAATAACAATTTAGTCATTAAAATAATATATGTACAAATATACACAAAATATTAGATGAGACATTATACAAAAATATTAAAATAACATGATAAAACGAACTTCAAAATAATTATGCAAAATAATTATGCAGATGAAAACAAAGCGAAATAATTAAAATAGATTAACAAATATACCTAGATTTATCTTAATATATTAATATTTCTAAATAGAAACTCAACTAAATTACACTGTGTACACAAGCATATAGAAATATGTAAACAAAATATTTTACGTAATGCTAAAATAATATAATGCAAAATTTCCAAGCAATAAAATTATTAAAGTAGTTTTTTCTTAAAAAAATTATTAAGTGAATACCCTTAAAACAATGCATTATATAAATGGGAAACTTACTAAAATAAATCTAAAATGAAGGGACAATTTACAAATAAAACAAACGGATGGAATTAAAATAAGGATCAAGACAAAACACGCCAAAATGCTCAAGGATTAAAGCTGGAAATACTCCAGACCTTAAAACGCAACACTTAGGAGCGGGCTGAGATGAAATAACAGACAAACTTTTAGGGGAAATTAAAAAATAAATAAGATGCTAATAGGGGTCAGCTGAAATGTAGTGCGAAAGGGAGGGGTTAACCGTGCAAATTTCCCACTTGAAGCAGATCACCCTACCCTTAAACGCCACCGTTTCATTCTCCTTACAAAACCAAATTAAAAAAAACCTAAAACTATTGTCGAAACCATTTTTAAATCGCGTTTTAGGAAAATGGGAATCGACTTTAAAAAACGAAAACGGGAGTCGCCACCAATTTTTTTAGGTGTGATTGGATCACCTTTAAAACATTTGTTTTAAAATCATTAGTTTTGGTCCACAAAATGAAAGAACGGGTTCGGGAGTCGGTTACATACGAGGAAGGATTAGCACCCCCGTAACGCCCAAAAATTGGTACCTAATTGATTATCAAATGTCTTTAATGTCGAAAATTTAAAAAATTTTAAGATGTAGTCCTCTTTAAAATATTTTAACTTTGAAAATTGGGATTCACTCGCGTCAAAGTATTGACATTAAGTTAACCTTTTTTGAAATTCCTATCTCGAAACAGCAAAACGCTATGTCCAATAAGTTGGGACATATTGCTTTGAAATTCCAAGATAGTGGCTTGCATTTAGAAAACCTTTTAAAAAAACTTAGAAGGATACTTAATTATTCGAATTCAACGAGAAAAGTGGCAACCCAATAAGTTAGGGCACTACTTTCTCGAAATTTCCGAACACCAAGCATTGCCTTATTTGCGAAAAAAAAAATCTTATCTCGAGGTAATAAGATGTCATATCCAGTGAGTTAGGACACATCACCTCAAACATCAGAGAGTAAGTATTTTATTTAACACTCGTATCATGATTTAAGAGAATATGCCGTTATTCAGGTTAAACGCGAAAAAAATCGAAACCCAGTAAGTTAGGGCATGATTGTCTCGAATTACCAAATATGGAATATTCATTTTTGTGAGAGAATTACTATAGGGTTGGATAAAACCTAAATTCGTAATGAAACGAGATAATAAAGAATGCATAACAAATAAAAATTGATAACCATAACAGGATAAACATAAACACAAATGAGAATGATAACGATAAACACAAATGGGAAACTTACTAAAAATAAATCTAAAATGAAGGGGACAATTTACAAATAAAATAAACGGATGGAATTAAAATAAGGATCAGTACAAAACACCCGCAAATGCTCAAGGATTAAAGCTGGAAATACTCCAGCCCTTAAAACGCAACACTTAGGAGCAGGCTGAGATGAAATAACACACAAACTTTTAGGGGAAATTAAAAAATAAATAAGATGCTAATAGGGGTCAGCTAAAATGTAGCGCGAAAGGGAGGGGTTAACCGTGCAAATTTCCCACTTGAAGCAGATCACCCTACCCCTAAACGCCACCGTTTCATTCTCCTTACAAAACCAAATTAAAAAAACCTAAAACTATCATTCAGCCACTCTAAACAAATCAAAAGAAAAAATAAGAAAAAACAGAAACTGAAATCTCTCCCCCCTTATTCATTCGGCTGAAGCATGAACCCTTTACCCAGCCACCACACGCTACCGTAACCGATAATTGGTGATGAGCAAAGCCCGTTCTAGGCTGATTGGGGCCATGTATGCCGATTTCAACCCCGAAAACCCCTCTTAAACTTCGATTTAGACAAAGAAGATGAGGATTTCGAAGACAAACTCTTAATGATAAGTCTTTTTTTTTTGTTTTTATTATACTGGAAACGCATGCAAACAAAGAAGAAAACGAACCAGATTTGAGATGAGAGAAAAATCAGACGTTAGAAATCACCTTTTTTCTTTTTTATCACTGGTTTTTTTTGTTGTATTTCAATATCAGTGTCCAAAAAAACATTGTTTGTTTGAGGCTCTTTTTATAGCCAAATACAATATTTAGTTTTCTATTATTTTTTTTGCTTCCTGGTTCTCTACTTTCCTCTTGTTTTTGTTTTGCAGGCCTAGGGGTCAACGGCGGTGGCAGAGGAGTTGGTGGTGTCAGAGGAACGGCGACAGAGGGTGGTTGAAGAACTAAGGTGAAGAGAGGCTAGGTTTTTTTGTTAAGGTTCTGGGCTAGGATGAATTGGGCTTATTGGGTTTGTGAGGCCCGGGCAGGATCGGGATTATACAAAGTGGATAACATATTTTAAAAAATTGGAACTTCATGTATTTTTTATATTTTTCAAAATAGTTTTTTAATTCTTAAAAAATAAAGGTTTTTATTTACAATAAGAAAAAATATTTTTAGAAAATTTTGAGTAATTTAGTTGAGGAAATTTGAAAAAAACTATTAACTTTAAGCGAAAAAAAGAGAGAAATTATTATATCATTTTCATAATTGACACATTAGTATGAGTAACAACAAAAATGAATAGGGGCTATTCATTGTCACCAAGATTGTTAAATTAAAATAAATATAGGGAATCACTGTTTTAAAATTTAAAGTACTGAGATTAAAATTGAAATTTTGATTAAGTAGAGCTACCACTGAGCATGTTGATCTGTAATTTATGTAACGCCCCAATTTTCGGAAATCCTGTGAATGTTGGCATAGGTTTAATTATGTTAGTGGGCCTCTAGAAGGCCCAAGCTTAAGATAGAACCCAGTAATTTTAGTTAATTTTTGTTCCATAAGAAAAAGGGAGTGAAATTATGAAATAGGACCTATGTGAAAATGTTTGAAAATGCTATAGGCTAAATTGAAGTGGCCAAATAAATAGGAGTGCAAAATAGGAGGATTTGCATGACAAACCTCCCATTTTACATAAAGTGGCCAGCCATCATGTTGTTGTAAACAAAATGTACACTTGATATCCATAATTTATGGTACAAATTGATACAAATTGATAATAGGTTAGGTAAATGTTCCATGATAATAGGTTAGGTAAATGTTCCATGATAATGGGTTAGGTAAATGTTTCATGATAATGGGTTAGGTAAATGTTTCATGATAAGAATTTCATGTCTTTTGTATTAAAGAATTAAATGGATGAAATATGAAGTTTTATTAAAAGAAAAAGGGGTGAAAAGAACAAAGTTTTGTCCATCTTTGTTCATCATAGCTGAAAGTTAGAGAAGAGAAAGGAGAGGAGAAAGCTCTTGAGTATTTGGTCATTAGGAGGAGGAAAATTGAAGGTAAGTTCTTGGTACCTTGCTTCTTATTTTGAGGTTCATGAGTTCATCTTGATTCTACCTTAACTCTTGAAGCATATTTTGGTTTTTAGTTGTGTTGTGAGCATTTAGTCATGAATTAAAATGAAGGAAATGGTTGTTGTTTCATGTTCTTTTGATGAAAAATGGAAGATAGGTGAAGTTGAGCCAAACAAATGAGCATGCATGTGCCTTAGATGTTAACGGGAAAAATCAGCTAACATGTTGTTCTTTAAAATGATGAAATGGAGATTATACTTAAGTAAAATCATAGATATGTGATGATTGATTGGTGATATACATGTTTAAATAACATGCATGCAAGGTATGTGTGAAAGAGTGATTTGGTAATAAATCTGCTTGGGACAGCAGCAGTAACGTGACTTTGGAAAATCACCATAAATTGTGGGAGAAGAATTAGAAGCTGAATAAATTATTTAATTAAAGCTTAATGAGTCTAGTTTCAAATGAAATAAACGAGAATATATTTTGAATTCTGTACAATGAGAAATTTGATTTGAAATGAAGAGTGGTCAGATTAGTCAAACAGTGAAACATGGGAAACTTTAAGAAAAATCTGGTATTGATTGACCATACCAAAAATTCTGAAAATTTTATGGATAGAAGATATATGAGTCTATTTTCATGGAAAATTAACGGCACTTGATTTGGAGTTTCGTAGCTCCAGTTATAAATAATTTAGTGACTGTTGCTCAAGAAGACAGCTTGCAGTGAAATTATGATTATGTGGTAAACATTGACAAAAATTTGTTAATGAGTTGCTTATTGATTTCTTATAAGCTTACTATGATCTGTAGGTGTGGTTGGCCGAATATTGTAAGGGGTTAATACGTAGTTTGTATTTGAATAGTTAGATTAACGTGTTAGTAATCCAATTGTAGGCAGTTCGTGTGTGGATCTCAAATCAATATAAATCGCAAATAGGTGTGTAACTAACACCCTCTTTCTTAGTCTAGATCGGCAAAAGTCGAAAAGCCAAAATGCCGAAAACGGTATTTTGTAGATTTGCGAGTGTCGAATGCTCGTGAGGTAAATCGATTAATGTTTTTGGTAAGTTGCAATGTTTGGACCGCAAAGTGCATGATTTCGTGCCCTCGATATTTTTGGGCTTAATGGGCCAAAATTGGAATGATGGGCCAATGGGCCCAATTCGGTAAGAACCCTCGGTAGTGATTACATTAGTACGTGAAAGGTAGGAATATGCATGAAAACCCTAAAATAGATAAATTACTGAAATACCTTTAAAAGTGGAAAATTTACGTTCTACCCTAGTAGATAAATTCTTGAAATACCCCAGGGTTAAATTGACCTAAATGCATGTTTGACGTTGTTATTTATCTTGCATGCCATGTTGTTATTATCGATGCATGGGATTGGGATATTGACGAGGAAGTACTGAAAGTGGCTTGTCCACATCTTGGAGGCTTTGCCTCAATTTATCGATAATCGAGCAAAGAAAGCTGCAAATCGTGGAGTGTTAAATTTGGTGGGTTGAGCTATTCCCACATGGAGTGTATGGTGGTATGCGTGGAGTGTAGTGGTTGGCGGGTTATGTAGTCTCCCAAATGGGCTTGCATATGTTATTGATGTTGCATGTATTTCCAAATGGGCCTATGGGCCATCTGTTATCTGAATAAGGGCTAAGGCCCGGTTTATTGTAATCTGAAAGGGCTCGCCCAGACCACTGCATACGAATGGGCTTAGGCCCAATAGGCTTGAGTGACTTGGGCTTTGAATGGGTTTTCCTTACACCTGAGTTTCCCAAACTCACCCTTTTATTTTCATCCACGCAGAAATCCCCAACCATAGTGGGCTTGGAGCGTGAGGGAATTGGAGTGGCCACCGCTTCGAAAGTTTGATTTTCTTCCGTGAACTGGACATTCTTTTATTTACGTTTGAAGTTTTGGGTTTTTAAATGTAATAAGGCCGCTTAATTATTTTTGATGGTTTTAATATGTATTATTAAGATGGGTGTTACTTATTTTAACTGTTGAAATTGGATAGCTTTAGGGCGCGTTTTCAGAAACAACAATTGATTTCAAAATAACACGACAACAAGCAAAGCTTCCGCAATGAAAGTATTTTCCAAAATTAATCACTTTTCCTAAAAATAACTTAATCAAATCGGTTTCCTAGAAATATCCATGATGTTAAGATGTGGCAATGGCAGTATGCATGTCTAGGATTGGATCCGAAGGAGCTTGGTACTTAGCGATCGATGGACTCACCACCTTTTTCCGGTTTCCTACCGGTGCACGACTTCCATTCACTTTAACCTATAATGAAATTATCTTTTAAAACACTAAGTAAGTTTTTCTGGATCAACAATATAAAATGTTTTGAACGCTTCGATGTGTCATGTCGGATCCAACCATAACGTCTGGGCCGAGTTTGAGGTGTTACAATTTAACATTGCCATTGTATGGAGAAGAAGGATGATAATTACGTTAGTAGCAAACTTCCACATTAAAGACGAATTTCAGTTAACTGCTGAACTAGCTTAGCTTTCTTCATTAGCCTGAAACTTTTGGTCAGGGACAGAGAGCAAAGCAAACTTTATATGTATTTAGACTACTTCGATAATACCATTGCCAAAATACCGCCGTGCACTATTAATGGATCCGTACTCCACCTCTATTTTTTTTTTCTAAAAAAGAGGGTTTTGTTATCGTCCCTCTGGCTTCTGCTGCAGCTGCCCTCCTTTAAAGCTACAATCTCATTTAACTATCTATTGCACTTATGAACCTTATCAGCCTTTTTGGGCTACCTAAAAGATACTAGAGCGTCATAGCGAAGGAAGGTAAAAACTGAAAACACTCGTGCTTTCTCGCTGTTAAAACGTTGTCTGTCATCGTCAATTGAGCTACTTTATTTTTTTTTTTTTTTATAAATTTGGGCTACCATCAATCATATCAAGAAAAGTCGACTGAAGATGGGTTATCACGGCAGTGCGATCGTGGGTTCCATTATGTGGATGACCGGATACGGCAGGAGAGGGCTGGCCCCAACTGTTATCACCTCTCTCACTCGATTGTAGTTGGAAATGGAAACTGCGGGATGCCCCATATTAATATAGGCGTTATCATTAGAATTGAAAAACCAAGTCAAGTTTACGCCTTGCCTTGCAACCAAACTCTTCATGGATCTTGATGCCCGGAGCAGAGTGGCAGCTCCATGAGGTGACGTTTTCCGCCTATAATATCAAACAGGGACACATACCCGTTAATCCCGGGGCTTTAACATGGCCACTTGGCACCAAGGGCGATTTGAAATGAATTGCATATCAAAAGGGTCAAAATTAACCTTTATTTTATTTTTCTAAAAATCTCTTTTGTATTATGGATAACTTGTAATCTTAATTTTTATTTTTAAAATTTAAAATTTTAGTTTTAAATTATATTAATTTCTGTAAGATAGAAAATAATAATAAATTAATTTATTTTTTATATTGTTAAAAACTAACTTAATTAAGAGAATAATTAAATAATATAACGTATAACTCTTATTAATATATAAAATTCTTAACATAAAAATTAATTTGTTATTTAATTTAACATATAAAAACTATTTAATTTACGTGAAAATAATAAACTATAACCCGCATTTATTAAATTAAAATTAGAATCTTAAAATTATAAAATTATAACCCAAAACCCGTATATCTTTATCGTTTGGAACCGACCACATAGATACAATATCCCCAATCTCTGATTTCCCTCCCTTCCAAAACGTCTCACTCAATTTTAAGGTCCCAAATGAGTGAATGTGAGAAAGCTGCATGTGTACGGCGTCGTTTGCATTTCTCTGCTCGTATCCTTTATTTTCCCTTATTTAGATACGTCATTTACAAACAAATAATGTCCCATAAAATCTCCTATTCATTAATGAATATATCTGTTTTAAAAGTGAAAATGTTAAAGATTTTGTCGGTTTCCTCACTCGACTTATAACCATCCACGGGTTTCTTTCTTTGCTTTCGTTCTTTCATGATGATGATGATGGTCTATTTCAGTTTAACCATAAAAACCTAAGCAACAAACAAAGCCCAAAAAGCTTATATGCCAATTAAGAAAGATAGAGAGAGAAGGTCATGCATCTCTCCTGATATAGGAGCCTCAGCCTTCAACCTTTGAACCTACCCTTTCTGCTTTTCTTATTAATATACTCCTCTATTTATGTGAATTCACCAGGGCCAAAGGGTTGTTGCTTTACCATGGCTGTTCAAGCACCTTTGTATGCTGAAAATATGTGCGGTGTTCAGGATTGGATGGTAAACCCTGCACCTGCTCTAATTCCTTCCTCGTATTTCACTCTTCAAGACCCTTCTCGATATACGCTTCCTTTTCATCTGCAACAAAACGCTCACAATTTGGCTGTTGCTTCTTCTTCTTCTTCCTCTTCCGCATCTAATGCTTTCGTCTCTGTGGCTCTTTCACAATCGTTGGATGCTCAACTGGAGATGCAAAGACAGGAGCTTGATTGCGTTCTTCGATTGCAGGCAAGAATTCATCATAACTTTATTATTTTCGTATATTTTTTTTATTATCGGCTATTTGATCAAGGTTCTTGTTTTTTTTTTTTTTTTTTGTAACTGAAAATTTGCCATTTCTTTTAATATTCTATCACGGACGGAGAAAACCCAGAATGAGAGGCTAAGATCTGCTTTACGTGAGCAAAGAAAACGACAATCGGCCATCCTGCTAAAATGTATAGAATCAAAGGCCATGCATTTGATAAGGCAAAAGGAAGAAGACTTGGCTCGAGCAGCAAAGAAAACAATGGAGCTCGAAGCCTCACTAAGAAAAGCGGAAACGGAGAGTCATTCATGGCAAAACCTTGCTAAAGCAAAGGAAGCAATGATCATGGATCTCAACAACAAACTGGAACAAGCGAGGGAGAGCCTAGTCTGGGTCAGCAATGCACCAGAGGATGCAGAATCACTTTTCAGAGATCAACAAGAAGGAGAAATGAAACAAAAGAGCAATAATAATAATAAGATGGCTTGCAAACACTGCAATGCTAGGAGCTCGTGCGTCGTGTTTCTACCATGTAGACACCTTTGCTCGTGCAAGTCTTGTGAAACTTTCCTCGAAGCTTGTCCTGTCTGTAACTCTATAAAGGAAGCAAGCATCAAGGTTTTTTGGGTCTAAACGAGACAAGTCACAAAGCGAAGTACTGTCACAAAGGAATGCTCTTATGGGGGAAATTGAAACACACTTGTTGATACATGTACTGTCAGCCTAGAGTTTCATTTTTCCTTCTTCTTTTATTTTGCTATCCAAGCCTGTGTTATGAGACTCTTCCAAACGATGACAGTATTGAAAAACTGGGAATCTTTTTTCATCTGTTAGCTTTTTCGGGTTAATCAACATTTTCCTGATTTAGATTGCATCTTATATATATATATATATATATATATATATACATACACACTGTTCTAAAATATGTACAGTTTTCGTTTAACTGGCAGACATATGGATTGGAAAGCCAAACTTTTTGTTCTTTTTCCAATGAATTATCAATTGAAATGACACTTCTAAGCTGTAAAAGAAAATCTAGAAATTGACTAGCCTCCAAGCCTGAACAGAGGCCTTTCCTTCCAGAATTGTTCTAACACAGGCTTCCAAATGCTTCATTAATCCCTATTAATATCAGGCGAAAGTAAATATTAGAGAAAGTTGAAAAATGTTCATCATTTTTTATTTCTTCTAAAATTTATACTTGATTAGATATCATTTAGATTTTTTTAAAAAAGAAAATTGATGATTATGAAAATATATTCCATCAGTACTTTACTCTTTCTTCAAATTGAGTGAAAATATGCAAATCACTTTCTGGTTTCCCTGCTGTACACGTCCCAAAGTTTTAGGTTTTTAATTTTAATGGTAAAGCATTTAACATGGATAAATTTTGTACAATAAGGGTTGCTTGTTAAACTTTGGCTTTCTTCGTCGATTGTGACATGGATGATAAATATTCTAAACAAATTGAAAAACTTTCAAATTATAAAATTAAAAAAATAATTAATTAGTGTTAAATATTCAATTCTTTGTTACAGAGGTCGTTGAAGGATTAATGCAACATCAAAGTTTTATTCTCTAAATTAGGATATCTCTAAAAGGGGATAAAAAATAAGAACCATCATCAAAATTTATTGTACTAAGTTTCATGTGAGTGTTCGATTGATTCGATTCGAACTGATTGAAAAAAAAATTGAGTTAATTGAATTAACGAGTCCTATTTTATCATCCTAATTCTACTTGAATTTTTTTAATCCAATAAAATTATTTAAGTTCATCAATTTTGAAAGTATGTATATTTGAAAACTTTTTCAAAATAAAAACTAAAAATTAGTATGATAAACTTATTAAGAAATATCAATTTTAGAAATCTAAAATTTTATAATCTTATTAAGAAATATAAATTTTAGAATTTTTACAAATATTTTGAATTTTTTAAAATTATTTTGAAGCTTTATAATTTTTGTTAAAAGAGAGATCAATTTGCTCATTTTCAAAATTGACAGGGACTAAAGGGGTATTTACACCAATCTGTTATTTGAATTGTAAAATTCAACTCGACTAGAACTCGAAACTTGAATTACTTATTCGAGTTGACTCAATTAACTCGAACAACTAGATTCAATTAACTCGAAATTCGATTTTTTTAATTGATTCGACTTTTGCTCACCCCTAGTTATAGGATTCAACTCACCATGTTTAGGATATAATCAGTGTTGTTTAACTCAGATCAAATCGGTAGTTCGATCGAGAATCAGTTGAGAGTCAATCTAGAGAGTGGCTTTGAACCGGCTAGATCGTCAACCAATATAAACCGACTAAAAAATTGATCAAACCGATGATTAAACCAAAATTTTTAATTGTTTAGAATTTTTAATAATTTTTAATCAAATCGATTGGACCGACGAACTAATAGGCTAACTAGTTCGATCACCGGTCCAGTTTAAAAAGCATTGGATATAACAATCATTTGAACAAAGATGATACCAAGAGAATAATACCCTTATGATATAAGTACAATATACTCTAACAAGAAAATAATACCTTTGAGATATAAGTATAATATACTCTAACAATTGACATAAACATATAAATGGAAGGGTAAAAAGTTACTCACATAAGAGATAAACCTTTTAAAATGGTCAAATAATGGAACCTTTACCGTTATAGAAACACTCAAACAAGGACTTTATGCATGCTTCAACTTAATTTGTAGAAAAATTAGATAAATGCTAATGTGTTTAGAATAAAACACATAACATTTCAATCAAATATTGATTGAAAAGAAATGAAAGAAGTCGGAACATAATTTAGAACCTAATATACGACATTTGAGAAGCCCCTATTTGAGCAATTTCAAAAAGGTTAGCCCATTACTCGACCATTTTGAAAGGTCTAATTCATATGTGAGTAGCCTCTAAAAGGTTGAGCCCCAATTTGAACATTTAGCTTAAAAAGGAATTCAACAATAGATTTATTGTTCTTAATCTCTAAGCAAAAGCTATACTTCAAAAAGCAACAATTAAGTATATTTAAAAATCTTATGTTAGTATTATGTCACATTTATATATAAATATGTAAAAGTTATATAAATTAGAAATCCTATCACACGTAAATGCGTGTGGAAACCACATATTTAAAACACAAATGTGTGTTTAAACACAACAAATAATAAATAGTGAAATGTAAGGTTTGAAACTAATAATAATAACACATGCAATATGTAAAATAAAAAATAATTAAACTTGTGAGTAAAAGAAAATTGAAATAGGTAAATACATTATATTTAAACTATTAAATGCGCTCCAATTATTTATCATGATATTGTCATTTTTCTATAGCACGTCAAAACATTATCAAGTTAGTGAAAAAAATTTAATTATTTTAAAAAATTAAATATCGAGTTTAACTTGTGACCCCAACGCAACCAAGAACATTATTTATATACACAAATGTTGTGAAAGAAAACATTTTGTGTTAAAAGTTCTTTTTTTTAAAAAAAAAAAGTTTACTTAAGAATTAATGTTGGTGCGGTGGTAAAAAAATTGTTGGATAATCCATTAAACATGGGTTTAATCCCTAGACATGTTAATTTTAGTTCTTTTACTTAAAACCATATAAAAATATGATAAGGCAAAAAAATTATCAAAATAATAATATTAGCCATTTAATGAAAGTGTATATTAGTCATTTTCTAGTTGAGTTGGTGACTTGGTTAACCCGTGACACCAACTCAATTAGGGGTTTAATTAATAGCATAGATTATATTACATTATGTCACACTCATGATGTGAGTAAAATAAAACATTTTATGTAAATTTTTTGAAAAAAAAATTCAACAATGATAATAGGTGAAGTGGTAAAAAATTGCATTATAGAATTTATTAAACATGTGTTCAATTCTTAGATATATGATTTTTAGTTGTTTTGTAACACCCCTTACGTGACCCAATCATCGGATTCAAACTATAGGATGCCTCATTCATTATTGGAGCAACTACAAACATTTAACATTCAAATCAAGGCATAATACATGTAAACATAAGTATTTCAAACCATAGACATGATATATAATCTTTTCGGGGTCTTATACAAGCCTACATACACTAAAGTTGGCCCAAGATCAAGTAAGGGCCAATTTGTAAAAGATTCAAAATTTTGGGTCGACGTCGCGATGAAGACATTGCGACACAAGATGCTGACATGGGCTCGTTGTGATGACGAGATTTCTCATCACACTGTGACCTAAAGTTTAGAGCTTGTCGTGACGACCATCACTTGATGTCGCGAAGTAGACTCTGTTTTTGGTACTAATTAGGCCATTTGGTATCTACTTCGTGATTACATTAAAATTCATTCATTAGGTGCACAATACACAATTTTACTTGCACAAAGTTACTTCAATTTCATACCCAAACATGTCAACTTATAACATCTACATGGCCTATAAACATATAATTCCTTTATCAAAGTATACATATCAACCATTAACCATTTACCATCTTTATCATTATCAATTCACATCCAATATTACCATTTCAAATATCATAATCACAACTCAAACCATGTACTAAAAACATATCTTCTGAAAAATAATTACTATTAGGAAAAATCATACATAAAATAGATTTTCATCTATGCTATTATTCAAAGTTAACCGAATACAAAACATATATATTTTAACTGTAATAGTCTATTTTTAGGGTTAATCGAAACAGTGGTTTCAGGACCACAAATCCGAAGTTAAAATATTTATTTTAGTATTTTATTATGGTTTACAGTATGATAGAATTATTGTGTAAAAATTTTATAAATAAATTTTACCGTTTAAAGGCTTAATTCGGTAAAAAGGACTAAATCGCGTAAGGTGTAAAAGTTGAATTCTATAAGCTAAAAGCATTAAATAGTTATGAAATTTCAAACTTGAGGGTTTTAGGTGGTAATTAACCGATTGGAATTATGAATGGTAATTATGAAATAAATTTAGTTATGTGCTTTATTAATGAAAATTACAAGGTTAATTAATAAGGTTATAATGGTAATTATGAAATAAATTTAGTTAAATAATAAAAACATGGTGTCATCTTCACCATTTAGTTTCCACCATCGAAAATGCATGAAGAAAAATAGCTATGGATGAAGTTATATTCCGCCAAGCTTTTAAGATTAATGGGTGAGTG
This sequence comes from Gossypium arboreum, assembly GCF_025698485.1. Lineage (NCBI taxonomy): Eukaryota > Viridiplantae > Streptophyta > Magnoliopsida > Malvales > Malvaceae > Gossypium > Gossypium arboreum. The sequence goes on along the minus strand of NC_069074.1, from coordinate 24,581,448 downwards.
GTTTTTGCTCGGTTTTTAATAATTTCTACGTTTTTGAGATCGTTGCTTCGTAATCTAGCTAGCCCGTACCTCCGATTTCAAAATTTTTAAAGATTTTTATAGTTTCCATTGTTGAATACATGTGTTAATTGATGTTTGATGATGAAATATGAAATTTTGATGATAGTTTTACATGTTTTGTAAAGTGATTTTTAGTAAAAATGTTAATTTTGGATTAAATTGATAAATGTGAAAATTGTGTGGTCAAATGTGTGAATGATTACTAATTATGGGCTGCTAGGGACCCATATAGAATTCTTCTAGCATGGGCTTATCCTTAATTGTATGAATTTGCAATTTTATGTGATACGGACTAAATTGCAAAAATGTGAAATAATAAGGCAAAAGTGTAATTTTACCAAAATGTGTAAATTGTGTTAAATTGAATGAATTAATGATTAAACAAATAAATTTTGTTATTATATAGATTGAGAAAAATGAGATTCGGATCTAGAACGAGGGAAAATAAAGTATTGGATTTGTCGACCTAATTCGTCGTTATAGCAAACAAGGTAAGTTCGTATGCTAATAAAGGTAATTAAGTTTTGTTACAAATGCATATTTATTATTGAATTGAATTGAATTGAATGTTGAATGGTCATGATTATGAGCTGGAAACGACAGAGATACGACGTCCGAAAGTCCCGTATGAACCTTAGGAATAGTATAGGATACAAATGTCATCACATTATGATTGCCGAGATGAGATTACATGTAAGACCATGTCTGGGACATTGGCATTTTATTGTGATTACATGTAAGATCATGTCTAGGACATTGGCATCGTTATATGATTTTGTGTAAGACCATGTCAGGGACATTGGCATCAATATGATATAATATGTAAGACCACATCTGGGATATGGCATTGTATGAGCTTTATGTGATATCCGAAATAGTCAAGACGACAATGAAAGTACGATAGAAATAAGTAATACAAGTACGTATAGAACCTACGTGAGAATCGAATGAAAGTAAATTGGCGAGTTCATATTGTATCATGTATATTAAATAAAAAAGAATTGTGTATAAGTATGTTTCATGTCAAAATGTGTTTATTTGGCTATAACGAAGTATAAATTGAATGATATGTGAGATATGAGTTATAGTTGTTCTAACTAAATATATATATGACACGTGAAAGAGAAACCACGGTAGGGCCTTAGCAATGTATGTATATGACCATAGTTGGTCTATGGCATCGAAAAATCGATGAATTTGTATCATAAGCACTTATAAACCAGAGAGGTTTGATAAGAGTATGGGTGATAAACAGAATGGTATCAGTATGGGTATTTACGGAAAACTACTCAAGTATCGAGTTATTTGCAGTTGAGAACTTGTGAATGAGGACATGAATAATTTGATGTTAGCTCATGAATTGTTGCTTTAAATGGTAATAATTTATCTATTTCGAATTGATATATGAATGCTGTGATCATTTTAGATTAACATACGAACTTACTAAGCTGTGAAGCTTATTTTGTGTTATTTTTCTATGGTTTATAGTGGTTCGAACGTTCGCTCGGGTTAGAAGTCAATAGAGATTGCATCACACTATCCGGCTATTGATTTTTGGTATTTTTATACTTTGGGGCTTGGTTATATGGAAGGTATAGGCTATGATCTTTTTGATATGGTTGTTAGAAATGTATATAGTCATTTGAAATGGCTTATTAATGATTCATGCTAGTTTTGGTATGTGTTTTGATTAAGAAATGGTTGAGACATGAGAAGTGAAATGTAATGATTCAATATGATATGATTTATGCTGGAAATGGTCACAATTGGTTGCTTATTTGGTTGTATATTTGGTACCATTTGGATGCCTTAGGATGCATGTGACTTAAGTGGGAAAAAGTAGCTTATAACAAGCCTATTTTCGTGCCACACGGTTGAGCACACGTGCATGTGACTCAACCATGTGACCCCTGATGCTTAATTAAAACAAGTCAGTGAGTTACACGACTTAGACACACGGCGTGTCTACTGGCCGTGAGTGGCACATGGGCGTGTGGCCGGCCATGTGACCCAAGTCAGTAACCTCTCCAGTTTTCCCACGGCCATGGCACACAGGCGTGTCCTCGATCGAGTGGTGCAAGTTAGTATGTATGCCCTATTTTCACACAGCCTGTGACACGGGCGTGCCTGGCGGCTGTGTGAGGCACACGGCCTGTTCACACGGGCATGTGACCCTTAAATGCAAGAAAATTTTTCTATATTTCCCGAAGTTTGCAAATGTTATCAGCTTAGTCCTGAACCTCTTCTAAGCATGTTTTAAGGTCTCGTATAGCCTTATAAGGGACAATGTGAATATGTTAGATTGATATTTATGTGAAATTGAATCATGTATGAGAAATGTATATTATATGTTGTGCTTTGATCGGTAATGCCTCATAACCCTATCCCGGCAACGGATACAGGTTAGAAGTGTTACATTAACATCCATTGTAACAATCTGGTTTAGACCCTAGTCGGAATAGTGGTTTCAGGACCAAAAATTTGAGTTAGAAAAAAATATTTAAATATTATTTTATGTGCTTAAAGTATGTGAATTGACATGTGTGAAAGTTTCATATGAAAATTTGATCAATTGTGTGTCGGATTTAATAAAGGACCTAATCACGTAAAATGTAAAAGTGGCTTGCTATTTGTTAAAAGTGTCTACTTGATATGGCTTATTGATTATGAGGTCCTTATGTTGTTAATATGACATTTATATTGAAAGTGGACTAAAATGGCCTTATATGTTAATGTTTTTATATGTTATTAATCAAGGGCAGAATTGGAATTTAGTAATTTAAGTTATATTAATAAGACAAAATAAGAAAATAGGCCATTATATGTTTGTTTATGCCGAAAATTGAAGAAAAAAAGAAAGAAAAAGAGTTAGCTAGGGTTCGGCACTTCTAATCTTTGATTAAGGTATGTTTTTTATTGGTTTTTGATAATTTCTACGTTTTTGTAATCGTTGTTTTGTATACTATCAAGCCCATGTCTCAATTTTTGATTTTGATGATGATTCTGGGTTATTCCGTTGTTGATTTTGTAAGCTTTGTGAAGTTAGTTGATGGAAAATGAAATATATGTTTTGGGTTAGTATATTTTGTCTTTGAATTTTTGATGAATTTCAGTAAAATGGACTAAATTATGAAAATGAGTTTTTGAGGGACTAAAATGTAAAATAAATGAAATGTGTGGACTTGTATGAGTACTATAAGAATTCGGTTAGGCATGTGTGCAAAGAAATTTTGTGTATTTTGTGATTTTTGTGATTAGGGACTAAATTGTCAAAATGTAACAATGTGAGGGCTAATTTTTAAAATTCCCTAAATATGTGTTTATGGATTGATTTGAATGCTTTAATGAATAAAATATTTAAATTTGAATTTATATTGATCAAGAATTAAAGAAAACAGAATTAGATCGAGGAAAGTCGAAAGTCGTCGAGTAGCCGATTCTGTCTATCCAAATCCATACGAGGTAAGTCTATATACAAATAAATGTATTTGAAATTATTTATTTATGCTTATATGTTATTGAACAATAATGAATGGCTTTATGCTTTGAATATGAGATATCCGAGAAAATATCGACAAAGTTTCGACGTCCGAAAAGCCCCGTACGAACCTTAGGAATAGTTAGGATACATATGTCATGACATAGGATCCGATATGTGTTTTTGTGTAAGACCACGTCTGGGGCGTTGGCATCGACTTATGATTTACGTGTAATACCACGTCTGGGACGTTGGCATCGTATTTGATTTCATGTAATACCCTGTCTGGGACAGTGGTATCGATATTTGATTACATGTAAGCCCACGTCTAGGACATTGGCATTGTACAAGCTTTCTGAGCTATCCGCATATCCTTATGATTCCGAACGGTTCAACGGCCATTCCGAGATAATGAATTATCATGTGAACATTTATCCAATTCAAGTACGTTCAAAATTAGTATCATTTTTCATGTTGAAAGGTAAGTATATGTACTCTAGTGAACAAATGTTGATATGTGATAAAAGCATGAGAAAATATCCTATATGTGCTACAGAATTTGGAATATGTGAAATGTATATGAACATTGAGGTTTGTGATAGTATTTGGCTATGAAGTATATGTAATTTGATGATGTTTTTATGTTTAAAGTGTTAAGTTTATTTGTATATGGCTTACTAAGTTTTTGAAAGCTTACTTTGTCTGTATTTGCATTATTTTATAGATATCGTAGCTATCGGGAGCTTAGGGATCGTCGAGGATCGTCACCACACTATCGAACTATATTTGGTACCTTTTGAAAATGTATATATTAAAGTATAGCATGTATAGGCTAGAAGTTTTTGGATATGTTTTGTGAAGTGTATATATCTAGCCATGTGGTTTGGCTTGGTTTTGGTGGTGTATATGTATGAGTTTTGGTATATGATATGTGATGCAATGGTCGTATGTTTGATGTGTTCATGAATGGCCAATAGAAATGGTAAGTTTGGTAAGAATGTGGTATGAAATTGAATGAGTATATTAAGGTTTATAAACCATATGTTTTGTTATGATTCTTACTTATAGAATGATATGTTTTGGTATGTGTTACAGGTGTGGAAATTGTTGATAATGAAATGGCATGGAAGATGCATGATTTGGGTTTGAAGTTGGCTGAAATTATAGTGCAAATGTGTTTGGTTTTATGCTTGTAGGTATGACCCAAATTGGGTGGCAAATTGGCTTTTCAAATGGCCTATTTTTGTCCAAACGGGCAGAGACACGGACGTGTGTTTCAGCTATGTATGACACACGGTCATGTTACACGACCGTATGTCCCCTGGGGTAGTCCTACAATTTAAAGTCAGTCTTGAGCACAGCATGGTACATGGACGTGTGGCTACTCGTGTGACCCAATTTAGTTTTGACCACGGCTAAAGCAAACGGGCATGTCTTGTGGTCCTGTAAATAAGTCAATATGTATGCCCTGTTTCGACATGGCCTAGACACACGGGCATGTAACCTGTATGACTTTAATAAATGTTTAAGTTTTGAAAAATTTTGTATGAGTTCGGTTTAGTCTTGACCCCTTTCTAAAGTAGGTTTTAGGTCACGTTGACCTATATAAGGGGCTTTATAATGATGTTTGACTAAGTTTGTGGATGATGTTATTGAATTGCTTGTAAAATGTTTCGATTTTTTTAGTAATGCCTTCAACCCTAGTCCGGCGACGGATACGGGTTAGGGGTGTTACACCCATTGCTCAACCCGTTCACCGAGCTCGAGCTACAGGATGCTACTACTATTACCAGAGCAGTCACATGCAATATATAGTTCAAAATTCATTTAAACACTAAGTTTCCGTCAAAGATCCATGCATAATATGATTTATCATTAAAATCGAGTCTCAATCGAGATTAAAGCTCTTAATTCGACCAAGGGTTGACCAAGACTGAAATTGCAATGTTTAAAAAGTATAGAGCCAACGTCGTGATGAGTCTTTCTCACGTTAGGACGTCACCAAACAGTATGTTACATCACAACATCGGATGACGACCACTTGACGTCAGGACGTCACAAGCAGTTGGCCGACGTTGTGATAAGGAACCTATTTTTGGCAATATTTTGGCCCTTTGATATCTATTTTGTGTCAAACCAAACAAATAGCCTATTTGGTGCATAAATGCACACTTGAACTTGTACAAAAGCATTCCAAAACATATAACAAGGCATCCATATAACCATTCTCAAGATCATTCATGTAACAACCCACCCAACAAAGTCTCGGTATATGATTGTTGTTTAAAGTGCTTTGGTGAATTAAGTGTAGAGATGAGTAAGTAAAGTGTTTTTTCTGATTAAGTATATAATTTTTTTGTATGCACCATTTGGTAAACTTTTAGCTTGGTAAAGATCTGTGGTTTGGTGGACCCTTCCGTTAAGTGTACACCCCTAAGATGCTTTGGTAAACTCACTTGGTAACGAACTTAGTAAGTGTGTAGGAGACCATTCAAAGGCATAGGTGTAACAACCCATTTTTTAGTGAAATCGGCATAGTGGTTTCGGGACCACAGATCCGATCCGAAAATATGATTTATTTTTATTTCATTATATGGTCCGTATTATAATAGGCATGTCGTGTGAAAATTATGAAAATTTTATCGATTAAGAGTTTAATTACGAGAAGGACTAAATCGCATAAAATGTGAAAGTTGAATTCTAGTAGCTATAATGATTAAATAGCTATGAAATTCAAATTTAGAGGTCCTTATGTAGATTCTTGGTGACTCATCCATGGAAAAATTAGAAAAGGTCAAGGACAAAATTGGAATTTCAAATAATTAAATTAATTAAAAGATAATAAAAGAAAATATCATCTTATTATTGTCACCTTCAACCTAAAATCCTATGGAAACCCTAAGAGAGAGAGGGGAAACTTTCAAGGCTTAATTGGGTAAGTTCTCTTGTCCCGTTTTAAGTAATTTTGGTTTTTTTGAAACTAAGATAGCTTAATCTCTCTATTGAGGGATTAATTTGAAAAGTTATCAAGGTATGAAAATGGGTCATGGATGTATATGCTGGAAGTTAGAAATTCATGGTAGAAAATAAAAGATTATTGATAGATAAACAACTTTTACAAAGTGATTTTTGATGAAAACATGATTTAGGGACTAAAATGAAAAGTTGTAAAATTTGATGAAAAATTCTAAAATTTTATGAATATATGTGCTGTAAAATTTGTAATGGGGCTTTGGTTAGGCTTGGAATAAGGAGTAGTTTTCACAAGTTTTATTTTCCGAGCCTAGAGACAAAATCAAAATTTATGAAAAAAGTTAGGGGCAAAATGGTAATTTTGCTTAGGACTTAAATTGAGTCCATTTAAATATGAAATGTGTGAAATTTATGGTTAAATTTATTTATATAGATCTGGACAACAGTAATTCGAGGTTTGATCGAGAAAAAAAAAGGTTTCGGATTAGTAGACTTTTACGCGAACAAATGTTGAGGTAAGTTCGTGTAACTTAATCGAGTATGTAATTATGTTAATTGAATGTTATGCTTGCATGAAATGTGACTTATATTGGATTGCATTACTTAAATTTTATAATGGACAATTTAATACATGCTTGAAATGGTGAAAAAGGGCTAAGTTCCGATTGAATATTGAATTCCGATGAATATATGTGCTTTCTCGAAATGGATGAGGTCCTGCATTTGTTGCGGACGGGATTTAGCTCGAACGAGTAATCCTATTGACCTCATTATAAAATGGTTTTAGCCTGAACGGGTAATCCCGATATAATATCTCTCGAGTATATGTTATGATTAGGATTTAGCCTGGACTGGTAATCCTAATCAAGCTCCTCTGAGCTCACGTTATATAAAGGATCTAGCCTAGACTGGTAATCCTATTATACGATATGTGGCTCGGGAGAGTGTTTCTTGGTTAAGTGCCCTAATGGGTACCCTTGAATAAGAAATTGATGGATTATTGAACCGTACACTTCGAGTGTACTACTTGAGCCTCCATCGAAATTCAATGATTCAATGGACATAAAACTCTTGACATGGCATGAGAATTATAAGATGAAATGATAATGTCTCGAAAGTGTATTGCATGATAAACTCATCTATTCTTCCTTGATGTATATGGAAACTTTATGACTAACATGTTTGATTGAATGCATGTGTTTAGGCAACTTAGCCAAATGGATGGAAAACTTGTTATTGTATGCGTAGATTTAATAAACGGGATTGGTAAGTTTAGTTTCTATTATATGAACTTACTAACCATGTAATGCTTACTCCCTTTTATTTTCCCCTATTTTATAGTGCTCGGAAGCTCGCGAGGGTTGGAGATCACTGGAGTATCGTCACATTATCAACTAGTCCTTTTGGGTATAATTAGTAAAAATCATTTCCATATAATGGCATGTATAGGACAACTTGGCCAATAGTGGCTTGAAATGTTATTTTGTAACCTAGCTATTGGAATGGCTAGTAATGACTTATTTTGGTATGATTAAGTAGGTTATTATGATATATATACACATGTGTTAAGTTGAGTATATGTGAACCAATGTTGTGAATGCCTAAGTTAAACTAAGGTAAGGTTGTGATCATATATGCTTGTAGTGATATGCCTTGTGAATGATGAAATTTGCTTAAGTTGAATGCTTGAATTGGTTGGTATTAGATGTGTGTTTCAAGTGCAGGTCTTAGGTGAAATTTTAGGTGAGAAATTAAGCTAGAAATGGCTTCATTTTGTCCACATGGGCAGACACACCGGCGTGTGTCTAGACCGTGTAAAACACACGGCCTGGTAACATGGGCATGTGGTTAGGCCGTACATCCCCTTCAGCTTAATTTTGAGAAACAGAATGCTCAGAATTGAGCACACGGGAAAAGACACGGGCATATGTCTCAGCCGTGTGTGCCACACGGCATAGAACACGAGCGTGTGTCTTGGCTGTGTAAAACTTGCACCTAATATCAAATTAAATTAATTAACCATACGGCCTAGCACACGGGCATGTGGCATGGCCGTGTGTACAAGTTAGAGAGTTTCACGGGGTCGAGCACGGCCTCCAACACAGGCGTGTTGGCCCTGCACCTTGGAAAAATTTATAATTTCGTGAAAAATTCTTAGAGGTCCCGATTAAGTCCCGACTTGATCTAATGCTCGTTTTGGGCCTCGAGGTCTTAATCAAGGGATGTTATGAATGATCTCGGAAAATGAATAGTAACTTTCATGAGCTATTTGTAAATGTTTCTGAATGTTCTGGTAATGTTCCTAAACCCTGTTCCGACGACGGATATAGGTTAGGGGTGTTACAATAGGAACTCAAAGTTGGTCGTTATGTTGTAGCACAGGGAATTTGATGTCACAACATAAAGAGCATAATGTCAAGATTGTTATACTGCCTTGGGTGCCGTGACATAACCAAGGGATGTCGCGACACACCCCTGAACCATGCTTACTGCCTTTGATGTCGCAACACAAGGACTAAGGTGCCACGACATCAGTCTTATATGGGAAGCACTTACGAACTAGGGCCGTTTTGGTCTATCCAATGGAAATTAAAACATGAGAACATCAACTTACCTAGGGTTAAGGACGAGAACAACCCTAATTCTATAAATACGCTCTTAAAACACTTTTTTAGAGACAATTTTTACATTTTAGGTTTTTCTTTTAGGCTTTAGGTTTATTTCAGTTCTTTTCTATTTCGTGTTCATCAGAGAACGTGAGTTGTAACTATGATAAAACTACAGTGGATTTTGCTCTTCAATCAATACAATTCAGGATTCTCTTAAACATTTATCTTGATTTATTATTTATTCTTACATTTATTAACAAGATTATCGTGTTCATGAGATTCATAAGGAACTAATCCTTTTATGGAGGATCATGAGCAGATGTGTGATTTATTAATTGCTATGTAGGGTTTTCTTAATAAAGCAATTGTTTGGGAGAGGAAGAACTTAAACCTTAGGCTTGACAACCTTAATAAGTCATTTTCATGGGAATTAACCCAAAACTGGTATGGCCTATCCATGAACACATTAGGCCTGAACCAATCTAGACTGTGAGGTCAAGATATAAGTAGTTCTTACCGACTCGTCAGTTTAGTGGAAGATCGAGAGATCCTGCTAGGGTAATGACTAGTTAATTGAGAAGAAACCCAAAATAGGAATTAGTTATGAACACCAAAGCGAGCTAATCACCTATACTTAGATTTGATTAAGTTAGAATTCATATTTCCAAAGTTCACTTTCCTTTTTTTATTTTTATTTCATTCTTTATAAAAACCCCAAAAAAATTATTTCATGTTTTATCATACTATAATTTATTTAAACTAATAATTACTTCTATTTGAGTTTAGGATTACATTAATTTAGTACTTATCTCCCTTGAGTACAATCCTCAGAGTACTAACCTGCTTCGTTGTAACTATATTACAATCTAACCTTTATATTTGTGGACACCGCCTCAATTACATATCTTTTAGTTGCAATATTCACACTCTGGACATTGGTATGTCCGGAGGCAGTCAATAAGTATACAAAATGAACTTACCAGACCAAAACGACCATAAATGCAATGTTGGGGACTAATCCGTAATTTTATTTTTTCCTCGATTAACTTCTAGTTGATTCAAATCTTGATCTATACAGTAATTCATTTCAATCATTTCATGCATATGACAATTTAATTTTCATTTTAAAAATTTTCCTAAAGTTTTCTATCTTATTCAATTTAGTCTCTAAAACCAAAATTATTATAACTTTCAAATTTAAGCTTCGATTTTGAAACTAATCTCAATTCCATCCTTCTACAGCCCTATATTACAATAATTACATTAATTTCATATTAATTTAAAAATATTCAGGCTTTAGTCCCTAAGTTCAAATTTAACAAGTTCCACTTTACTAATTAGTCTTTTTTTTTCATTTCTAAGCTTAAAATCTATCAATTTAGTACCAAAAGCTTCAAGATTCAACAATTGTAACTTTTAAAAACTTTAACAGATTTACGATCTAATCCTCGGGTTAGCTAAATCAAACTCTCGAGATTTTAAAAACATAAAATTTATAAGAAACAGACTAAAATTGGCTTACCAAATGAAGGAATTAAGTTGAACTAAACCCTTGGTTTCTCTTCAATACTAGAACAATGAAGAAGAGTGGAAAAAGATGATAAAAATGGTCATTTACCTTTTTGTTTTATGTTTTAATATCCTTTAAATTTAATTTAACATTATTAATAACGCATAATTTACAAATTAACATGCACTACTCGTCCATGCTATTCCAAACTGGCTTAATTTCCATTTTAAGCCTTGTCCAAATACTAAATAAGCCTTTTAGCTATTAAAAATGTACAACGATTCACTTTTGTAGATTTTACAATTTAGTCCTTGTACCTTAATTAGTAACCATTCAATAAAATTATCGAACCAAAAATTAATAAAATACTATAATAGACTCGTAAATACTAATTAATTGTATTTACAGAATTGATCATCAAAAAATAGGGTTTCAAAACCACCATTTTTGGTAGCACCAAAAAATAGGTTATTACATATATACATGCCACAAAACCGAGCTTAAAATAATTGAAAGACTACCGAATCAATAACAGGATAGTATGAGCTTCTCGATGATCCGTTTGACACATTCCATAAGTTGGCAATCTATAAGGCAAAGGAAAATAACGGGATAAGCATATCGAATGCTTAGGAAGTTCATATGCATTAAACAACATCTTACGTCAATTTACAATTTAATACAATAAGCTACTAACTTAACAAGTTTGCCTAAACATGGCAGCCACATATCAATAAGGTGAGTTCAATATATAACCATATCATATAGTAATTCAAATATATTACATTCAAGTTCACTTATAATCAACATTCCAATGTCATTCATATAATTAGTCAGTATTTAATTAATTCAATATCAAATTCATATCTTTTTTCAAATCGAATCGATTGATTCATCACGTTCTCATATCAGTCCTCTGGACTTGTATATCTGGCTTGCATAATCTTTCATTTACTATCGAAATTCATATATTATAACTCTTCTTTTAAGCATTATTTCATAATATCAATTCAATTGATACACTATTATCAACTTTACATTTTATATCCCTATTCACTTGACTCAAACTCGAACAGATACAATGATCCAACCAACACACCAAATTTGGCACCTAATGCCCCGTCGAAAGGTCTGAAGTAACAAGATTGCACCCAACACTCATTAGTATAACAAAGGTAAAAGGTGTCTGAAACATTCATCGACACATAATCGAAACAACCCATACTCCATCTATTCTATGGCCTATCAACTAAATCTGACTCTGCCTGAACAATCAATAGGGTAATCAACAATCAATTCATTAAATATTTCAAATTTCAATTCATGATATTCAATTTATCAATTAATTTATCAATTATTTATGATTTAATTCATATATCACATTTTGTACCAAATTGCAAATAATTCAAATTACTATCAAACATACACAAATTCATAATTCAAATATATAAAATTCAAATACAATCATACCATATGAACTTACCTTGTCAACATAACAAACAACCGAATCTTTAAGGACTAATAAGAAATTTTTACTTTTTCCCCAATTATCCCTTATTTGGTTTAATTCCCAACCTAAATCACAATTTTGTTCAATTTATCAATTCCAAACAGTTTATAGTATTATATTTTGTGCATGGATTAGTTTAATTTTATTGTTTGAATACCCTTAAAGTTTTTTATTTTATTCAATATAGTCCCTAAACCTAAATTTGCAATATCTTTCAAATTTGAGCTTTGATTTTAAAATCGATCTCAATTACATCCTTTTAGGACCCTCTAATATCTATAATTATAGAAATTTTATATCGATTTCAAAATCTATACACTTTAGTCCCTATGTTCAAAACTAACAATTTTCACTTTACAAACTAGTCATTTTTCACTTCTAAGCTTAAAACCTAACAATTTAGTACAAATTTATTCAAGCATTCATCAATGGAAACTTTCAAACATATTAAAATTTTTGAAAATTGGAACATGAGCTAGCTAAATTAAGCTCCAGCGACTTCAAAAATATAAAAATTATAAGAAAAAATATTAAATTTAACATACCAATTCAAGGATCGAATACTTGAAGTTTTCTGATGTTTTATTATTATTATTTATTTCTCATGAAAATGTGGAAGAAAATGAGAGAAATTGTCATCTTTTACTTTATTTTATCTTTTATACTAAGTTTAGTAATTAATTAATCCTAATTAGCTTAATTAAACTTAATTAAATTAATTTTAATCATAATTAACAAATTTGATGGGTTCCAAATAACATCCACCACTGTTTGGGAATATATTAATGATCTAATTGCTTAATGGTTCTTTGATTAATTAAAATCTATAGCTATTTACTTTTACAACTTTTACAATTTAGTCATTGTACCTTAATTAACTATCAATTTGAAAAAATTAAGGGACCAAATTTTAATAGACTTTAATACTAACCTCTTAAATATTTAATTATTAAAATTTACGAACTTGAACATCAAAATTGGAGTTTCAAAACCACAGTTTCCAGCACCACTAAAAATTGTATTGTTACATGTTTTATTAAAAAAATGTATATTGGTTTTTTCAACTAAGTTGGCCCTTGATTAACCAATTACTAACTCAGTTAAATATTTTATAGTAAGTTTAGATATATTGCATTTAACCTTAATATTGGGCTAGAGGTTAGGTAAACACAAGTTGAGCCAACTTTGCTATTGGCTTCTTGGACAATCTTGGGGCTTTGAGATCATATCCAACATAAAATGATCCATACCCATTAAGAAATCCTTATAAAGTTGATCTTTTTTAGAATCAAATTTCAATGTCGAATAGATAAAAAACTATACAAGTAGTTGCATAAAAATCTCAAATGCTTGAAATGTATGACATGTTATGAAAGAAAAAAAAAAGGTCATCGCCCAATAAGCCATTGCAACTTCTTTCTCAGCCAACACAGAAAAGTTCTCATTGATTAGCCACGCAACAATGATATTTCACCCCTATTATCAACCTCACTTTTTCCCTAATCTTAACCCTAATCAAAATCCAAATCCAATACCAACTAACCCCTTTACGCATTGACATTGCCTTTCACCTCCAGTTACACATTATTCCTTTACACCATTTATTCCTAAATTATCTTCCATATTCTTTGTAACGCCCCGAATTTTGGGTCTAGAAGTTCTGGGTTTTGAGTGTAGGGATAGTGGGAAGGTTGCACACATAAGTTAAGTTGTGTAGTTTAGTGGCAGAATGGGCCTGCTAGTCTAGTGGTTGTGAGTGTATTGGTTTGTCTCAAGGTTCTGAGTTCGAGTCCCTGTGTGGGCGTTTTAGAAAACATTTTAGTTATTTCAGGTTTCAGTTAAAATAATTATTTTATTTATTTGTCTTTAGAGTTATTATTAATTATTTTTATTTTTATTTTTATTTGCTTTTACTTGGCACGTAATTTTTTGTTCTATTTCTTCTTGGTTTTTGTTCTTGTGTTCGTCTTTTTGCTTTTTGGAATCGGTGGTGTTGTGGGGTTGAAGGACCTTGATTTTCTACTCCTCTGTCGTCTTCTTCGTCATTGAAATAGGTGTGGGACTCAACTCTGACTAATCTACTTATCTTTTGCTTTTTACAAGTGTTGTTTCGGCTTTTCGTGAGAATCCTTTGATTCTCTAGTTTCAGTGCTTTGAAGACTGAAAGGGAGTACGATACTCCATTTTCTAATGTGGTTTTGATATTACCAAAGTTGGGGGAAGGTTTGGTGGCTAAAGTTGTGTTTTCGGGGTTGTTCTGCGGTGGTTTCATGGCTTCCCTGACGGCCGTGTGGATTTGGGAAATTAGGGTTTCGGCCAATTTTGGTGCCACACGGGCGTGTGACTATTTTGGGGATTTTTTTCAGAAATCATACGACCGTGTCCCTTGGTCCACATTGTAACAGCCTAATTTTCAGTTGTGTCGAAACAGTGATTCGAGATCACTAAATCCGAAAAATGAGTAGGAAATATTATTAATTTAGTGAGTATAAGTTAAATGTGAAGTTAGGAAAAATTTTGAAATAGTGAATAGTGTACTAAAAATAAATATTAAAATAATTAGAATCGAAAACGAGGTATCGAGACCTCAAGAATTTTAAATCGAGCCATAAATATTTTTATAAATATTTATGGAGTGTTAATAAGTTAGTATTAAAGTTTCGTCAAGAAATTTTAAAGTTATGATAGTTAATTGAACAAAAAGGACTAAATTGTATCAAATGCAAAATTGTGGGAAATGATTAAATAGCTTAAATGATAAAAGAAAGAGGGTTTAAAAGGAAAATAGACCCAAGGTCTATTTGGGATGGACGGGAACAGCATGAAATCAGCAAGAAAATAAGGAGAATTAAGGGAAAAATTGGAAAATTGCAAAATTTACTTAATAAAGCTAGGACTAAAGTGGAATTATCTAGATTTCTCTTTGTTTTTCTGCATTCTCATCAGAAAAAACACCATGGAAGAGTTCCCTTAAGCTGGTTTTTCATATTTTTGCTTCAATTAAGTTCAATTCTTGATTATTTCTTGAAATTTTTGTGTTTTTATGTCTTTTACAACTAGGTCCACTTGTTGAATTCATTAGTTTTTGATTCTATGAAAGAAATTGAAAGTTTCTATGAATATGTGCTGGAAGTATATGATGATTTGGCATGGAATTAGAGCTTCCAATTGTTTATATGCTGATTTTTTTGAAAGAACTGAATAGAAAGTGAATGTTTGGGACCTAATTGTAAAAGAGTCTGAAGTTAGAGTTTTATGTAGAAATTATGAATTTCAATAGTTATGAAATAACTTATAATGTCTAGGAAAAGTATTAATTGAGAAAATTATCTTAATTGAGGGGTTAATTGAGCAAGGACTGAATTGTATGAATTGTGAAATTTGGGGCAAAATAGAAATCAGCATTTTGCACTAAAACTGCTTTGGACAGTAGCAGTAGTCTAACTTTGAACAATCACCAAAAATTGTAGAAATGGAATTAGAGGATGAATAAAATATGAAATTAAAGCTTATTGAGTTTAGTTTCTTATAGAAGAAAAGATGTAAGCAATGGAATTGTAAATCATGAGATATGATGAATTTTGTGAGATAAGGTCAGAATGATTTCGGGTTCCCCTATTCTGACTTTGTAAAATCATAAAAAATTGGATAAAAATAATTATGGGATTAAATTTATATATTTAGAATCCTGAATGAGTCTATTTTCAAGAGAAACAAGCGAAAACATCATTAGAATCCTGCACGAGAAGATAATTAATTTTTAGTAAAGAAGGGTCGGAACTGTCAGACAGCAGAACAGGGGAGACTTCAATGAATAAACTGTATTAATTGGCCCAACCAAAAATTATGAAATTTTTATGGTAAGAAGACATATGAGTCTAGTTTCTAGGAAAATTTATGGATCTTAATTTGGAGTTCTGTAGCTCAAGATAAAAATAATTTAGTGACTATGACATAGATGGGAAGCTTGAATATTCACATAAGTAGATAGTGAAAATTATGGATAATGTTACGTACAAGTGTGTTGTTTATACTAAAGATGTGGATGGAGAGGAGGAGGAGGAAAAATATACATATATATATGAATGACTCGTGTATAAATTGATCACATGCCCGATTATAATAGATAAGTGTTGAATTAGAAATGATATAATGATTTATTTGGAATATTTATTATGAAATTATGATTATCATTATGATACAAAAATTGAACTTGTGAGTTTATATGGATAAAATTTTAGTGATTATTTGTTAATTTTATGAATTTCATGATGTGTTATTTCATATGTATTGATGATAAAATCGTGAATAATGTAAAAGCATGAAAATTGAATAAATGATCAAATTGAGCATTTCAGTTCAGTGACAAAATCAATTGAAGGAAAAAAAAAACCATGGTTGGACCATGGCAACAAGTGATAAGTGATAGCTTCGGCTACACTTTTCTGATCAAGAAAAAGTGAAAGTGATAAGTGATAGCTTCAGCTACACTTATCTGATCAATGACAAATGACAAGTGAAAAGTGGTAGCTTCAGCTACCTGATCAGTGAAAAGTGGTAGCTCCGGCTACCTGATCAGTGAAAAGTAGTAGTACCGGCTACTTGATCAGTGAATAGTGGTAGCTTCGGCTACAAGTGACAAGTGATTTCCGTACAAGACCATATCTGGGATATGGCATCAGTGTGATATATGCTACTGTATAAGACCATATCTGTGATATGGCATCAATGAGATATGTGATCCATGTAAGACCATAGCTGGGCTATGGCATCGATATGTGATATGTGATTACGTGTAAGACCATAGCTGGGCTATGGCATCATTATGTGAAGATGTGTAAGACCATAGTTGAACTATGGCATCGAGAAAACGAAGTACTCAATTCCGTAAGATGTTCACTAATTTGAAGAAGTTTGGTAAGTATTACATGGAATTATGCGACATAAGGAAATACGAGTTGATGAGACATGAGCATAAAACTTGGTTGATGAATGAGTTCATTTGTGATTATATATTTCTACGCGTTGAGTGTATTATCCGTATGAATTGGTATTCCAAATGAGTTAATGAGAAAACTTCTAGTATGAAATAATCTGAGTTCGAAATGAAATATCATGAAAATGTACTTGAAATACATTGGTATGTCTTGTATATGCTATTTGAATTCATAAATGTAGAAAGTAAATGTATGTGGAAATATGAGATGATGATATCTGTATATGGAATTTATTGATGAATACGTACATCCAAATTTATATGATAGATTTTAGTGAACATTGAAATTGGGCTCAATAAGTGATTTGGCAATTTAAATCGTGATTGGTAGGAAGAGTTAATGAATTGCATATTTAAGAATTGTTACACGTATTTGTCTGAAATACGAGGAAGTGATGGTAATTGATACATGGAAATATGAAACTATGATATATATAAAAACATGGAATATGTTTGATAAATGTGTTCATTCATAATTATGGAATTATGTACCTCATGTGTGCTATTTGCATAAAGATGATATTTCAAATACTTTGGTGAATAAAGCTTAAATATGAAATAGTATGAAATCGAAACAAATTGTTATGAAAATGTATTTAAATTATCTGTAAGTGTTCCGTGCTTCTCGATAATGCCTCGTACTCTATTCCAGCGATGGATACGGGTAGGGGGTGTTACACACACAGGCATGTGAGTTTGGGAATTAAGGTTTGAGATTTGGGGTCACACAGCCGTGTGACTGATTTTGGAATTAGGGATTCCATATGGGCGTGTATTTTGGAACACACGGTTGTGTCTGGTGGCCACACGGGCGTGTGAGACATTCACACGGTCGTGTCTACTCTACACTTAAGCTTAGTGAAATAGGACAGTGTCTTACACGACCTGATTACACGGCCGTGCCTCTGCACCACAAGGGCGTGTGCCTCTGTCACACTGCGTGTGCTACCCTTTACACGGGCGTTTGGACCCCATATGGCTTAGAGTGCTCCACACGGCCAGAGCACACGGGCGTGTGGCCCTATCTCGCCAAACTTTGGGTTTTAGGTCAAATGCAAGTCTAAATACGACTCTGTGTGTTCCAACCCCTGACTAAGCCTTACTGGGGGTAATTATGACTTTGATTTGGGCTTAATATATGCACATTTGTGATTGTTTTTTAGATAAGTTGATACTGGATTCGAGATACGAAGGTACACATGTTTGATTCTGTAACTGATTGACCGGATGTATGTGTCTCCTTTCGATTGACTGTTTGAATTTGTATTCTGAAATGTGTACATCTGACTGTATACATACATACATATGCATAAATCTTTTTGGGTGGGATGTTTAAGAGAAGGGAGATTTATGATTTGGCAGTCTGTCTGCATGCTGAAAGCCATTAATAATACCAGAGGGTCATGGGCAGTCCCAATACCCTGAGGGCCGTGGACAGTACTGATAACGGTATAGCGGTTTGCCACCTTGAACTGTACCGCATGTACGTTAGCTACGCTATATATCATTATCTGATCTGGCAGTTATATTGTACATCTGTACTGCGGTTCACTTTATTGCATAGTACAACTTATACGCTAGCCTTGCTGTGTAGCACATCTGATCTGGCAGTTATACTGCATGTCTGTATCGCAGTCTTTCGCATGGCACCGTACAGCTTACTGATAGCCCTAATACCCAAAGGGTCGTCGGCAGTCCTAATTCCCTTAGAGTCGAGGACAATATTGATGATCATCGTTGCCGGGCAACCTGGGATGACATTCTGTAGAGTATAAGGTTGGATGGGCTTTTCGAGGTCCTACTCGGAGTGCAAGGATGGGTGGGTTGATTAAATCCCCAAAGGATGTGTCGGGTTGGACGAAGATGGTATGTTGTTTGGATGGGTGGGTTATTTTATAATTCATTTGCACTCATAAGCGTCTATGTGATTCTGTGACTGCAATATCTATTTGACTGTCTGACTGAATTATTTGACTGTCTGATTGACTGAGGAGTCGGATTGTACTATTTGACTGAAAGGCACTCGTATCTAAAGAAACCTTGTGTAATGGGCTAAGGCCCAACCGATTCTGATTTTGGAAAAAATGGCTTAGGCCAGTTTGTGACTTCTGAGAATTTTTGATATTATGTCTAACATAGCCATATGACTGTAAAGTTACATATGGTTTATTTGTTATAGTCATTCTGTAAGTGTGTTCTGCTGCTAAACTATTTTCAGGTTTACTGTATCTATTTCTACTTCGGTAGCTAGTTAGTTTGATCTCAAACTAAGCTCGTATAGCTTACCCCCTCTTTTGTTTCCCCTTTCAGGTACATTTCGGGATTTTGGATGCTGGACCCGGTATGCGGAGGACTCAAATAGTTTTGAGGCTAATAAGTTATTAGTTTGCGGTTTCAAACTTTTATTGGTTATTTAGTTTTGAATATAAGGTTTTTAACACTGTGGTATAATTCTGTTTTATGGTTTAATCATTTTATTATTCTGTTTTTTTTAATACTCAATATTAATTACTTCAGGAATCGAATTAGGAATGACTAGTTTTGTAAGATTTTCTCACGATCACTTCGGTGGTCAATGTAGCATTTCGAATTCGGTCTAGACTTCTAGTCCGAGTTTGGGGTGTTACATTCTTAAAATCTCGATTCTGTTGCTCCTTTCGCTTCTTCTTATAGTCTTTTATTTTCATTCGCAACAACTCCAGCAACACCAACACTAACTTGATAGTTGTGCAACCTGCTATATATGTTGACATACATTTAACCCAAAGAACCTTGTTTTAATTCATACTCATCTTGAGGATTGAGCTAACATTTTTATGGATTAGATCATGTTGAATATCACTCATGCAATAACTATATTTTGAAGACTTTAATGTAATCGTGTTACCTTAAATGAATAAATCCCATTTTCATAAAACTGTACTCCTTAAAGATCCTTGAATATTTTCTACCATATAAAAGTCCTATTTATGCACAATTCCAAGTAGTTCACATTCACACTACTGTAAGAATTGCAAGCATATAATGATTTTGTAAGATAGAGAGGACACTTATTTTTGTTAATTGTTAGGAACTTAGTGCAATTTTCTTGTTCAATTTGTAAGCAATCTCAGTGGTGAGATCGATTAGTTGATTTATAGGATTAGGGTTGTAACTTGTTAAGTGAGTTAAATTTAAATCACTTGAATTACCTCTGGGCAAGCTTCGCAAATATAAGGGCAGTATTAAGTACGTATAGGAGTAATGTTATATCATAGTGAATGAGTTTAACTTAAATTATAACATATAGATAATAAACTACTTTCGAAACAAACTCAAAAAAAAAAATCTTTCAAGCAACATAACTAATTCTAATTTCCAATCTTTGTTTTTACTCTTCAATTTCCATCTTTAATTTTACCTTTTCAATTGTTTATCCAATTACAATTTAACTAATTATGTGATAGTGCACTAATCAAGTTACTTTTTGTTGCCCTATTAATCTAAAAATCCCCTTCATTTTTTCATTGGGTCATTTTAAATTCTGTACCAATTTCTTTAAGATATTGATTTCCATTTGTGGAATTTTAAGAAAAAAAATTCCAAAGGATCTTATAAGTGGAATGTGACACTAACATCCTCGTCAAGAAAATGAAATAAATTTAATTTTTTGCCCAATGATTTAATTGACATTTCAATTTTACAAAAAAAAAATTATTTTAATCATTCATTTAATTTTGGAATCTTTTAGCTTTTAAAGTTTTTTTCAAGCCACCTCAATTAGATAGGAAAAATTAAAATTAAAATCATTAAAAAATTAAAATATATAAAAATAAAATATATTTTAAATTTTTAAATTTTAAAAATTAATTAAATGTTGACATGTTATTTATATGACATTCAACATATATACTACATCAATAAAATAAAAAAGGATAATTTTTCATTCATTTTAGAATGATTTAATAGAGAAAGTAAGTCAAATGATTAAAAGAAAAACTAATATATATATATATATATATATATATATATATATAGATGCCTAATTGTTTTCATCTTTCTTCTTTGTTCATATCCAAATACTTAGGAGCTTCTTTAATCCAATTTCTACAATAATAAGGTTTGGTGTTTATTCTCTATAATGATGACAGTAAAATAAAATATTTTTTAAAATATTTTTTTAATCGAACTCCCTAACCTCGTCACCATTGGTAGATGATAAAGCAAAACATAAAAATAAAAAGACAAAGATTCATAGGACCAAAATACCAACCATAGTGGCATAGCCTATTGGTTCTGCGACTTGGGATCCTAAAACACCACCCTTACCTTTTCTGTCCACTTTTCTTTTTTTTTCTTTACAACCACTTAGAGACATGCAGGGATTGATGTTAAAAGAAGAAATGACTAACTTCTTTCTTCTCAAAATGGAGTTGTTAAGGATCTTCTTAGCCTATTCTTTTTTGGAAGCTGATTTATAGCCGCCATCACCTGCAAAACAATGGATGCAGAGGCATCCAATATAAACCATCAAATCACCAACTCATCATCTCCTCTTTTAGAACAACAAAACTGATACCTTCTTTTGATGTTTTCTAAGCTTGGCATTTTCTTCCTTTAAGTGAGCAACTTCACGTTCCAACTCCTTTTTGTAAGCCTGTGGCACTCAAAATATCACAAGAAATCTCAAAAAAAGATTATACGATTGGATATTAGGTATGTTAATTTGCGATACTTACCTGTTTTCTTGCTCTAGACTGAGCAGCTGATTCTCTGTTCTTCATCATTAGCTTAAGCCGGCGATCATCGGGATTTTCATTATTTCCTTGAGCCCTTTTCCTGAAAAAGGAAGGGAAAACCCTTGCAGATGAACCGAAACCTTGAAAAGTAGAGTTATGAGCAGCACCAAGCGATGGGGGTGCAATAGCGGTACGGTTGTTGACTGCAGGGTTGGATTTCACAGGGTCAGACCCAGTATTCAAGCTCAATATTGTGGCAGGAGTGGGTGATAGAGAGCAAAGAAAGGTGGGTTCTTCATTGGAGAGTACACCTGAGGATGTTGTTGGAGGTATATTGTTGAAGGGTGTGGCCAAAAACTCTTGCAAGATCATGCTAGGGAAAGCAGGGTTAGTGGCTGTGGTGGAGATGAGGGTGCCATGTTTGCCTTGAAGACTGATACCATTCAGAGAAGATAGGCTAATATCTTTCCCGACTTCCTCCATGGATTTCCTTGCTGAAAAGGAAAGCTTGGGATTATTGTTGATGGTGGTGAAGAGCGTGCCGGGGAAGAGAATGTGGAGTCTGTGTAGCCGCTGTTGCAGCTATTATTGGCCTCATGATTCACACAGAGGAAGGGGGAAGATGGGGAAAAAAATCTAAGTGAATCAATGTCGTATCTTAGAGGGCTACGGTTTGATGCTTAAAATGTACGTTGTAGTACTAGAATGATCTTTACAACTATTAAAACTAGATTATATGACAATGAGCTCTCAGTCCAGTGGGAAAGGCAGAAGTTTCGAAATTGATATCAGGATAGCGACCAACTGATACAAGATCTTTGGCTTTGGTTTCGTAGGGCTTGGTGGGGAATGCTCTTTTATTATTTTGTTGTTGCTCTCTCTCTCTCTGTCTCTAATGCTCTTTATATTATTTTGTTGTTGCTCTCTCTGTCTCTCTCTCTAATGCTCTTTATATTATTTTGTTGTTGCTCTCTCTCTCATTTGATACATAAATTTTGATTTAGTATAATTATATACGTGAAATTTTGGTTGTGGTTTAATTATATACATGAAACTTCAATTTTAATTTAATTATACATTTTAATTAAATAAATATATCGATTTTTTATATATTTGATAAATATAATTATTTTTTATGCAATATATAAATATAAAATATTGCTATATCAATAACTGTGTTAATAATTTGCAAGAATTAGATCAAATTAAAATTATATATATAAAATTACACAAATACAAAGTTCATGTATAGAACTGTATATTAGACTAAAATTCATGTATGGTTTTGAGATCTATCTCTAAATTTAACTGATTAACTTCCAAGTATAACTAAACCGACGAATTAACATAAACTTAATTGAACTGATTTAAAATGAGTAGATTCCATCCGTTAGATCGAGTAATTGATTTTCATTTTATTATAAGTTTTTTTAAATTTAATATAAATATGGATAGGGTTTGTAAATTGTGTTGGACCTGTAAATTGTGGTTTATTGGCCGAATGTTAACCTTCCTTAAAATTAGCATAGGTTATAGTTGTATAAAAAAATACGTGTAAGTTTCGTTTTATTGATGTATTCTTTTCCTTGCATCTCTTTAAAATTTATGTATATGATGTGATTTGAAAACATGTTAATGCGGTTAGCAAAACCATAAATTTACTATTCAACCAAAATTTTATTTTAATATTTTTATGTATTTTAATTTTATTCTACATACTTTATTATCTCCATAAGTTGTATATATATTAATAACTGGTTTTTCATCTTGTGCGATGCAAGGGTTAATTTTATGTTTATAAATTAAAATATATTTAATAATTTTAAAATTTTTAAATAAATAAAAATTCCTTAAAATTTAATTTTTCACTTAAATGAAGTTTTAAATAAAATTTTATTTAATTAAAGCACAATAAAATATATTTAATTAACAACTCACAATGTGTTTTAACATATTTTACCCATTTTTAAAATATTTATGTTAACTTTTATAAAATTTGAAAAATTAAACAATTTATTTGCATGTTAAATCGTTTTAAATTTTATTTTTTATTTTAAAAATAATTATGTAATTTTATAAAAGAATGACATTAGAAATTAAAATTGAAAAAATACTTGTTTAAATATGTTTATTATTGAAAACTTTATTACTATTAATGAAAAAAAACCATATTTAAAACTTTGATAACTTTCATTTTTAGAGTTATTTTAATATAGTTTTTATAATATTTTAGGAGCTAATTTTAGCATTTAGATTAATTTTAGTGCATTTTATAGTTTTTCTAATTAATTATGTTTTGTTTGATTTTTATCATTTTTAGAGTTAATTTGACGTGTTATTTTCTTCTCTACATTGTAGGTTTCGAATGAATAGTGGAAGACTTGGAATATAAAGTAAAAAGTAGTGAAGGGAAATCTTCAGTTCTATCGGATTTTAGTGTGGTGGAGCACAGTATTCAATTTAGAATTTTCAAACAGCGAGCAATATGCTTTACCTCAATTTTGTATCTGGTAGAGTGGAACGATAAAACCTTAAAAATAAGGAGTGACATGATTTAGAAGGAAAAAAGTGGGAAAAGTAAAGAATGAACTTGGAGGCTAAGAAACAATTCTCTCACACCGAGGGGAACTTCAAACTTGCAAAGACGAGAATAATAAGATATATGAAGCACTCGACGTTAGTTTGATAATTATTTTTCTCTCTATATTATTTCTTTTTACTTTCTCTCAATGTAATTTTGTTTTGAATTTCTTCTTGTAATGTTTTCTCAACTTAACATGAACTAAACCCTAATTTTCTTGAAATGATGAGGGATCCTATTTTTAGTTAATTAATTATTTTCTCTTCAATTGTTTCAATTTTTGTTAATTATTTATTTAGTCATGTGCTTATTTAATCTGCGTGTCTGGTCACCAAGTTGTATTAATTTGATGATCTTGATTTATCTTATAAGAGAAAATTAAGGTTTAGATCTAGATAGATAGACTAAAATTAACTTTAATTGTAACGACCCAAAATCCGTGGGCACCAGAAAAGTGTGTTATCGGGCCTCCGTCTTAGTGAAATAAGTTCGAAAATAATTATTAAAAAAATATTTATGAGTCTAGTAGTGTGTTTAATTAGGTTTTAATTAAGTAAATTTAGCTTAATTTAGAGTAATTAGTAAAAAGGATTAAATTGAATAAAGGATGAAAGTTAAATTGTAGATTAAAAGAAAATGAAGAGGACCAAAATGGAAAATAGACCATTTAGTATAGTTGAGCCGGCAAACAAAGAAAAAAATCTAAAGATTTCCCTAGATTATTATTGAATTATAAATTATAAATTATTATTAACTATTATTATTAAATAATATTATATATATATGTATATAAAACAAATGAAGAAAAGAATAAAAGAAACAAAGAAGAATAAGAAACAGAGAGCATTCGAAAAACAGGGGAAGAAAAGGGCAAGAAAAGAAAAAGGGAAAATTGAGATTTTGAAGCTTCAAACTTATTTGGTAAGCTAAATTTAGTCCTTTTCTCTTAATTTTGATGTTTTAAAAGCTTTAGAACAAAGTTTTGATGAAATTAAGTTGATATTTTGAAAGTTATTAGATTTCTAAATATTGTTCATGTTGAATAAAAAGATGAATTAGGGGTTAAATTGATAGGAATTCAAGTTAGAAATGAAATAAGGATTGAATTGCAAAGTAAACTATAAGTTTTGTGTTTTAGGGACTAAATTGAGGAAAATTCGGAATTAAGAAAATATGTTGAAAATTTAATAGTTAAATTTGAGTTTAAATGAAATTTGAATAGGAATAAGGTGTGAATTGGTGTTATAAATTTGGTTATTAACATTTTACATCAAAACAGTTTTGGGAAGTAGCAATGGTCTGACTTTGAAAATTCACTAAAATTGTATAAATTGAAATAGAGGATGAAAAAATATGTAATTAAAACTTATTGAGTCTAGTTTCTTATAGTATAAATAGTGTAAGCAATGAATTGATGAATCAAGAGATATTTGAAATTTTGTAAGACTGGTTCGGGGTGATTTCGAGATGCCCTGTTTTAAATTTGGAAAATCATTAAAAATTGTACAAAAATTATTATGGAGTGTAATTTATATATGTAAACTCCTTAATGAATCTAGTTTCAAAAAAAATAAACAAGAACCTTGTTCGAGTTCTGTACAATGAGATAATTTATTTTTAGTAGAGAGAGGTCAGAACTGTCAAATGAAATAACAGGGGAGTATTTAACGAATAAACTGTACTAAATTACTAGACCAAAAATTCTGGAAATTTTATGGTTAGAAGATATATGAGTCTAGTTTTAAGAAAAATTTACGGATATTAATTTGGAATTTCGTAGCTCAAGATATAAATAATTTAGTAATAATGACTCAAGTAGACAGCTTAATGGTGAAATTATATATATACATTAAAAATGGTTAAATTTGCATGTTTAGGCCCATGAATTAAATTGAATCATGTTGTATTGATGATTATAAATTATTATTTTCGTAGCCAACAAAGAACCTGAAGCATCAGCATCGAAAGGAAAGGAGAAAGTCATCGAGGACTAAAACGGGAGAATTACGGTGTGTATTACTATAATTTGAATTTTAATTATTATTGATTGCTGAATTTTTTATTGTTATGTATGGTAAGTAAGACTTGAGATAAGTATGTGAAATTGATATGAATATTGAGTGAAAATGAAAGTGATGCAAATTGAATCAAATTGAATTGAATAAGTGAATTATGGAATATGTAATTATTTGAAAAGTGTATTGATTGAAAAATGATTGGTGATTTGAATTGTGAATTGAAAGTGATATAGGATTGAGAAAGTGAATTGAATACCCTATTAACTAGTCGGGCTGAGTCGGATATAGTTGGCATACCATAGGATTGGAAGTGTTCAGGGATGCTTCGACCTCAAGTCGATGAGACACTGGGTGTCACTATATTTCTTCGGATAGATTCGATGAGGTACTGGGTACCAACTTTACTTCGGCTAGGCCGATGAGACACTGGGTGTCAATTATTACTTCGAACTATCCGATGAGGCACTGGGTGCCATATTGGTGTGTTTGGTTGGATCCGTGTATCCGCCAAAGTCCGAGTTACGTTAATAGGGTGAAAAATTGAAATGTGAATTTGAGGCATTGAAATGAGAAGAATTACGAATTGAAATTGGAATTGTGATAATAAGAGAAAAGTATGAAATGTATATTCATAAGTGATATAAATTTAAGTTTGAGAAAATACATTGATTTATGAATTAGTACATATGACATTAATTGTTAGGTATTTTAATATTTATGTTTTTACTGTTGTTGATATGACTCGATTTATAGTAATACCACTGAGTATATCCATACTCAGCGTACGGTTGTTTCCGTGCGCAGGTTAGTAGAAGTCAAGTGTCTCGGCTCAGCATCCAAAACAATCCCGACTCCAACACAAATTTGGTGATGTATATTTTTCTTTTGGATAAAAGTGGCATGTACATAGGTGTTGTTTAGTCACTTGAATATGTATATTACTTTGGGTAGTGAAGGATGATTTATAAAATTTAGATGGTTAAATGAAATAGTAAGGAAAGTACATGATATTTTGATACATGAACATTAAGTTGTTAAATGAATGAAGTTTTTAATCAATTTTGAATGATGCTATGATAGTTATTAAGTTAAAATTTTGTTAATGATATAAATAATGATTATATGAATGTGAAATATTGGTGTTGGTTGTTTTGGTTTGAATTTGCAGGAGGTTTAGGTAAAAATAAGTAGAAATGCTGCCGAAATTTTTATAAAAAAAAAATTTTTGGAATACTCGAACAAGTCCCGTTCTACTTTTAATACGTGTTTGAACTTCGAGAGTTCAAGATAGGGACTTAATTATTATGTTATACCATAAAAGTTATATTAATTGTAAATTATTCGCAAGTTGTCTGATATGTCCGGTAATGCCTCATAACCTCGTTCCGGTAACGGTTTGGGGTTAAGAGGTGTTACATTAATAGCATTGACGAACGAGTTAATTTGCTGCTGGAATAGGAATATACATGATGCCCTAATCAACTCTATATGTTTGATCTTAATTTAATTTAATAGTAGTTAAAATTTACTTTATTGATTTGGATTAGATAAAATTGAATAGTTGGTATTTAGCAGCTTAGAATTTGGTTCTTGTGGAAACAATATTTTCATATCACTTTATTACTTGATTCGACACGTGTAGTTATATAACAAATTTTCACACATCAAAATTAATTTAAAATGAGACTCACTTTAAATATAATTAAAATTGAAATATTTTGAAACTCAAAGTTTCCATTTTGCTTTCGTGCCTTCTTTAATTATATATAAATGATTTTATTTTTTGAAAATATCCTACAAATATAGTTGATTGACAAGTTAAGACATATAAAATAAATAATTATATATCATTGTAATTTTGTACCATTTATATATTGTGATTATCCCATAATATTTAATATCCGTGCTAAACACTCAAAACAGCCACAAATTTTGGATCATATTTTTAGTTATGAATGTAAAATTCTATTTGATTGAAATTGTTGGGTTACTGATTATATAATTTTTATCAAAGAGCCAAAACTGAGTCCAGAAGATTGAAATTCTTGATTGGGCCCAAACAGCTCAAATCCAAATTACAGAGTTCATTTATTATTTCTGAAATAGACTATGTGAAATATTATGATTTGCACATTGCCAGTGTTGCCACACCCCGATTGATATTTATTAATTATTTTAATAATTTCAATGTACATTTTATATATAGACTTAAAAGAATAATCTATGAATATATAAACTTAATTTTTAGGGTTTATTGTACAATATATTTTTCATTTTGTACTTTTAAAAGTTCAAGTATATTAATAAAATAAATACAACAACATAGATAAATACACTAATAGCTACATACTATCTTTTAAATAAAATGGTTAAATATAAAATTGATACTTGAATTTATCCATTTTTTCTATATTAGTATTTATAGTTTTTTATCCTAAATTAGTACTTGAATTTTTTTCCATTAATTAAATCAGTATTTGAGTTTAATGCCATTAAGTTTAGGATGAGTGATGAAATAAAATTGTGATACGTAACTTAAATGATATTTTAATACTGTCACAGTATAATTAAAAAAACTTTTTTTTTCTTTTAACTTTTCTATCCAAATTTTTTATCGTGTAATTAATTTCTTTTTTTCTTCCTCCCTCAACTCAAGTTGCTGTCTCTGTCGCCGGCAGTTGACCTCCTTTTTAGTCTGAAAATGGTGTATAGCTCTCCATTCACTCATTAAATAGATGGTGAAATCTAATTTGAGTTATTGCACAAAAATATCCTAGAAAAAAATGTAGAGAAAAGGGAGACCAAAGATCCTTACAATCCCAAAGAGTTGATTTGAAAAATGGGGTTGCCATCAGTGAAAG
Organism: Gossypium arboreum; assembly: GCF_025698485.1. NCBI lineage: Eukaryota > Viridiplantae > Streptophyta > Magnoliopsida > Malvales > Malvaceae > Gossypium > Gossypium arboreum. Next base: position 24,552,134 of record NC_069074.1, on the reverse strand, counting down.
AAAGGATTGTATTAACACTGGAGAGTTTATGGCCACGGAAGAGACAGTCCCAATGAGCTAAAACGGCATAGTATTTAAAAAAAAAAATGAAAAGCAAGGAAAAATACTGAAAGAAGACACAAAAGGGAAGGATAGGATTTGTAAAGAGAAAAAAAAATTATGGGAGAAAAGTCAAGAATTTTTTTTAAATTATTATTATGATGTCATTTAGGTAATGTGTCACAATCTTATTTTACCACCTATCTTGAATTTAATAGTGTTAGAATCAAGTACCGATTTAGTTGAAAAAAAAAGTTCAAGTACTAACTTAAGACAAAAAAATCAAAAGTACCAATTTAATTATGACTCCAAATTTATTTTTAAAACATTTTAACTAGACACTTCTATTTTTTTTTGTATTACCATTAATATTCTAAATTTAAAAAAATTATTTAAATCTACTAAATTTTAAGAAAGCATTATATAAAACTATAATTCCAGTCCGTCACAATCCATACCATCCGTTATCGTAAATTTTTTAATTAAATCTCTCAAAATATTTTAAGGGTGCTTTGGAAATCACAGTTGCATAGGAACTTTGACCAACTTGGAAAAGAGATTAAGTGGATCAAAATAATCTATTTATGAAATTCATGTTAAGTTAATAACGCCAAAACCTGTCTCCGTCACAGTCTTCGTCTCTTCAAGTCAAGGAAACTGATCCTGTGTTCATCTTCTTGAAAGCCAATTTTCTTTCGGAAAAACTGCGAAAGTTGATAAGCTAATCTCTACAACACAACAGGATTGTCGGTTCCGATGATTCATTTCATTTGTAAGAAATGGTAGAATTACAAAAGTAACATCTCCAGTGACAACCATATAAAATTTGTAAAAACAAAATTTACATTAATTTGCAGGAGCAGCTGCAACGTACGCTTACATTGCATTGCACTTCTTATTCACAATCGATTATGATCTTTAAATAGTTCCAAACATGGTGGTATCGAAAACACAAAACAATAAAGTAATTTAGCCGCCATGCGGATTTCAACCATCTCTGCCCATAAAATCCCAAGAAATGTATGGCGGGCAGCTTTAGGGAATAATAAGCTCGCCTCTGCCCATAAAACTGAACCCAAAATCCTCAACTCTCGAGCATTTTAGAATTGTTGGTTGCTGGTGTAAGTCTTGCCGAAACCCCAGTCTGATGGCACAACGTCAAGGAACTGTCGAGTAACTCCATCAGTAGTGGTGACTTTGAAAGACAATGATTGACCATTGAGATAGGCATTGGATTGCCAGTTAGCTCCCCAGTTCCTAGACATTGCCATCCACCCAGTTTTAGAGCCCTTGATGGACACAGACTGGATCGATCCTGCTCCACCCACATTGCTAATCAAAACGAGCTCGAAATAGTCTCTCCCATTGATAGTGAACCTTACTCCACCAGGCTTATTGCATGGAACCCTGTATTGTAAGAAGTAGGAACCCCAAAACAGCATATTAGATATAATGTAAACGAGAGAAAAAATGTTATTGAGATGATATATACCTCTGGAACAAAACGGGCACAATTCCGCCTCTGTAGATACCGATCTTTTCCCAGGCAGGTTGAGCCATATCAAAGTGCTGGAGTGGAGGGTTGCACCAGCCTCCGGCATTGTTTGGGAGAGCAAAGTTTGGAGGGCAAAAGTTTGTAGCAGTAATGGTCACTGATTTTCCTTTTATGCACCATCTTGGGTCTGTTTGATAATCGCACTTGATGTTGTAGCATTGTCCACATGAAGCTCCATCATCGAACAAGGCGGTACTTAAAGCAGCTGTCATTGTTCCATAGCCAGTCGCATACAAGTTCCCATATCCACAAGCTCCCCCTGTTGTCAATTAAAATAATTCAATATTAAACAATGACGAAATTTGAACAATAAAATGTATTTTTTTCCTGGTTTTTGCAAGCAAATCCCAAAGAAAGAAAGGGACAAACCCATAGTTCCCGAGGCATCACTGCCTCCGTAAAAGGTGGCATGAGCTTTAGTCCAGCCAGAAGCCGCGTAGGCATTCACGGTCGTAGCAAGATAGCTGAATCCAAGCAAGATTGATAATGCAAAAACGGTTTTGGCCATCTTTATTTGGTAGGTTTAAAAGACAACAAATGGTGAATAGAACAAGGGGAATGGATGAATGTATCTACAATTTACATCGATTTGCATTGAGTCTTTAAATAAGGGGGCCAAATCGAACTCACGTATACAACAACCTCATGTGATCCCTGCAAATAGAGTAGAAATGAGAAACGATTGATTTTAAGTATTTAAAATTGGATTATCCCTGCAAAGGCTCAAGAATTGTGAGCATCATTCAATTATTCCCACGTTCTCTCTCACATGCTCTCTCTCTCTCTCTCTCTCTTTGCCAACAGAAGAGCGGTGAATGGATCAAAACCCATAATAAGCCCAGTTGTTGTTTTATGGAGTTGTCTGATTTCACAGTTGTTGCGTTGCAATTCGAAGATTAAACGACACCTCCACTTGTTTGTGTTTTGTGTTGATACGATAGTTCAATTAGATCACATGGTCTTACATACAAGCTCACATGGGGCATTCCTTTGACACATATGGAAAACTAATCTTAATGTTTAATCTCGGTTTCTGAGTGTTTGCACATGGTTCGTTTTGACATGTAGATTAGGGGATGAGTTTTTTAATGAACCCTCGTTTCACTGTTTCTTTTGGCATCTGCCTGGATAGATCATACAGGGAGTTTCATAAGAGTCAAGTTGAAGCCCTTTCAATCACCTGAATCGGCATCTATCTTATTTAATTCTAATTTTAGTATTAAATACTACAAGCCCAGGTTGAATCTGGTGAGACTTCATTTATCCTAAAGTAATTAAAAAAAGAAAAGAAAAGAAAAGAGGAAATATAAGAATACAGGGAGCCCCGAATGATGATAGTGCTTAAATTATATCAAGCACAGGACACGGCAGCTTATAAAAGGGCGGTAAAACCGTGCTTGTGAACGATGAAGTACAGTACCATTTCGTACATCTTGGTATTTAACATTATCTGATTGGAATTATTTTAAAAGTAAATGATTATATATATATTTGGAATGAAGGTATCTTCTATATGTTTCTGTAAAATCTGAAGCTCCGAGCTGCAACAGGGGCTTTACGAGCAGCCTGTAGGCTGTGGCAGACTAATCTTCCCTAGGTAGAAGAGATATCAACAAAACTGCAGAACAAGAAGGGACACCATCAGCCATACCTTGAGTAGACAACTTGCCCATTTTAGGACATTAGATGAACTCCAAATTAGGTCATACCTAACAATATAAACTAAGATATGTGCATGTTCATAAAATTTAGTCAATTTGATTGCTTTTGGATAGAATAACTTACTGAATTGTTAAAATTTTAATGGCATTGACGTGACAGATCATATGACATTTTACTTATACTTCACCATTAACATGGAATTTTGTTTTAAAATGTTCTTATGAACTTTTTTGAAATTTGTTGACTTTTTAAGTATTTTTTTATGAATTATACATGGACTACCAAGCAAGTGACCACATCAATGTTGTTAAAATTTTAATAATTTAGTCAACTTCAAGCAATTTGACTAAAATTTAAAGGTCGAGGGCCAAATAACCAAAAAAAAAGAATTAAGGGCCAAAATGACAAAATGAGTAAACATTAGGGGCTAAATTGATCATTATGCATATATATAAAGGTACTTAAACTTGACAATATATACCTACTTGATACTTGAACTTTTTTTTTAAACCTAATTAGTACCTAAACTTGGCAACCTCACATTTTGACACGTGGTAGAAAAAGTTTAAATTTTTTTTTTAAAAATATTTTTTATTTTTTTGTCACGTGTTAATATATTGAGTTGTCACGTGTCACAATGCTATTGATTGTTAGCGTCATGTCAGTATGTTTTAACGATGTTAGTCAAATATTTAAAAAAGTACTAACATGGCTTACGATTGCCAAGCTTAGGTACCAGATAGATTCAAAAAAAAGTTCAGGTACCAAATAGTTATAAATTGTCAAGTTTGGGTACATTTATATATATTAACCCTAAATACAATACATACAAACAATATGGATGAAACAATTTGTGTACTGGCACTGAAATGTATAAAGAAATCAACATAAATTATTAGTTGAAGTGATAAATAAAATATTTTAAAAATGTTAGTGACATGAATTTAAATCACACTATGCATTTTTTTATTAATTTTGTTTAAAATATAAAAAACAAAAATATCCTGTAATAATATAATTTATTTATACCGAAATAATATACATGGACTGTAAATCTATTTATTTATGCCTCACTCAATTTACAAGTGTAATAATGCGAGGAAAATGCTTATTTATTACATATGTTTTATAATATTTAGACATAGAATACAGAATAACTATTACAATTTTAAACTTGAAACTAGAAATATTATTAAAACTCGTCTAAAAATAAGACTTCTTCTAAATAAGAAAAAAATCATTCTCTTTGCTAAAAATAAGTTAGGAGAATAGCTAAAATTACCAATTAAATTAATTTATTGCTCACTCATATATTAAAACATGCATAAAAATAATACTCTTACCAATTAAGCATTAATGTTTGTTTTAATCATCCTTTTAAGTGTTGCTCATAATATTTTATATACCTATCTAAAAGCGGTAAAATTCCAACTTTGGTCCCTATGTTATCCTCACTTATTTATAATGGGTCACTTTCTGTTTTCATTTTTACATTGTAAATTTTAATTTTGGTCTTTATGTTACCCTCAATTTTAAGATTATATAACAATAGTCAAATTTTAATTTTTGGTCTATGAGCTACACTTAAATTTAAGATCTAATCTTTATACATCAACTTTTTATCTAATTTGGTACCTCAACTTTTACAACGTCCTTCATTAACTGGATACTTTATTTGATAAAATGCTGATATAAGCACTGTTAAAATAATTTATTAAATTCAAGTTCATTTTAATGTTTTCTTTTTTGTTACACGGCTATAAGTGAAATTCTTTTTATATCAAAATGTCACATTAATAAATTTAATAGTATAATATAACAGTGATAATAACTGAATTTAAATTTTAAATTTAAAAATAAAAAATTAATTAAATTCTTAAATTATTTTAATCATTTAATATTTACTCTATAAAACCAATGCGAAGTATGGTAGGAACTATACTAGGATTCTAATTATTATATATTCCTACATATTCAATCATAGGTCAAATCAAACATGTAATTATTAGACTCAAATAATGTAGAAATGATTGATATTCATTAAAGGACACTTGGACTTCAGGGACATCTTATCTATACGGACTTATAAAAGTTATCCCCAAATACGTGTAACTTGTAAGGCTTCAATTAGAAATTTTATAGATTTAGCGCCACCTAAGCAATGTCTATATGGAATATTTGAAGTAATTTTGTTTATTTATTTTATATTTGAAATTTAAAAATCTACATATTAATGCTACATATGTATCTTCAAACAATCAATTCGGTTAGTAATCGAATCTAATTAGTATTATTTGAATTAGTAGTAGTTAAATTAATTGAATTACATAATCCTTTAATTGTTATCTAAATTAAAAAATTTTTAAAAAATTAACAGAACTTAAATATTTTAGTTAATTCGCTAACTGAAATTTATATTTTTGTCTTTTAGTTAAAACAAGTATAAAGCATATCAAAAATTACATTGAAATTAATCGAAATATATGTTTTTGTCTTGAAAGTTAACCGAAATTTCATGTTTTGAAACACTACATAAGTCTTGAAATTAACACATAATATTAATTATTAAATTTAGTTAATTCCCCAATTTTAAACTAAATTAACCGATAACTGAAATTTTAAAACCTATTAATTGACCTCCGATCGAATTAAATTTGGCCACCGATTGATTAATTAAATTAGATCAATTCAGTTGGTTAATTTAATTTTAATCAAAGTTTAAACACCTCTAATGCTACATGTGTATATATTATTTTTCATCATATCGCATTTTATTTTTAGAATATTATAAATTTATGTATAAAAGTAATTATTTGTTTTATATACGTTTTGATACCTTCATGTATGTTTGTCATGTTTAAATTATTTTTGCTTGTCATGCTACGGTTCAATTCAATTTTAAGAAGAATGTGTGTTTGTGTTATGTCTACATGTATCTCACGTTTTGTATAATTTTTATTTTAATAGTAAAAGTATTGTGTTGTATGGATGAAAGCTTGAATTTAATTTCAAATAATTTTATTTTTACTTTAATTATCAAAATAATATATATAATTATAATAAAAGACAAGATGACACATATTGAAAACACGTTTGAGAAAATTATGTATTTAAAATATAAAATGTATTTAAAAATGGCATACAATAAATAATGATATGTATGTTTATAAATTAATTAATAATTACACATTAAATATATATATACAATATTAAAATAAAACAATAGATTAAATTGTGAGTAAAATTAAATTTAAACACGTAAATTCATTATATTAAAAATACTAAATGCACCACAATCGTTTATCACGATATTGTCATCAATCTTGAATCGGTGTAAGTTAATTTGTGACACCAACTCAATCAATAATATTATCAATATACATATATATAATTTATAGAGGTAATAAAATATGCATAAAAAATTAAAATGTATATATTATATTAAAATAATTAAAGCTCTAAGTTAGTCATAAAATTATAGTTTTATTATTATAAAATTACGGGTTCAAATTCCATTATATGTAAATTTTTAATTGTTTTATAAAATAGATTAAAGTACCCTCAAATAATATAATTTATTTTAAAAACAAAAACATTTTTTGTAATTTTTCTAACTAAATTAATGTGGTTGATTCATGACATTAACTCAGCCAGATATTTAAATAATAATATAGATTATTATATTATTTATTAATTTATTGATGATATCACATTTTGAATGATACCTAGTGAATTTATAGACTATTATTACATTAAATACAAACTGAAATATTAATCAATAATTCTATTATCTATCTATACTAATATCAAGTCTTGTAATTACAAGTTACATCAATCCAGTCATTAAATTGATAAATAAATAAAAAGCTTCATGTTTATAAAATAAATATCTATATTAATATAAAATCTTTGATTGAATTAGGTAGATGTCATGAGTTAAGTTATACTAACTCAATAATATTTATACTATATATGAAACTTCAAATAAAGCTAGTATTACGAGTTGATCAGCTATTGATTTAGTTAGATAATATTACTAAAATGTCATTTCTATGCAATGTAAATTATTATATTGGAAAAATTGATTTAGAAAACAAAACGTTGCATATTGGAAGTTTAATTTTTTTTCCTTTACGTCAAGCCTTGTCATATATTATAGTAATAATCTCTTAACTGATTTATTACTCGTACTTTGAGCGGTCTAAAATGTTTTTTAGTTTTCTACAAAACGATCTTCTCCACTATCCTTGAACCCCGACTTGTTTTGAGTGTGGGGTCAAACTATACGAAAATAATACACAAAATGAAAACTTTGATTAACTATTAGTGGGAAAGTTAATTTTTCTCTATAAAAATTGAAAAAAAATTAATCTTAGTAGAAAATAATATTTATTCTGTAAATAAATTGCCGCAATTTTCTAACAGAGCAACGATGCTCAATTGGCGTGTTTGGTGTGTTTTAGGTCATCCCATAATTCTTATTTATAGGAAAAATGTACAAATTAAAGTTTTACTTGAATAAGAGATAATTAAATAATAATATTTAAATAGAAAATACAAATTCCCAAACTGAGAATACTAGGGGCGGCGGCATGCCCTAATGGATACTATGGTTTGTCGCCCCTATCACCTAGGATGTGCTCTAAGACCATCTCGTGTGCTAGATACAATTATATGTATTATTTGAAATTTTAACCAACACATAATATTTAGCCAACTTAATAGCTATTTTTTTTTACTTCTCAAAATATTATTTATTAATTAATTTACCTAATTAAATTATTTTCTCAACCCAATTCTAATTTCATTAAAGTGATAGCAACTTTACTATATTATAATCTATGATGAAATATATTTAATTATCCAAATCAATAAAATTATGATGACTAATTAATTTAATTATCACTTTGAACTTCAAAATTCAATTGCAATCAATTAAATAGTAATATGAATAAATTAATTTAAGTTTTAAGTATCTTTTGTACTTAATGAGAAAATACATTTATTGCGGATAGTGATACATGTGATCTTTTTTTCTTTATCATCGTTTTCATTCATTCCACATTATTGGTTCTACATGCAATTTATTTTGGGTTATATCGAGCTAGCGGAAGAACCGGTTAGACATATAGCTCAAATAATTTGTAGTTAAATTCTGACTTTCTGTCAATTAATTATAATATTATTTAATTATAAAGTCGTTCCACTAGAGTATCATGATTGAACTCTCATTTATTATATATCATTATGAAAGCAACTTAATAAGTGTTTGTCTAATGACCTTATCATGTCATAAGTGTGTTACTCTCATAAGATATCCTTAATCTCTTTAAGTCTAATTTGTTCAGTCAATATGATCCTATTTTATCTCATGGCAGCTATTACATCTTTGTTCATGAAAAAAGTCAATTACTAACAAATAGTAATTAAATCATTTGTTCTAGATAAATAACCTATAGCCACATTACTTTTTCATTTACCATGTAATGCCAATGAGATGATATTATCTACTCTTTATTAGGTTATGAATTTCATTATTGTAAATGAAACTTTATCATCAACTTTTGGCTTTTTAGTTATTTGAACTTAGGCTTTTAATACAATATTCGAGTCATACACACATAAGTCAGTCATTTTAAGAATTAAGGTAAGCCATATTATGAAAGTCACAAGTGAATTAATCCATAAACAGATTTAGGATTAATTCGACTTGGTTCCTATCTAATGTATTGTCAATCTAGATAATCACATCATGTCCCTATATTTCAGGAGTCATACACTTTGATACTCAAAACAAGGTAACTCTCTATCTAGATTTGATAGACGACATAATAACCCTTTAACCGATCTGTTCAATTTCGATTAATCAGACTATTGACTTTTTAGATTACTTACTAGTACAAATTGTCTTCTCGCATTATAATCCTCCAAATGTGTAACTTTGCGTTAGTTAAATATTAAGTAATTAGTGAGCTGATATTTGCTTATATTTTACTGTGCTTGCAAAAACCATTGAGGTGAAATACAAATGAATAAATGATATTAATATGTATAATAAAATTTTATTTAAACAAATCTGTTCAAAAAACTACAATAACAAATGATTAATAAAAAACCCTTAGGGCACTACCTCTGTAACACCCCAAACCCGGCCCAGACGTTATGACCAGATCCGACATGCCACATCGAAGCGTTCAAAACATTTTATATTGTTGATCCAGAAAAACTTACTTAGTGCTTTAAAAGATAATTTCATTATAGGTTAAAGTGAATGGAAGCTGTGCACCAAGTAGGAAACCAGAAAAGAGGTGGTGAGTCCATCGGACTGCTTAAGTACCAAGCTCCCTTCGGATCCAATCCTAGACATGCATACCGCCATTGCCACACCTTAACGTCATGGATATTTCTAGGAAACCGATTTGATTAAGTCATTTTTAGGAAAAGTGATTAATTTTGGAAAATACTTTCATTATGAAGCTTTGCTTGTTGTCGTGTTATTTTGAAATCAATTGTTGTTTTTGAAAACGCGCCTAAAGCTATCCAATTTCAACAGTTAAAATAAGTAATACCTATCTTAGCAATACATATTAAAACCATCAAAATAATTAAGCGGCCTTATTACATTTAAAACCCAAAACTTCAAACGTAAATAAAAGGATGTCCAGTTCACGAGAAGAAAATCAAACTTTCGAATGGGTGGCCACTCAATTCCCTCACGACTCCAAACCCACTATGGTTGGGGATTACTGCGTGGTGAAAATAAAAGGGTGAGTTTGGGGAAACTCAGTGTGTAAATTAACCCAACCATAGCCTATATCAGCTCAAACCACAGAAATAGAATAAGTTGGCCTTAGCCCAGAACAGAATTCAGAATAAAGCCCATAGGCCTATAACAAAACAGAATAGATATTACATGTTTATGCAGAAACCTAACCCAGATTCATCCATAACACCCCCGTACCAGCCTTACACCATGTGGGGAGACTACTCGACCCACCCAACCGCTACACACCACAGAAATCGCAGCGAGGCTGCCAGATATTGTGACGAAGTCACCAGATATAGATATTGTGGCGGAGCCACCAGAACAGATTTATGTGGCAGAGCCACCAGATCAGATAATTGTGGCAGAGCCACCAGGACAGATATATGTGGCAGAGCCACCAGATCAGATATTTGTGGCATAGCTACCAGGACGCTTCCTCCATAATATAACCCATGTCCCCATGCAACAGAAATAATATGTCATGGCATACGTATACAGAAACAGAACATCATGCTTTTCAGAAAAAAATAACTCTAGGGGTATAACGGTAATTTTGCATACATAGGGGTGTTTAAGTAATTTCACTATTCTTAAGGTTTTCATACATAACATAGCCATTTACGTACGATCAGAAACACTTACCGCGTTTTCTTACCAACTTGGGGCCGTTGGCCCATTATCCCGTTTTTGGCCTATTAAGCCCAAAAACATCGAAATGCACGGAATCGCGCACTCTGCAGTCTTATCACTTTAATTTACCATATACATCAAATTATTAATCTCATGAGCATTAGCACACTCGCAAGATCTCAAAATACCGGCTTTTCGACTTTTGCCGATCTAGTCTATAAGAGGGTGTTAGTTACACACCTGTTTGCGACGATATGCTGACGAGATCCACGCACGAACCGCCTACAATTGGATTACTAACACGTTAATCTAACTATTCAAATACGAACTACATATTAACCCCTTACAATATTCGGCCAACCACACCTACAGATCAGAGTAAGCTTATAAGAAATCAATAAGCAACTCATTAACAAATTTTTGTCAGTGTTTACCACATAATCATAATTTCACTGCAAGCTGTCTTCCTGAGCAATAGTCACTAAATAATTTATAACTGGAGCTACGAAACTCCAAATCAAGTGCCGTTAATTTTCCCTGAAAATAGACTCATATATCTTCTATCCATAAAATTTTCAGAATTTTTGGTTTAGCCAATCAATACCAGATTTTTCTCAAAGTTTCCCATGTTTCACTATTTGACTAATCTGACCACTCTTCATTACGAATCAAATTTCTCATTGTACAGAATTCAAAATATGTTCTTGTTTATTTCATTTGAAATTAGACTCAATAAGCTTTAATTGCATAATTTATTCAGCTTCTAATTCATCTCCCACAATCTATGGTGATTTTTCAAAGTTAAGTTACTGCTGCTATCCCAAGCAGATTTATTACCAAATCACTCTTTCACACATACCTTGCATGCATGTTATTTAAACATGTATATCACCAATCAATCATCACATATCTATGATTTTACTTAAGTATAATCTTCATTTCATCATTTTAAAGCACAACATGTTAGCCGATTTTTTCCTTTAGCATCTAAGGCACATACATGCTCATTTGTTTGGCTCAACTTCACCTATCTTCCATTTTTCATCAAAAGAACATGAAACAACAACCATTTCCTTCATTTTAATTCATGACTAAATGCTCACAACACAACTAAAAACCAAAATATGCTTCAAGAGTTAAGGTAGAATCAAGAAGAACTCATGAACCTCAAAATAGAAGCAAAATACCAAGAACTTACCTTCAATTTTCCTCCTCCTAGTGACCGAATACTCAAGAGCTTTCTCCTCTCCTTTCTCTTCTTTAACTTTCGGCTATGATGAACAAAGATGGACAAAACTTTGTTTTTTTCATCCTTTTGTTAGTTTATTACCCAACATTTTATGACACAAAATAACCTATATTATTTGTGCATACCTATGCCATAATGCCTGTCGTAACCATTTTTTTGAAAAAAAAACGGGTATCGACTAAAAAACGAAAACAGGAGTCGCCACCAATCTTTTTAGGTGCGATCGGATCACCTTAAATTAATCATTTTAATAAAGGTTAAGACTTACTAAAACGATAATATCTGGTCTACGAAAATCAGAAAATGAGTTCGGGAGTCGATTACGCACGAGGAAGGATTAACACCCTCGATACGCCCAAAAAATTGGTACCTAGTTGATTAATTAGTGTCTTAGTGTCAAAAAATAAAAACTTGAAAGATTTTGAAATACGATCCTTCTTTGTAAAACATTAAAATGTTAAAGACATTCTCGTCTCGAGACAACGATACGTCATATCCAGTGAGTTAGGATACGACATCTCGAACTTTTGAGAATGAGCTCGCCTTTTATTTAAAATCGATGTATTTTAACCTCTTTTAAAAGGATATTCAGTTAGTTAGGGTGGACGAGAAAAATCGAAACCCAGTAAGTTAGGGCACGTTTCCTCAAATTTCCGAACCCCGAACATTGCCTTTATTTGCAAAAGATCTTATTTCGAGATATCAAAATGTCATACCCGGTAAGTTAGGGCACCACACCTCGAAACCTCGAAAATAAGCATTTTTAGACTCGTATAGCAATTTAAAAGAGTATTCCGTTATTTAGATTAAATGAGAAAAATCGAAACCCAGTAAGTTAGGGCACGAGTATCTCGAATCACCAAATACGGAATATCACTTTTATGAAACAATTATTTTAAAGTATTGAGTAAAAAACATAACGTGATTCATAGTAATATATAAAAACCGATCATGATTTTAATAATAACGTGTAACAATGAATGACAATAACAAGCAATTATAAAAAGATGACATAAAAGCAAGGTTAGTAATACGCAAATATAGACTAATGCGTGAGGAAAGTGAAATGGTCGAATACGCAAGCAAATAGATAAATAAATAAATAATGGCAAAATGAAATACAAATTATGGCGATGATAACGATATAAAAGTATATACATATGTGTATTAGGGTATACGCGTAGTAATGAGAAATATATAAAGAAAAAAATATATATATATATGTATATATAATAATAGCACCATATTAAAAGATACATATGTATAGTATATATAAAAATGCATACGTAATAAAATTACATAGTATGTATATGTTAGTAATAATTATGATGATACAAATAATGAATGATTTAAGGTTTGAAAGAATTTACAAAGGTATAAATAAATAGGTGACGAAACGATAATAATGAGAATAACGATATATATAAGTGATACAAGTACGCTAAAAATACGTATATATATATATTTTAAATTAGTTGGTATAAAAACAATCGCAGATAGGTAATTACATATAAAAGGGTTATAACAATAAAGGTAAGAATGCAATAGTGATAACAATGAAGGGTATAATAGTAATTATATTAAAAATGCAAAAATAATGATAATAATAAAACATTACATAAATATATGGGAAAATAAATATATGATAATATCAAGGTATATACATAACATATACGTGTAATACAAACAAAATATACACATAATACATATACATGACATACGTAATATACATGATAGATCATAATATGATATTTACAATATAAAGAAAAACTATAACAAAATGATATACATGATATAATATTAATTTACATGGGCATAATGTGAAGTATAATATACAAATAAATATTAAAAGTATGTATATATGACACAAATGTATTAACAAGACAATAAGATCAAAACTAATAATAATAATATATACGCAGATATATATGTATTGAAGATATATTCATAAATACTAAAACATATACTAATAATCACAACAGTAAAGATAAAAATGTATACGTGACATAATGCAAGAAAAATATATAAATGTTATGATATCTAAAACATATAGAAATGAAAGAGATATATGACGAATAATGTAAAGAGATTTGTATGAAATAACAGGAAATATATGAATAGCACGATATTTACAAGTATATACTTAATATAATTTTTTTTTAAAATGATATAAATAAATGAATACATGAAAATAATACCATATACACAAAAATACCGATATATACATATACGTAATGAAATATGTGAACTAATATTAATATTAAAGAATATATAATATATGTATATAATAGTAGAAATGAAACGAAAAGTGTATATATATAGTTAAATATAATGTAATAATAATAAAACAACAATGATAACAATATTATATATATAACAATTAATATTTAAAATTGAATTAAATAGTAAAAATAATTTTAAGGTAAAAAAATAGATGAAAAAGGGATGAGATTGGATTAAAACCAAATCTTTGGGGCGAATTCTGAAAGAAATTAAAGGAGAAGGGACCAACTAGAACGCGCGTTAAACTATGGGGGATCAAATAAGTAATTTATCCAAACACTTGAAACGACACCGTTGGAAGGGGGACTAAATTGAAAAGTGTAATGGATTTCGGGGTCAATTTATAAACACCGAATGACTTGATTGTGAAATATAAAAATGCGGAAGGGCCAATTGCGCAAATAGCCCTTCCGCTCCAAAACGCGCGGATCCTACCTTGGTGCGGGTCGGGTCGACCCGACCCGCGTCCAAAACGACGTCTTTTTATCATTAAACAGGGGGACCAAAACGGTGCGTTTTGGTCCCCTATAAAAGCTAAATTTTTTTTAAAAAAATTCATTTTAGACTAGGTGAGGAAAAAAAAAAGAGGAAAGAGGGAGAGGGAGGGTCCGGAGCGATTTCCGGCCAGGGGAGGGACGTCGGTCCGATCATGGGTGCAGTAAACCCACCGTGCACTGATGGCGAATTTCAAAAAGGTAAAATTTTCTCCTTTTTTTTGTGTGTTTTCTATATGTTTGTATTTAGTATATATACTGCTTTAAAATAGGGTGAAAATTATATGTACGAATGGATTCAAAAAAAAAAACAGAAAGAAATAGAGATAAACCTTCGGTTCAGTCTCCGATTGCTCTGTTTTTGCTGTGATTCAAAATTTTTTTTGTCTAATATTGCTTATTATTTCATCAAAGTGTCCCCCTACAAAGTTTTTGATTTTGCTCTTTTATAGCCATTTACATGCTTATCATCTACATATTTACCATTTTTTTCTTCTTTGTATGGCAGACAAACGGCGGTGGTAGTGCCACTAGCATGAGGCAATGGTTGGAGCCAGAAGACCTTAGGTGCGGCGCACCTAGGGTTTGAAACTTTTGTTATTTTGCTTTAAAGGTTTGGGCCACATTATTTTGGGTTGTAATGGGTTTTGGGTAGGTTTGAGTTGGGTTTGGGTCAAACGGGTTAGAGGGTTCTGGGCCCAAAAATTGGGTTTGTACAGCTGCCCCTCTTTGCTTGTTGTCGTGTAACGAGAACAGAGCAAAGACTTAAGAAAGACCAATTTTGCCCGGTCTCACTGTGTCTAGACTTGTTTAGCGCCCCTTTTTCCCCAGGTAGCTTTATTCCAATCTTATTGCTTTACTCCGCTTCACTGCTCTATTGCAGCTTCAAGAAAGTAAGGTTTGTTTTGATCTGCTCCACTGCAACTCTATGGAGCTAAGACATGTGACTTCAATCAATTCCACTGAAACTTCAAGGAGATTTGCTGTGGCTTTTAGCTGCTCCAACACCATTTCAGGGAGAAGATATTTGATTTTCAGCCTGTTAAGGCTTGTCATCTTTGATCTGTTTCCCTACTGCTTAGGGTTTTAGATCTGTAAACTCAACCTGTTATCCTACTGCTTAGGGGTTTAAGGTTCTTCCTCTTCGGTCTGCTCCACTACTACTTAGGGAGATAAGATCTGCAATTCAACCTGTTACCCTGCTACTTAGGGGTTTAAGGTTCTTCGTCTTCAATCTGTTCCACTACTGTTTAGGGAGATAAGATCTGCAATTCAACCTGTTACCCTACTACTTAGGGGTTTAAGGTTCTTCGTCTTCGATCTGCTCCACTACTGCTTAGGGAGATAAGATCTGCTATTCAACCTGTTACCCTACTACTTAGGGGTTTAAGGTTCTTCGTCTTCGATCTGCTCCACTACTGCTTAGGGAGATAAGATCTGCAATTCAACCTGTTACCCTACTGTTTAGGGGTTTAAGGTTCTTCGTCTTCAATCTGCTCCACTACTGCTTAGGGAGATAAGATCTGCAATTCAACTTGTTACCCTACTGCTTAGGGGTTTAAGGTTTATTATCTTCGATCTATTTCCCTGCTAATTAGGGGTTAAGATCTTCAATTCGGTCTGTTACCCTACTGCTTAGGGATTTAAGACCCTTCGTCTTTGATCTGCTCCACTGCAACTTCAGGAAAGCAAGATCTATGATTTTCAACCTATTACCCTACTGCTTAGGGGTTTAAGGCTTGTAAATTCAGCTTGTTACCCTACTGCTTAGGGGGTTAAAGCCCATCACTTTTGATCTGTTTCCCTACTACTTAGGGGATTAAGATCTGCAATTTGGTCTGTTACCCTACTGCTTAGGGGTTTAAGATCTTATGAATATCAGCTTGTTACCCTACTGCTTAGGGGGTTAAAGCTTGGTGGTTTGAATCTGCTTCACTGCATTCGAGGAGGCATGATTCGATGTATTTGATCTGCTCCACTGCAACTTCAGGGAGGTGAGATCTGTGATTTTCAGCCTATTACCCTCTTGCTTAGGGGTTAAGGCCCATCTTCTTTGATCTGTTTCCCTACTGCTTAGGGTGATAAGATCTACAAATTCACTGATTCTAGGGACATGACCTGTAGAATCAGTTCCATGTATTTATGCTTATGTCAAAGAATTGGGATGTTATGATCAAAATGAATCAAATGTTCTTAATTAGATGCACTTATGAATGATCTATGAATGTATGAGTGCAGCATGTTGTGAGCGTGAATCCCTGTTTAGGTTGCCATTGCTCTTTGTTCATCAAGGTTCCTTCACTGAAATGGTACCCTGTCTTCTTGTTCAGCTCAAATTTTGAACGGAAAACCCAAAGAGGTAGTCCCAATTTAAACTTTTTCTTCTCGAGATGCTTCCAATCTTTGAGTTTGGTTAGTTCTAAATAATAGACTGTTTGAGTTCTGTACTATTTAGAAACTTTCGAGTAATGTGCGTAACTCTTTTTGCAAAAATGGTTTTAGTCCATTAATCATCATTTCAATGCAAAATGCTTGAAAAAGATTATAACAACGACAAAACTGAAATTTATCGACACAACATTTGAAGGAATATATTAATCACGGTCAACAAACATTCTTTGGAATACAAAATGGATAAAGGGAATAGGTGCCTCGGATATCGCAGCGTGAGTTTCTCTGATTGACTTCTTGAGGACTCCTTTTTTTGCCCAATATGTGTTTAGGGGATCTAGAGTACTCTTGCAGATGCCCCAAGATGTAACATCTCTCCTCCTTGTTAATTTAGGTACCATAAGACCATCGCATGCCCCACCTTTGATCAAAATTTGAATTGCCCTTTACGGGTTTTCAATTCAAAATCCCTTTGGTCTCAAGATGCTCTTTGCGAATTTTCACCCTGGCCTCTCCTTTTTTTTTTTTTTAGGCGAAGTATTTCTTAACCGAATCCGAATTCACGGGATTGGATAAGGTCTTGCCATCCATTTCAGCCAATATCAATGCTCCGCTAGAAAAGGCTTTCTTCACCACATAAGGCCCTTCCCAATTCGGCATCCATTTTCCTCTGAAGTCTTTTTGTATAGGCAGGATCTTTTTCAGTACTAGGTCTCCCTCGTGGAACTCTCTGGGACGAACCTTTTTGTCGTAAGCTCGCATCATTGGCTTTTGGTACATCTGACCATGGCGAATAGCCCGTAGCCTTTTTTCTTCAATCAAATTCAACCGATCGTATCGGATCGGATCCATTCTCGTCATTCAACTTTACCTCTGACAAAACTCTAAGGGAAGGGATCTCGACCTCGATAGGTAAAACTGCCTCCATTCCATAGACTAATGAGAAAGGCGTTGCCCCAGTAGAAGTTCTGATAGACGTTCGATAAGCATAGAGGGCGAATGGTAACTTCTCATGCCAATCTTTATAAGTTTCTGTCATCTTTCCTACAATCTTCTTGATGTTCTTATTGGCTGCTTCGACTGCACCATTCATCTTCGGGTGATACGGTGACGAGTTGTGGTGTCTGATCTTGAACTGACTGCAGACATCCGCTATCGTGCTGTTGTTCAAATTCAATGCGTTGTCAGATATGATCCTTTCCGGTATTCCATATCAACAGATGATTTCCTTTTTCAGGAACTTGCTAACTGCTAATTTAGTGACATTGGCATATGAAGCGGCCTCCACCCATTTGGTGAAATAATCGATGACCACAAAGATGAAACGATGCCCATTTGAAGCTTTTGGCAAAATTGGCCCAATCACATCCATGCCCCACATCGAGAAAGGCCATGGCGAGGTCATGACATGCAGAGGTGAGGGAGCTACATTAATCTTGTCTCCATAGATTTGGCACTTATGACATCTTTTGGCGTAGTTAATACAGTCTCCTTCCATGGTGGACCAATAATAACCGAACCTCATAATTTGCCTGGCCATTGTAAAACCATTAGCGTGTGTCCCGCAGATGCCCTCGTGGACTTCTTCCAAGATTTTCTTAGCCTCAATGGCGTCTACACATCTTAATAGTACCTGATCCTTCCTTCTTTTGTATAGGATCTCCCCATCTAAGACATAGTCACTGGCCAGTCTTCTTGACGTTCTCTTGTCGTTCTTAGTAACTTGGTTGGGGTACTCACAATTCTTCACATATCGTAGGATATCGTGGTACCAAGGGTGATCATCATTTTCCTCTTCTTCTTCAAGGTTGTAACAATGAGCTGGGGCCTCGTAAATGCTCATTTGGATCGGTTTCACATCTTCTGGTTGGTTCACCTTGATCATAGAAGCCAAAGTTGCTAGGGCGTCAGCCATCTGATTTTCTTCTCGTGGGAGGTAGTAGAAGACAATATCATCAAACTCTTTAATTAACTCAAGGATCAACCTCCGGTAATTGATCAATTTGGGGTCTCTTGTCTCCCATTCACCTTTGAGTTGATAAATCACTAGGGCAGAATCTCCATATACCTCTAACACCTTGATTTTACGTTCTATGGCCGCACGTATTCCCATGATGCATGTTTCATATTCTGCCATATTGTTCGTGCAGTCAAAATCCAATTTACTAGTGAATGGATAATGATCTCCGTTCGGGGACACCAGAACTACCCCGATTCCATTACCCACGGCATTTGATGCCCCGTCAAAGTTTAGCTTCCAAGGATGACCTTCTTGAGGGACTTTTTCGGTGGTTGCTATGCACATTAGATCTTCATTTGGGAAATCAAAGTTCAGAGGCTCGTAGTCCTCTAGGGCCCTGCTGGCTAGGAAATCTGCTATCGCACTCCCTTTTACGGCCTTCTGGTTCACATAGACTATATCGAACTCAGAAAGTAGAATTTGCCATCGGGCCATTCTCCCATTCAAGGCCGTCGACTCCATCAAGTATCTCAGGGGATCCATTTTAGAGATCAGCCAAGTGGTATGGTACAACATGTATTGTCTCAGTCTTCGGGTTGTCCAAATCAAAGCACAGCACAACTTTTCGATGAACAAGTATCTCGTCTCACACTCAGTAAACTTTTTACTGAGGTAATATATCGCTCTTTCTTTCCTTCCCGATTCATCGTGTTGGCCAAGCACGCATCCCATAGAATTTTCAAATACCGTCAAATACAGTATCAATGGCTTATTTGGATTAGGTGGTGTCAACACTGGGGCATTAGACAAATATTGCTTAACTTTGTCGAAAGTCTTCTGGCATTCCTCGTCCCAATTACCAGGGTTGTATTTCTTGAGAAGACGGAATATGGGGTCACATTTCTCGGTTAGTTGTGAAATAAACCGAGCGATGTAATTTAGTCTTCCTAGGAATCCTCGAACTTCCTTCTGAGTACGTGGTGGAGGTAACTCTTGTATGGCCTTGACTTTGTCTGAGTCGATCTCAATCCCTTTTCCACTGACCACGAATCCTAGCAGTTTTCCTGACCTGGCTCCAAAGGTACATTTTGCGGGATTGAGTTTCAACTAGAATTTTCTCAACCTCAAAAATAATTTTCTTAAAACTTGCACATGCTCTTCTTCAGTCCAAGATTTGGCGATCATGTCGTCGACATAGACTTCAATTTCTTTATGCATCATATCATGAAATAGGGTAACCATGGCTCTCTGATATGTTGCTCCCGCATTTTTCAATCCGAATGGCATTACTTTATAGCAAAAGGTTCCCACATGGTCACAAATGTGGTTTTATTCATGTCTTCGGATGCATCTTGATCGATTGTACCCAGAAACCATCCATGAAGGAGAAGAGTGAGTAACTGCCGTGTTATCCACCAAGGTGTCAATATGAGGCAACGGAAATTATCCTTGGTGGCTTTATTTAAGTCTCTGTAGTCTACACACATCCGTACCTTTCCATCTTTTTTAGGGACGGGGACGATGTTGGCTACCCATTCGAGTACTTAACTACTTGTAAGAAACCAGCATTAAATTGCTTCTTGACCTCCTCTTTATTTTCAATGAACATCGGCCGCATCCTTGAAGCTTTTCTTTGAACTGGCTTGCATTCTTCTTTGATGGGGAGCCTGTGTACCACAAGGTCAGTACTTAGCCCAGGCATATCCTAATATGACCATGCAAAGACATCCTTGAACTCTTGGAGTAACTCAATAAGGTCCTGCTTTGTCTCTGTGGTGATGCAAGCTCCGATCTTTACTTCTTTCCTTTCTAGTTCATCTCCCAAGTTCACGACCTCTACGGTCTCTTTGTGGGGTAAAATTTGTTTCTCCTCGTGTTCCACCATCCTTAACAAGTCAGGGGACAAGTTACAGTCTCCGTCATCTTCAAAGTTCTGAGATCCTTCTAGACACATATCCCGCTCAAAAGGAGACTCTGAATGAGTAGCAACGTCACTCACATCATTGATATCTGAAGACCTGTTGTACGTACGAAGGAAGATACAAAGAACAAGAGAATCTAAGAACAAAGATGTGTATGGTATGATGAATGAAAAATATTTGCATGGAATAAGTCTAAAGGATGCATTTTATTGAAATAACGATTTCGAACATAAGCCTATTTCACAAAAGGACACTTCTTACTCCTAGGCCTAGAGCAATAAGTGTGTTTTGGACATTACTCTGAGTTAGTTCTAAAGACTACAGAAATCTCTTCCACAGTCCAATTATTCAGAACGCTTCCCGGCTCATAGGGGCGAATGCCCGACAAATTCTCTACCCCAGTTCCTTCTTCATATGTGGCGTTGATGTCCAAACTCTCCATCATTCCTTCCAAGATTTCCTTTCCCGACGTCTTCCACTCGGAGTAAATAAACCCTCCAGATACAAAAGTCTTCGATATATGGGGGAAGATCATTGGTTCCTATTCGATTTCTCCCCCGCTCGATCGCGCTCTCCTTCTTTCTTGCTTGAATCCTAAGCCAAAGCGGTCCCGTTTATCTGTGGGCATAGGTACTTTGACCCTTCCTTGTAGGCTTCTTCCAAGTCCTTTCCCTGGCAAGGCTCCCTTCCCAATCATCAGTTGTAATCCCATTCTTGTGGTTTTAGAAAGTCTGGGTGTCGGGACTTTATTTCCTTCGACAACAAAGGTCGCATTTACAAATTCCAACGATCGAAAAGAACATTCTATGGCTTCATCATCTGTCCTCACATATGGTGCATTGCTGGTAACAGATGCAATAATGTCTTCCTCCGCATTTATAGTCACCAATCGACCCTCCGTTATAAGTTTAAGCTTCTGATGTAATGATGACGCACCTTGCCGAGTGGATCCATGGTCTTCCCAATAGGCAATTGTAAGAGGGTTTGATGTCCATTACTAAGAAGTCTACCTCCTACGTGCTAGGACTGATTTGAAGGGTAATTCAATCCTCCCCATTACTTTCCTTTCGATCAGTCAAACGCCTTACTATATTTTGGCATGTTTTCATATGGGAACTATCCACGGGCAATCTATTCAGTGTGGATAGGGTAAGACGTTTAGTCTTGATCCATTATCGATCAATACCCCGTAATGTGTATCCCTTGCAACGCTGGTAATGTCTGGGCCTTTGTGGACCCCATACCTCCTAGTGGTATTTCATCGTCGTTAAAGAAAATAAAATTGTCGGTGACGATATTGTTGACCAGGTGGTCCAGTTTGTTGACAGAGATGTCATGCGCGATGTATGTCTCGTTCAGCACTTTCATTAACGCGCTCCGATGCATTTCTGAGCTCAAGAGTAAGGCTAGCACCGAAATGCGAGCTGGTTGCTTATGTAGCTGTTCAACGATGCTGTACTCACTGTGTTTTAAAAATTTTAAGAATTCCCTGGCTTCATTCTCGGTTACTGACTCATTGACTGGCGATTCAAACTCGACCGTCTTTTCTTTCCTTTGCTCAACTGTTGGGACCTTTTCTTTGGCAATTTTGGTTCCTGTACCCTCGGAAACATAACGTCTCCCACTGCGTGTAAAAAAACCTACATCTTGGTTTTCTTGTGAAGCACTGGCCGGGCTCTTCTTTCCTGGGATCGTCACATTGCAGCTGTAATTCCATGGTACCCTCTTGCTATCTTTATAAGGGAAAGCAACGGGCTTCTGGATCACGACTTTGGGTGCGACTTGTGTCCCATCTTCATTAGTTCTTAAGCGTGATATAATAACCAATGGGTGGTTGATTTTGCAAGCGTTTCTCGTCGACCCTTCCTCTGAAGCACACACGTCTGTTCCTTCTAGGTTCCTAACATACTCGAAGAATTCCAGCTCCTTGTTATCCATTAACCCTTATACTAGAGCCCTGAATTCGCTGCATTTCTGAATCTCATGGTCCTCTTGATTATGGAACTCGCAATAACTTTTTGCTCATTGGTGTACATCCCTCAATTACGTGTTACCAACCCTTTTCCACCATTTTCTTCCATACTTCTTTTAGTGGAGTATTCACTTCTGCAACATTCATCTTAATTTCCTTCCCTGAACCCTCGATTATGGCATTTATACCCTTATCCCCATGATTAGGTAACGGGTTTTCTGCACTAGGTGTATCATCAAATTTCACGATGCCCATGTTGATGAGTCTTTCAACCAACTTCTTGAAAGTGGTGCAGTTTTCTATTGAGTGCCCTGTGGCTCCTGCATGGCATTCGCATTGGGCGTTTGCGTCATACCATTTGGGGAATGGGGGTTGCATTGGCTTTAGATAGAAAGGCGACACTACATGGGCATCGAATAAGCTCTGGTACAATTCCTTGTAGGCCATCGGGATAGGAGTAAACTGGACTCTTTCCGTGTTAGACCTTGGGTTGAAGTCCCGTCTTGTGGAGCCCTGATGGCTGGTAGTCACCACCTTTGGTTGGCTCATAGTGACTGGCTTATTATACATATTGGTGTTGTTTACATCATTCTCTTTCTTTCTTGGGGTTGATCTCTTAGCACCTTCCCCTGCTTCAATCCTTCCACATCTTATCGCGTTCTCTATCATTTCTCCAGACATTACTATGTCTGAGAAGCTTTTAGTAGCGCTCCCTAGCATGTGGTTAATGAATGGAGCCTTCAGCGTATTGATAAAGAGCATGGTCGTTTCTTTCTCCAGAAGAGATGGTTGAACTTGCGTTGCTACCTCTCTCCATCTTTGGGCGTATTGCCTGGAACTCTCATTTTGTTTCTTCTCCATGTTCTGTAACGTGACTCTATCAGGAGCCATGTCATCACGTGGTATCTTCGCTTCATGAAAGCTTCGTGCTAAATCCTCCATGAACTGATCTGTTACGACTCGGTTGGTTGTACCATCTAAAGCGGCCCAACCGGACTTTCACGGAAACAATGGATCAATAGTTGGTCATTATTGACATAGCCTGCCATTCGTCTGCAGAACATAGTGATGTGAGCTTCGGGACAGCTAGTCCCGTTGTATTTCTCAAATTCTAGAGTTTTGAACTTAGGAGGGAGTACCAGGTCTGGAACCAAACTTAATTCCTTAGCGTCGATTCCACCACGATAGTCGGTGTTTTCCATTTCTTTAAATTTTTCTTCCAACCATCTATATCTTTCTTCAAGCTCTCTCAGGAATTCCACCCTTGTCTTTTCTGCTTCTATTACTTCATCGAGATTGAGGACCACAGGGTTGGTTGGATTGTCCCCCGGATTAGAGGCCGAACCAGTCTGATAATTCATCTGTGCTGAGACACCGGCCTGAAATGGTTGAGGCCTGATTGTGACTGATGGCCTTCTTGGGTACACATCAGGTTGTGTTTGAACGTCTGCTGGGACAAACCCCGGAGGGTAGACGGGATCTTCGTTGTCATCTCCAGCATTGATTATGGGGCTTTTCCCTTTTTCTAATCCACCAGCCAATAGATGTGTTAATTGATCTATCATACTCCTTTGGGACTCCAAAGATCGGTCCCTTACATCTTCTTTGGATTTTGGCCACCGTTTCTTGCATACGTGTTTGTAGTTGATCCTGCATCTCTTTTGCATTTGTTCCAATCTCTAACCTTTGATCCATTGCTTTTGTTTTCCTCTTGTACCGTAACGATGTTCCGGGTAATCGCCATGATTTTAGGGTTTCTTGTGAGTTTTAGTGCGTATGATGCAATCTTGATGCATGAATGCAATGAATGCGATGAATGCAAAAGGCGTTGATTCAATTCGATTTCATTAGAGTAACTTTTCTAGAAAACAAGTTTCTTTACATAAAATAGATTACATATAAGGCTTGGCCCTGATACTTAAGGCCTTGACCTGTCTAAGAAGCCAAGCTAGCTTTTGGCCTCGGTCCGACTCTGACTCGTATTTTAAACTCAGCACATCGGCTTGTACTGCTAACGTTTGCAAGTGGTCAGCCACTTCTCGTACTTGAATCAAAGCTTCGCCCATGGTGTAGTCCCTGCTCTTGACTTGGTCTTGAGATTGATGAAGTTGCTCCTTCCATCGCTCGTTATTTACCTCGAGGAGTTCTATCTGAAGTTCATGATTTTGCAGCGCTGTTTTGAGTTCTTCTATATTCTTTTTTAATTCTTCGATTCTGTTCTGACTAGCTTTCAACTCGATTGCAGAGTTACACGAGCGATACTGGTACAATAACCTCTCTAACTCTGATATCCGAATCTTTAACCCTTCTTTCTCATTCTGACTTTCTACCAAACTTCTTTTCAGAGCACTTTCTCGAGCTTGAGCATCGCGAAATTTTTTCTCCCACTGGTTGGCTTTGCTTTGTTCTTCTTTAACTTCATGTCGCCATTGTTCGGATGTTTTTCCTAACCCAACGGTTCTCATTGATCTGCGCAGCTTCTTATAGTCCGTTTTCAAACTGTCTAAGTCCTCTTCGGCCTTGTTTTTCCCTTTTCTGAGTCTTTCAGCTTCTAGTTTCTGGGCATCGACGTCTAACCCTAACTGCATCTTTTCTTCTTCCAAATGCTCGATCCTTTTTTCTAGCTCTAGACTCTTTTTCTCGAAATCTTGCCTGATGATTTCCAGCTCAGATGGGATTACTTTCAAGTGCTCTTCTATCGACTGAGGATTCCCTTGATCTGATGTAGGGATGTTGTCGTTAATCCTCTGATTCCACCATCGGTCGTACTCAGGAGTAGTCATGGGATTGGCAGCAAACTTCTTCATTTTACGAGTCTGGTTCCAGGCATTTGATATCTCGCGAACTTTCTTTTTGTAATTATTCCCTGTGAACGTGAACTCGCACTGGGCTAACCCGTATGTTGATGGTGTAAACTGTCTGGATCTGTATTATCGCAATGCAAGCAGAGGAGCATATCCGACGGCTCCCCATACTCCTAACAAGGGAAACCAATCAAAATCTCCGCATCGATATAATATTTCATCAGGGACTATCCACGGGGCTCTCCATTCAACATCTTCTTCTTGCAGGTTTTGGAGAACCGTCATCCAATTTTCTCCTGTTACATCATCTCGCCTCGGTGTAGCCACTAACTCTTTCAACGGAGAGTAATTTTCAGAGAAGATACGATACGAGACCTTTTCCACTTTCCAAAAATAGCTGTGGAACCAGGATAGCAAGAGCTATGCACATCCAATAAATCTCCCTTCACCCACTCTTCTACAAGCATTTAATGATCTGAAAGTTTCCGCCAAGATTACGGGTACAGGCGTGGTTCCTTTACCAAGCCTATCAAAAAGGTCGACAACAGCCTCGTCTACATGCCCCAAAGCCTTGGGGAAGATGACCAGTCCATAGATGCTCAATGCGAAGACATCTACCCTTTTCTTCACGTCAGGGTGCGCTAAGATTAGATCCTCGGTTCCTCCATGGGATGCATTTACAATCTCCTTTTGTTTGATCCGGTTGTCACCCATCGCTCGCTCATCCCCGTGATGTTCATCGTTTTTGAAAATCTTTGGGGCGTTAGCGTGTCCGTATAAATTCTGTCTACCTGAATCTTTGGGCAATGGAGCAAGGTCGTGTATTCTTCTATAATAGGTACCAAATCTACCTTCCCGAAAGTGAAGCAACTGTAAGCAGAATTCCAATGTTGGGCAAGCGCTCGAAACAGATGCTCGTCTACCTTGACATCGAGCAGATAAGGTAAATCACCGTAATGACAATAGAATAGCTGTTTGACCTCGTCGTCCCATTGGTTCCATATTTCTTTCAACTCTTGGAGATTATTCTGAGTTACGCTGATCCGAGTAAAATTCCATAGCTCTAACACATACCCCTTGGTAAGACTGTCACCTTTCTCTTGTTGTGTTGTCTCAGTCCATATCCGGACAGCCGCGTTGTCTTCTACTTTATCAAAAAACCCCTTTTCCATGATAAGCTATCTATTTAGGAACCGAATGCGAATCAACACCTTTTTTGATGAAAATGCCATGCAAATACAATAAAAGTAAAACAAAGCAAGTCAGTAATTTATACACAGTTCAAAGCAAACAAAGAATAATAAATATAGCACTTGCTCAGGTAATCACTAGGGTTTCAGAGTGGCTCTACCTAGGGTGGGTTCTTGAGACTCGCTACATGGGGTTTGATTCTAGAATAGGGGTACCTGAACCAGTAGATTCCTCGATCTTCACCCATTATAGGCTCATACTGCATCGAGTTCGATTCGGGAATACATTTCCCTATGGCTGCACGGAGATGAAAATCTCACGAAGACATAGGTACGGATGTATCCCGAAAGCGATCCACTATCCTACACGGAGGTGAAAACCTCACGAAGGAATAGTTTCGCGCTCCCACTTAAGAGGGTGTGACCACAACGGTCATGCAATGCAATATGCAACACTATTTAAAGAATTGGACCAACGTAGCAGGTATTATTTAGACCGCAAAAATAGCTGATGAAATGCAATGAAAGGATCGTATTTCAAAACCAAATTTTCAATTCTCGATAAAAAGACAAGAGTTAATCAACTTGTGGCTTGACTCTCTCATTCGCGTCCCCAATGGAGTCGCCAAGCTGTCGTAACCATTTTTTTGAAAAAAAACGGGTATCGACTAAAAAACGAAAATAGGAGTCGCCACCAATCTTTTTAGGTGCGATCGGATCACCTTAAATTAATCATTTTAATAAAGGTTAAGACTTACTAAAACGATAATATCTGGTCTACGAAAATCAGAAAATGTGTTCGGGAGTCGATTACGCACGAGGAAGGATTAGCACCCTTGATACGCCCAAAAAATTGGTACCTAGTTGATTAATTAGTGTCTTAGTGTCGAAAAATAAAAACTTGAAAGACTTTGAAATACGATCCTTCTTTGTAAAACATTAAAATGTTAAAGACATTCTCGTCTCGAGGCAACGATACGTCATATCCAGTGAGTTAGGATACGACATCTCGAACTTTTGAGAATGAGCTCGCCTTTTATTTAAAATCGATGTATTTTAACCTCTTTTAAAAGGATATTCAGTTAGTTAGGGTGGACGAGGAAAATCGAAACCCAGTAAGTTAGGCACGTTTCCTCAATTTCCAACCCGAACATTGCCTTTATTTGCAAAAGATCTTATTTCGAGATATCAAAATGTCATACCCGTAAGTTAGGGCACCACACCTCGAAACCCGAAAATAAGCATTTTTAGACTCGTATAGCAATTTAAAAGAGTATTCCGTTATTTAGATTAAATGAGAAAAATCGAAACCCAGTAAGTTAGGGCACGAGTATCTCGAATCACCAAATACGGAATATCACTTTTATGAAACAATTATTTTAAAGTATTGAGTAAAAAACATAACGTGATTCATAGTAATATATAAAAACCGATCATGATTTTAATAATAACGTGTAACAATGAATGACAATAACAAGCAATTATAAAAAGATGACATAAAAGTAAGGTTAGTAATACGCAAATATAGACTAATGCGTGAGGAAAGTGAAATGGTCGAATACGTAAGCAAATAGATAAATAAATAAATAATGGCAAAATGAAATGCAAATTATGGCGATGATAACGATATAAAAGTATATACATATGTGTATTAGGGTATACACGTAGTAATGAGAAATATATAAAGAAAAAAAAATATATATATATATATATAATAATAGCACCATATTAAAAGATACATATGTATAGTATATATAAAAATGCATACGTAATAAAATTACATAGTATGTATATGTTAGTAATAATTATGATGATACAAATAATGAATGATTTAAGGTTTGAAAGAATTTACAAAGGTATAAATAAATAGGTGACGAAACGATAATAATGAGAATAACGATATATATAAGTGATACAAGTACGCTAAAAATACGTATATATATATATATTTTAAATTAGTTGGTATAAAACAATCGCGATAGGTAATTACATATAAAAGGGTTATAACAATAAAGGTAAGAATGCAAAAGTGATAACAATGAAGGGTATAATAGTAATTATATTAAAAATGCAAAAATAATGATAATAATAAAACATTACATAAATATATGGGAAAATAAATATATGATAATATCGAAGGTATATACATAACATATACGTGTAATACAAACAAAATATACACATAATACATATACATGACATACGTAATATACATGATAGATCATAATATGATATTTACAATATAAAGAAAAACTATAACAAAATGATATACATGATATAATATTAATTTACATGGGCATAATGTGAAGTATAATATACAAATAAATATTAAAAGTATGTATATATGACACAAATGTATTAACAAGACAATAAGATCAAAAACTAATAATAATAATATATATGCGTATGTATATGTATTGAAGATATATTCATAAATACTAAAACATATACTAATAATCACAACAGTAAAGATAAAAATGTATACGCGACATAATGCAAGAAAAATATATAAATGTTATGATATCTAAAACATATAGAAATGAAAGAGATATATGACGAATAATGTAAAGAGATTTGTATGAAATAACAGGAAATATATGAATAGCACGATATTTACAAGTATATACTTAATATAATTATTTTTTTTAAAAAAATGATATAAATAAATGAATACATGAAAATAATACCATATACACAAAAATACCTATATATACATATACGTAATGAAATATGTGAACTAATATTAATATTAAAGAATATATAATATATGTATATAATAGTAGAAATGAAACGAAAAGTGTATATATATAGTTAAATATAATGTAATAATAATAAAACAACAATGATAACAATATTATATATATAACAATTAATATTTAAAATTGAATTAAACAGTAAAAATAATTTTAAGGTAAAAAATAGATGAAAAGGGATGAGATTGGATTAAAACCAAATCTTTGGGGCGAATTCTGAAAGAAATTAAAGGAGAAGGGACCAACTAGAACGCGTTAAACTATGGGGATCAAATAAGTAATTTATCCAAACACTTGAAACGACACCGTTGGAAGGGGACTAAATTGAAAAGTGTAATGGATTTGGGGTCAATTTATAAACACCGAATGACTTGATTGTGAAATATAAAAATGTGGAAGGGCCAATTGCGCAAATAGCCCTTTCGCTCCAAAACGCGGATCCTACCTTGGTGCGGGTCGGTCGACCCGACCAGCGTCCAAAACGACGTCTTTTATCATTAAGCAGGGGACCAAAGCGGTGCGTTTTGGTCCCTATAAAGCTAAATTTTTTAAAAAATTCATTTTAGACTAGGTGAGGAAAAAAAAAGAGGGAAAGAGGGAGAGGAGGTCCGGAGCGATTTCCGGCCAGGGAGGGACGTCGGTCCGATCGCCGTTATGCAGTTGTTACGCCACCGTGCACTGATGGTAGAATTTCAAAAAGGTAAAATTTTCTCCTTTTTTTTTGTGTGTTTTCTATATGTTTGTATTTAGTATATATACTGCTTTAAAATAGGGTGAAAATTATATGTACGAATGGATTCAAAAGAAAAAAAAAACGGAAAGAAATAGAGATAAACCTTCGGTTCAGTCTCCGATTGCTCTGTTTTTGCTGTGATTCAAAAATTTTTTTTGTCTAATATTGCTTATTATTTCATCAAAGTGTCCCCCTACAAAGTTTTTGATTTTGCTCTTTTATAGCCATTTACATGCTTATCATCTACATATTTACCATTTTTTTCTTCTTTGTATGGCAAACAAACGGCAGTGGTAGTGCCACTAGCATGAGGCAATGGTTGGAGCCAGAAGACTCTAGGTGCGGCGCACCTAGGGTTTGAAACTTTTGTTATTTTGCTTTAAAGGTTTGGGCCACATTATTTTGGGTTGTAATGGGTTTTGGGTAGGTTTGAGTTGGGTTTGGGTCAAACGGGTTAGAGGGTTCTGGGCCCAAAAATTGGGCTTGTACAATGTCAATAAAAAAAATGCCCATAATGCTTATCATGCCCATAATAGAACATTTACCTAACCCATTATCAATTTTTTATCAATTTGTACCATAAATTATGGATATCAAGTGCACATATTGTCTTCAACAATATGATGGCCGGCCACTTCTTGTAAAATGGGGGGTTTGACATGCAAATCCTCATATTTTGCACTATTATTTATTTGGCCACTACAAATTAGCCTATAGCATTTTCAAACATTTTCACATAGGTCCTATTTCATAATTCCACTCACAAATGACAAAATCAAAGCATGAAATTTTGCCAACATTCACAGAATTCCCGAAAATTGGGGCGTTACAACTTCCTAATGAGAGTGTTTTTTTAGTTATCTTTTACATAAAAATATAAACACCTAAAAAATTAAACTCAAAACATTATGATTTTAAACTTTTTACTTTAATATTTTAACTAACATCTCATTTATTTTTATATCAATTTTTATAAATATTTTATTAAATAATTATGTTTTTTATCCACATTACTAGAGTACCACGATCTAATATTTTATAAAACAAATATTTATTTATATAGAAATGGATAATTATATGATTTGAATTTTTAAATATATTACAATTTTAAAAATCGATTTTCAAAAATTATCCTTCTTTTAAATATATTACATTTCCTTTAAAATATTATTTTCTTACAAAACTAATTATATAATTTTAAAAGGTAAAAATATGCCCATAAGTGATTTTACTATTTACAAATTTAGAATTTAATTTTTATATTTTTATTATTTAAAATTTATTGTTTCTTTTTTTCTTTAATTTCAAATTTTAAGTCTAATTGTTAATAAATTTATTTTCACTCGTTACAATATCATTTTTTATTATATTATTGTTAAGTGTGTATTTTTTATTTCAAAATGTAACACTAATAAATCTAACAAAAATTAACAGTGTTAACGATTAAACTTGAATTTTGAAATTTAAAAATATAGGAATTAAATTCATGAAAATAAGAGTACATAGACTAAATTTTAAATTTAAAAAAGTATAGGGACTTATAGGATAACAAATATTACTTTCTTCATATATATAATATTTTTATTCAAACAAATACAAATTTTCTGGCTGTCAATAAAATAAAATAATTGCCAGGTGTAAAACGGTCCTTGGTTTTAGAACGTGTAGTTTAGGGAAGCAACGATAATACAAAACGGAAGATCACGTCATATCTGATCACATGATTGTCTGTAATTCTTTCTGGGTAACTATCGAAGCGGTAAAAACCTTGAGGGGAGCAAACCGGAGCAGAGCAAGTTTAAGTTCGTTTTTTCCTTTCTCGGATCCCATCATCACGTCTCCATAACATCATAATACTTTACTTTATTTGTCGTTTACTGTTTCAATTTTTGATTTTTACACATTCTTCTCCCCTCCTATCCTCTGCTCAATCGATCTGTTCACATCAACTTTGCTATATCTTCTCATTTTTGGATCAATTTCTCCTTTCGCGGTAAGAATCGAGTTTCAGGATCTTTGCAAATCATTAGCCAAAGAAACAGCGGTTACTTGTTTGGATCAGAATTAGTGTTCTCAATTTTTTCTGGTTTCTTTTGATCTGCTTAACTTGTTGTTAATAGTGATACGTTATCCTGCTTCTGTTTTTTCAATGCTATTTTCAGCTTTGAAGTTGATTTCTTGAAGATGGGAGCGGAAAAGAACTTCATTGACATGGAGGAGGGAACTCTGGAGATCGGGATGGGTAACTTATTCTCATCTCATGCTTACATTTTCTTCACAACTTATTATACTATCATGCAAAGCTTTTGACTCTGAATTCTGATCATAGTCTGATCTGGAGTGATTGTGAATTGGATGGTGATAGAGGGCTTTTCTTTATCGTCTTTAGTATCCATTATGTAATATCGTTTTTAAATGCAGGATATAGTTAATTTAATGGTTAAGTAGATTGACACACTAGTAAAGTTAATTGGAATTTTTAGTTCTTCCATTTTTTTTGTTTAAAGACTACTCTTGTTATTGGATTAATATGATCCAAGGAGATGCGACAGTGACAATTTACAGTTATTTTAGCAGTATGATGATTAGACAGAACATTAACTGGGAGACTTTTGGTTTTCACTTTTCAGAGTATAGAACTGTGTCTGGTGTTGCGGGACCATTGGTCATTCTTGACAAAGTTAAGGTAGGTTCGACTCTTCTGTACTAAGTGGTTATCTTCAGAGTTCATTGCAAGTATGATGATATAGTATGAGCAAGTTTGAAATGTTTCAGGGTCCAAAGTATCAGGAGATTGTCAATATTCGGTTGGGGGATGGAACAACTCGACGTGGTCAAGTCCTGGAAGTTGATGGGGAGAAAGCAGTTGTGCAGGTATTTGTCAAGCAAGCAACCGTGAATTCTGCCTCATGGGAAAAATAGGTTTTATTGCCTGTGTTGTATAATGAGATATCCCAACATCTGATTGTCATTTGAAGTCCATGTTGATAGATTAAATACTGTGGCCGAGAACAGCGTACCTGAATCAGAACATGTATATTATATATATGTATATATTAAAGTCTAGCAAAATCATTACCCTTAGAAATGAATTCCTGAAAGCATTAGGTGACAGTTCTGGAATGGCTTTAAGAAGCATCATTCGTTTATCTTTCTCCTTTTCCAGGTCTTTGAAGGAACATCTGGAATTGACAACAAATACACAACTGTGCAATTTACAGGGGAGGTAACAAATTTTATCTATGTTTTTTTATGGTACTATAGGTTAAATTTTTATTATGGCTTGCAGAACTAGGATGGCAGCTAGGATGGTTAGCTTTACAGGATTTCTTTTTAGTGATATATTTGCTTGGATCTGTTTCATAACAGCTTTATGGTTAAACTTGAATGAGACGAGCATTCTAAAACAAGAAATTCTTGAACACCTGTTGTGTTTCTATTCCTTTTTTATTTTTATTTTTTTGGTGATTTTAAACTTTTCAGAAAGTCATGATGGTCATTTTAGTCATTTTTGTATGGCTGTTAATTGCTGAGCCCCTTCTAATGTATGTTTAACAGGTATTGAAAACTCCTGTGTCGTTGGATATGCTAGGGCGCATATTTAATGGCTCTGGAAAACCCATTGACAATGGCCTCCTATTTTACCTGAGGCATACCTAGATATTTCTGGTGAGTGTATGCAGGAGACTGGTATTCTAGTAGTTAAAGAATCAATTTATCTTATCATTGTAAATTTCTGCATTTGTCCTCAGGGAGCTCTATTAATCCTAGTGAAAGAACTTACCCTGAAGAGATGATTCAGACAGGGATTTCAACGATTGATGTCATGAACTCTATTGCTCGTGGACAGAAGATTCCTCTTTTTTCTGCTGCTGGTCTTCCTCATAATGAAATAGCTGCTCAAATTTGTCGTCAGGCGGGTCTCGTAAAGCGGTTGGAAAAGTCTGATAATCTCCTTGATGTATGTATGCACTGTAGCCTAATTTGATATTAACAAAGATTGACTTTACTATGCTTGATATTCATTGTTTATTTTGTGGATTTCAATAGTTTTTGTTTTAGGAACTGAATTGAACCAATGCGCAGTCTTTTGGAAGTCAGATGTCTGTTCAATTTTCCTATTCTATGTTATGTTCCTCCGTCCCTCCATATTTAAAATCTTGTAATGTACTTTTTGCTGGATTGACTTTTAGGATCAGGAAGAAGACAATTTTGCCATTGTGTTTGCTGCTATGGGGGTGAACATGGAGACAGCTCAATTTTTTAAGAGAGATTTTGAGGAAAATGGATCTATGGAAAGAGTTACACTTTTCTTGAACCTGGTAAGCAATTCAAGTTATAGCTGTTCATGTAATCTTGACTACTTTCTTTTTTTTGTCATTGAAAATGACTGAGCATTCTTATCAAGAAATTTACTTCGTTTAATGTGTTTCCAGGCCAATGACCCCACAATTGAACGAATTATCACACCAAGAATTGCCCTCACAACTGCAGAGTATTTGGCTTATGAATGTGGGAAACATGTTCTGGTTATATTGACAGATATGAGTTCTTATGCAGATGCTCTACGTGAGGTACATAATTTTTATAGCTGTTCAGCTGCTACGATGTGTGGCACATAATTTCCTGGTCAAATGATCCCTGTACCGGAAAATAGCATTCTGCTCAGGATCATTGGACATATCATGGGTATTTTCGGTCGCTAGAAAATGAATTTAGAGAGTGGATACTGTAACTTAGAATGAATTATATCTGATAAACCTATAATTGATGCTCTTTCAAGTTATTATGTTTGCTAAAGCTGGACTGAATGTCATTCGTCATGTTTTGTATGAGCTATAGGTATCTGCTGCCCGAGAAGAAGTCCCCGGAAGGCGTGGTTATCCTGGTTATATGTACACTGATCTGGCGACAATTTATGAACGTGCAGGGCGTATCGAAGGAAGAAAAGGTTCCATCACCCAAATTCCTATTTTGACCATGCCTAATGATGGTAAGAGGGAACACCAACAACACAGCATTCTTCTACCTTTGATACTGGTTATCAATCATATTCTTTTGATTGTTATTAATATATATATTGTTTGAACCAGATATAACGCATCCTACACCAGATCTTACTGGCTATATTACTGAAGGACAGATATACATTGATAGACAACTCCACAACCGACAGGTGACTGAAACAATATTCATTATTGTTTTAATCATAGCACAAGGTTTTAGAATCTAATGTAGCATCTGCAGAGTCTCAAATTCAATTCAATTAAAATTACTCCCTTTTCAAAGTTTAAAATCTTAAGTTGCCAAATAGATGCAATTCATAGGGAATCAAAGCTTTAACAGTTTGTATAATTATTAACCTTACCTGTATTTGTTTCCTTAACAGATATACCCACCAATTAATGTTCTCCCTTCACTCTCCCGATTAATGAAGGTAAGACTGTATTGTTATTTTATCTTCAATGATAAATTATGCATGCTTGTTAACAAGTAGACGCATAAATCAGAGTTTACCCTGAGCTTCTCCATTCTTTCTTTACATTTCAGAGTGCTATTGGTGAGGGGATGACTCGTAGAGATCATGCTGACGTGTCCAACCAGGTCTGATTGAGAACTGAGAAGTTCCAAAGTAAAATAATGGTCTCGCCCACTTGAGTATTATTGTTGTTGATACTGAATCCCTGTTAATCCTGATTTCAGCTATATGCAAATTATGCTATTGGAAAAGATGTTCAAGCAATGAAAGCTGTGGTTGGCGAGGAAGCACTTTCTTCTGAGGATCTGGTCTCTTTCTCTCTGCCCTTCTTTCTATGTGTGTGTGTGTGTCTCTGGGTTGGGTTCCGACACCATGCGTGTGCAGCTTTGCATCAATTCCTTCAAATGTATAAATTTCATATTCAGAACTGCATTTTGATTTTCTCCATGTAATCATTTTGCAGCTTTATCTGGAGTTCCTAGATAAATTTGAGAGAAAATTCGTGACGCAAGGTGCTTATGATACTCGCAATATCTTCCAGTCACTTGATTTAGCGTGGACTTTGCTTCGTATCTTCCCACGTGAACTCCTCCACCGTATACCTGCAAAGACACTTGACCAGTATTACAGCCGTGATGCAACAAGCTAAGCTGATGAAAGCTAGTCTGCTCTTTGCTTATCTACATATATGTCAATTTTCATATAAGTCACCTGTGGGTTGTTTTATTTGCCAACGCTGCTTCATGGCCTCGACCAGAATCAAATCTCAGTGGACGGTATCTCTATGATTGCATATGTTACTTCGGGTTCCCGTTTCATTAAAGTTCGGGGCATGTGATTATTGTAGTAGTAAGTGCAATTCTTTGTGTTGGGAACCTAGAATCTTTTGGAAGGCCATTATTTTGTGATTCAAAACCAGCTGTTAAGAGTTGAATTGCCAGGAAAGAATCGGAATAAGTTACAGATTTTGTGTTATGTATTAAAAGTCTGGTGGCACCGTACTCTGCACTAGCTACTTAGCAATTTCGGATATCGTTTGGGATCTTATTTTTTGTCGCGTATTTTACATGAAGATTTCACGAATCATCTGATGGACAACAATTAGTCTGAAACTTTCCCTTAAGCGATATCCGACAAAACTGGAACAAATTGGTCTGATTTAATTAGATCTATATATATTTAAACATAAAAGAAGAAGAAGCAAAACAGTTGAACAAAAATATTCAGCAGGCAAGGTGCTGGACTAAATTATGATTATTTTGCAAATTTACAGTCTGCAGGTAATGCATCCAACTGCTGCGACCCATTTCCTATGTCCTCACCTCATAAATGTATCAACGTATGGCATCATATTTTTCACACAAGTATAGGACTGCCATAGTATTTCCAAGGGGTCAAACAAAACCAAAAGGTAAAAAGAGAAAATAAAGTACTTCTCAACCTAAGAATTAGGCCAAAAAAGAAAAGAATACCCATCAAATAAAAGAATAGTGGGGCTGACACCTGAGTATAAAGAGTTGCATGAATCATAAACTTTCCCAGCATTGGACCGCCATGGCATGTACCTTGGTAATATGGTATCCTGTCAAGTAAAATAGCAGCGTTTATGTTAAAAGGAAAAATCAACCGACGAAAATTCAGAACGATTAATTAGTGTCTATTGGCATTAGCTAAAAATTTAGTTACTAATATAAGAAACTTAATAGCTTTTCATATATTAGTTTTATTAAATTCAAGAAAAGGGAAATCCCTAGTTGAAATTTTATCCTTAAATATCACCTTCACCAGTGCCTAGGATGGCATACACAAGGTTATGTATCCAACTATGTGCCATATCATTGACAAAGGCAGAGAGGCTTCTTCTTTTTTTTTTTTAAAATTAAAAACTAGCTAACTCTTCTAATAAACTCGTCTGAAGGTTGTGTTTGAAGGACCTCATACATATCTAATCTCCTTATTACAAGTACCTTTCGGAGAGCAACTTAAACCTTGTATTCTTCAAGATGCATCCACTTTGTAGAGGACCATTTGTTCCCCGTAATCACAGGGCATCCACCTAGCATCACCCATACGACATACAGTCATATTAGCAATATCACTATAGATAACTAAAAGTTGCTATGATAAAATGACAACTAAGTTTTGAACATTAACTGTAAAAAATGCAAGGAAACACAGCAGATAACAGTTCAAATCTTTTTCAGATGGGAATGCAAGGCTAGCTTAATCATTCTCGAACCACAACTAAAGATAAAATATTAAAGGGAAAAAAAAGGTAGCAAACCGTGCAAACTTGAAGGATCTAGTGTAGCATCAGGTCTCATGCTCCAGAACAGCAATGCGTCACCCATCTTAGGCTTCACAGCAAGCCCCTGTTTCCCACATTCAGACAATTCATTCCACCACGGCACAGCACTAATATTGCCCTTGGCTGCAGGAAATATTGTCTCACCCCCCTCTTCAACATCTGACCTGCATCAATAGCTTAAAGTGAGGAAAGAGGAAGTAAATCCTTCTCCTTTTCAAATATAGAAAGGAGAAGTTTCTGTGGCACTTGATCTAGTGCAGAATGCATCATGGACATGTAGGGAGGAGATTATAAAGCTTACAAATACATAAGCATGGTAGCCATCCGCTGGCCACCATTTTTAGTGTTGAACTCATCAAGGAAGTAATCAAAGTGTGCATCATATTTCTGTCCAACTTCATAGTGGAGAACTTGAAGACCTTCTCCATGCTCTGCAGATTAAAATGTTAGCTTTAAGTCATAAAAGAAGGAAAAACCTGAAAGATAATGCAATAATTGGAAACAGTTTAATTGCCAAACGATATAAAAGAACATAACAACATTAGGAAAGATCTAATCTGGACAACATTAGCTGTAAACAATAATTGCACATGCCCACAGGTGAGATTTAATTCAGACTCATAACCAGGAGATTCATGAAAAGAAAATGACATCTCAACAGATTTTTGCACCAAAAAATTAATTATTGGTTATAGAGTAAAAATATTTACAAAGTTTTGCTTGGGATTAGAACCTCGTACCTACAGGAATGAAAGAGTAGTCTGCTATCCTATTTTCTATGTCCCTAATGATTTTATCTTGCCCTCTTCTCAGAAACATACCCGAACTTGTCCGTACCCTGCAAACAATACAAGCTAAATGTCATAAGAGCAACATTAGGTTCAAAGTTCAACCATAACCGTTCTTCGGACAGAAAGGGGTTTCTCAAAGAACTTTTAGGAAAAGCATAAAATGGAAATTGATGTTTAACATCTCAACATCATATCCTACCATTCACAATCTCAATAAAAGAATAGGAGAGAGGATTGGTAATGCAAACCTGCTATCTTTACTTTTCCCTGTCTTGCTATCAACCACAGTGGACTTCACCATGTGAGGTTTAGCAAGATTTATTAAGTACTCACACTCTTCCTTGGACTGTTGAAATAAATAAAAAATGTCAAAAATCAAGGCAAAAATCCCCAATATTATTACTGCTGTTAGTATAAACAAAAACCAGAAGGAAGACCTCAAACTCAATAGACACCACAAGATCATAGGAACAGACTCTGCCCACTACCCAGAATTATAACAATTCAATAATAAGAAAAGGTTTTTTTCTTTTTTTTTACAAGGTTTATTTCATAAATCATTCAAGTCATCAAATCCATCTGCATCGCATTTCTAAAGGAGAACTATTTTTCTCATAATTTAATTCCCATTTATTACAAAATTTCCTAGCATAAGCATATACAATCAGAAAGGGGAGATTGGGAATTTCAAACTAATTACATACTAAATTGATGCAAAACTAATTTATATACAGAAGTTCAAATTAACGGGGGGAAAGAATGGATTGGAAACTAACCAAGAAGTTATGATAAATGAAAGCTCTAGGCTCCCAGGAAAGGACTTCAGTCCATTGCTCCCCTCTCTTCCCCAAGCCTTTCCCTCTGCATCAAATACTGAGTCAAATCAACGAAAAGAAATAATTAAAAAGGAAAGAGATCAATGCGATAAAAATTAAAACAACCGCGATAGTGTCACCTTTCAGAAGCCATGCGCCTATAAGAAGTGAGATCATTGGGGGCAGAATCATCGTTATTTATCGGGAGAGAGAAGATCCCTAGTCCCAATAGCATCAATAAAACCACCGATAACATAAACAACATCGACAACACGAGCGTAACCGTCGACCATTTCCTCGCTTGCAATCGAGAATGTCTCACTTTCGCCATTGTTGAATCAATACAAAAACAAAAGGCATTCAACTCAAAACCCTTCCTTGAGATCGATCCAAGGAATCCAATTTCGGGTCAAAACTCAGATTCAAAAACTTTGACAAAAGATTTCCTATGGGAAAATGAGAAACCATGCTTGGACCTCCATTAAAGTGCGTGACTTTATGTTGTCGAGTTCTTGCGAAAGGTATACCGAAATGACAGAATTATCCTTGTTATTTGAACCATGAGTCAATCATAGTGGTTAGTGAATTGTTGAGAATGGGTATACTTGTCATTATAACATAGCTCGTGGTTTTACGAGTCGGCGGGTTTGGTAGTTCTGGGTAGCACCTAGTTTGGCTCGGTGTTTGAAAATGGCAACTCTTTATACTAAACATGTTCAACTGGCATGGAAGCTGCTTATGAGGAAACAAATTCATTTTTTATATTTTCCATGAGCTAACAAATTCATTAACAAAACATGTTTTCACTTTAAAAAAACCGGTTTTGTTCGTAGAGCCAACTGTTAACTGTTACGTATCA
Source organism: Gossypium arboreum (assembly GCF_025698485.1). Lineage (NCBI taxonomy): Eukaryota > Viridiplantae > Streptophyta > Magnoliopsida > Malvales > Malvaceae > Gossypium > Gossypium arboreum. The sequence continues at coordinate 24,511,479 of NC_069074.1, read as the reverse complement.
ACTGAATCAAACATAAATCTTTGTCGTGTCGGCTGGGCTGAATCTGACTGACTCCTCAAATACATTGGACAAGACAGGGTATCCATGGATCCTTCGTCTCTTTCTATAAATTTTGCCTGAATATGAAAGTTTCTCTTTTGCTCTTTCCATTTTCCCATCAACTAAACGTTTATTAAGAAAAAGTACTGGATTCCCAAACTCGTATACACAATTTACAATTGAATAATTAAAAGCTGATAATCTGGGAAAATAAGGAAATGAATCAAAATCACCCTCCTTCACAATCAGCTGCCTCTGCTTCTCGGCGAGCTTCTTCAACGCTGATTGCGACGCATCACGCCCATTGATAAGCAACCGGGTCACCATTATGGGTCCTTCTCGAAATGAGCTTCCTCAAAGGCTCAAACTACTTCCTAGCGCTCTCTCTGGAATCTCGATATATCCCTCAATAGTGAATCGGGCCGCATGAAGAATCGGGTAACACGGAGTATGTCGCGGTAGAGACCCAACACTTATCGCCGAGTGCTGGTGAGTCGCTGCCGAGTCAACAACTCTTCTTTGTTTCTTCCTCGTCGTCAACGGACTTAGCACTCTTCACCACGTATCGACGAGAAGAAACTCAGTGAAGCTTTCACGCATTTTAAGCCCAAACCTTATTTCAGGGTTAAAAAGTTGGATGAGTTTTTTCACCAACATTTACACTCAGCCCACCCAAATGATCTGCTTCTTAATAATAATAATAATAATAATAATAATAATAATATATTTTTATTTAAATTTAAACAACCAATTCTCCCTCTTCTTCTTGGTTTCTCCCTATTTTGTTATTAGAGGTAAGTAAAATTTGATTTAATTTAAAATTTTGATAAAATTTAAATTTTAAATTAAATAGTTTAAGTTAATCGAGTTATTTGAATTAGCCCAAATAAAAATTAAATTTTTGATTTAACTTGAATATGAATAACATAATTCAAGTTATCCAAAATCGAATAAAAAAAATAAAACTACGTCATTTTCATAAATGTTTATTCATCTTGTACTTCATCTACTATTTAAATAATCGGTCCATGTAAATATAACATTGAATATAAATAATAAGATTTGTTAACTCGACTTAATTTGACTCGAAATTTTTTACTCGATTCAATTCAATTCAAAAAAAATTTCAAATTAACTTCAATTACTAAAATAGGATTTGTCAACTTGATTAACTCAAAATTTTTTACTTATTTAGATTCAACTCAATCGAATGTTGACCCCTAATTTTTCCCTTTCCCCAACAACGAAATAATATCCTTCTAAGGGCTTGGCAGTTTGGAATATCTATAGGCAGCGAAATGATCTATTTCAATGCTTAAAAGCAATAAAATATATTGTTATTTAAATTTAATTATAAATATTAATATAAAATTATTTTTATACATCTTTTAATTTTTAAACAAACAAACCGGTATGAGGTTTAAAAAACTAAACCCAAATTTGGTCCAAAGACCATCAAGTCAATCGGGGTGAGCGAGCCGCATAAATACCTCTAAATGCAAAAGCTTAATGTATAATTTGATACTCAAGTTTTGTACTTTTTTTCAAATTCGATGTTTGCGTTCGTTTTTTAATATGGTACATATATTTGACAAAAATTATATATTTTGATATTTGAAGGTAATAATTTTAATTTTTTAGTGTTTGATTCAAGTTTTAGAATTAATTTGATAAAATTTATAATTAAATAATAATATTAGTAATTAATTTTAAATTTAAATTAAATTTTCCACTTAAATTAAAATAAATTGAAACTAAAATCAGAAAACTTAAACCCCAATATAAAATTAAATAAAGAGGGAGAGAGATATTGGACATATTACGGCCAGCTAAACTAGTTGAAACTGCTGCAATCACAACACCTCTTTTTTCAGTTGTTATTAATGTTATCACAGATACTGCTTCAAGTTATTTTCGGGCTTTGTTCTCCTTTTAGGGTCCTCGGGTTGTACATTCATTTTGGCAGGATTGGAGTGTAAAGTGATGGCGACCATGAATGCCCATTTGCTTGCTCCATTCTTAGCTACATAATTGCAACCATATAGAAACTAAGATGATTCAACATTTTCAAAGAAAAAAAAATTTGATGCAAGTGCATAAATTTTTTCGACTTCATTTATTGATGCTGCCACGTTATTAGGGGAACACATACGAACTGTTGGTTTTAAAATAAGTAGGAGCATTTTCTCCGAAGTGCTAATTCAACAAAAGCCAGAAATGATCATTCAAGAAAGTGTTCTAAAATTATATCCGACCTTATATGAAGTAGAATGATTAATTGACGATGAGGGCTATTGTGTGTTGAGCAAAATTCCAAACCATCCAATGCAAATGCTCGTTTTCTTTAGTCTACCTTTTGCTGTGCAATTGAAATGGGCGAGAAGATTTCTTTCTGACCATTAAAAATCATGATTGTGTTGATTATGTTTGGAAGGTATAATGAAATGATAGAATGCCATAGAATACTATTATAGTAGGTTATATATTATTTTAAAAATAATGTATCGCAGTTTAAAAATAATAAAGTAGGTTATATATTATTTCTATAATATTATATATTATGATTTTATGAATTCATATTTTAATAATAATTATATTAAGATTGTTATTAAATTACATATTATTTTATTAAATTGTATTTAATAATAATTATGATAAAAATTTATTTTTTATTTTATTAAAATATATTTAATAATAATCTTATTAAAATTTAATAACAATAATTATCTACCTAATAATATTCTAATAAGGGTACTTTGGTCATTTAAATCTTTTTCCTTATGCTATTACAACGTATATTCCATTCAACTAAACACAAGAATATTATTACAGCTCTATTTCATTCCATTCAACTAAACAATTGAATTACTGATTACAGTTCTATTCTATTACAATCTTATACAATTCCAATGAATCAAACGTGTCGTTAGTCTTTCAAATGGGATCCATGAAAATGAAGGCACCAACATCAAATGGTTTTTATGAGCTATTTTATTAGAAATTTTGGGAGGTAATTGAGGTAGGACGTGACACAATTATTTTTGGATGTGATTAATAATGTCATTAATATTTCTTTTGTTAATGATATGTTGATTGTACTAATTTCGAAAACCAAACAAGTTCTAAGTATCACCCAAATCTAATATAAACTTACGAGTTTTTGTAATGATCGCGAATCATTTTCATTCGATACTTCTCACTTATATTAAAATGCATCAGTACTCAATTGATTTATCGTGGATAATTTTATTGTTGTCTATGAGTACACGGAATGGATATATCAATGTACTCTTAAGTTCGATATGGGAAAGACATGATAAAATTAAATAATTTTTTTTAAAAGTAAATGATGTTAACATAAAATTTTAATCGACAATGTATTTGTTTAGTTATGCATTGTGTCTTTTTTATCTCTCACTTAATGCTAATTAATGGCAAAGATAAAGCCACTTTTACCCCCACAATTGTAGCTGGCTTACACTAATGTGACCCATTATCTCATTTATTTTGGTTGTGTGTGAAAGGGTTTTCGATTTTGCTTCATAATTCTATACATCGATAAGAATATAATGGGATTCATGTATATTTGTAGTAGTCTTAAAATTACACTCTTTTGTTTCCTTTTTTTTTTTTTCCTGATGATAGTATTTTGTTTAGGAGTCTGCTATTATTAGTGATACTTTGTTGTGGTCTCCACTCTAATATCAAATTATTTAACGATGACATTAAAATTTTAATTACTATATTATTTGAGTTTGAGCTTAGTATAATATATTTGAGTTTAAAATAAATATTTTAAAATATGAGTATTAAGTTTATAAATTTAATAACAAAAATAAAAATTTTTCAATTGTCAATATAATATAATAATAAATAATAAATAATATTTTCATTATTTCATATAATATCATACAATAACAAATTCTAAGCACAATATGCATCTTAATTATTTTATATAAAATAGTTTTATTAAATATATATAGTTTATGTTTTTTATAAAATAAATTTGAATTGTGTTATCATCGGATAAAAGTAAAATAAATGATCACATTCGAAATTAAAATCTTTATAATTTATAAAATTTAAAATTATATGAATCTGTCAAAGCCCGCCCGGCTTGATCCGAATTCAGATCTGAAAAAATCCAAAGAGCTTGAGCTCTAAAAAATCCGAATTCGAAAAAATTGAAGCACGAAAAAGCTCAAACCTGACTTGATCCAAACCCGAAAATCAACTCCTAACCTGCTCTTTTGTCAGTTCTAAGTATAAATCTTTACTAAATCTTTGATTATAAGGATTGGATCACTAAATATTTTAACACGGTATGAGATTGTTTCACCTAAGCTCGAACAATTTTTGAAGGGAAAACCCTCACTTTTTGTGGTTTTATTAATAAGTTCTCTTTCATGGAAATTTTATGTAAGTATTAAATATAATAGTATACTTTTTGTTTTCATATACATAACTTTTAGCTTCTTTTTTTTTTAATAGATAATAAGTTTTACAGAAATAAAAGGAAATATTACATATAATTGTAGAACCTCTTGATTATCAAAAGCTAGCTTAGTAATACAATCGGCTTTCATTTTCTCTTCTCTAGGAACATAATCAATTGACTAGTTCTCCTCATTTTGCAAGACATGTGTAATACGTCTAATTATTGTTGAATATGACCCTTTTGATAAGACCTTCTTGATCACTCTAATAACTTCTAAGTTATCTGTCTGTACTAAAACTCTATCGTGTTGACTTCCTTGTACCAATGTCACACCATCAATAATACCCCACAATTCAGCTTATAGAACAGAACATTTTCCCAACCTATGATTAAATCTAAGGATACATTCCCCATTTTGATCTTTAATCCACATTTTATTAGGTTAGGTATAATGATCTACCTGGCCTTCTAATTTTATATGAAAAAAATCATTTTAACTTTTCATTTAATTTTCGTTTTTTTTTAAATTTTTAACCTTGTGTTTTTTGACAATCACCCTAGAATTAATAGAAAATGTAACATTTTTTATTTTGTTAATATTGCATACACGTGGAAGACACATCGGTCTTTAATTATTTTTAAATTTTAAAAATAAAAATATAAAACTATTTTAAAAAAATAAAAATCATTGAAATTATAAAAAAAGTTATTTTAAAAACTTTAAAATTAATTAAATACGGACATGTCATTTACGCTGGAATCCACATGTATGCCATGTTAGCAAAGTTAACAAACATTAACTTTTTCATCTATTTTAGGGTGATTTAACAGAAAATGCAAGTTTAAAGACTGAAAAAGACAAAAACAAATTTTAAATAAAAAACTAAAATAATTTTGTCATTAAAATTGGAAGAAAAAAAAACATTATGCGAATTAGCTAATTAGGTTTTGAACTAATCTACAAAGATTGGAAATTTCAATGCGAAGAATTTCAAATATAAAATGATATCCTCTATTCCATACTATAGAAATGGTAATCATGGATTAACTAATTTAACTTAGCGTTTAATATTATAAAGAGGATGATGAAGGGAGTTGTCAACAGATAGTTTGGCAACATTAAACCTTGTTGGTGAAAAAGGTAAGATGGATGACGACAATACTGTTTTACGAAATGTGAAAAGAATAATCTTAAACATATGTTTTGTGAAAGAAATCGATTAAGATATAGTATCAGAATTTATTGTTTTCCCACAACCACTTAATGCAATTCTTCAAATTCTATATGATGATTTAAATAATAATTGTAATTTAAATACGAGTAGTCTTATGCATTTACCAATATATCCCGTTTGTGTGATCAACAGCACCCTTTCCTCAGCTTTCATAATTTATTTTTCTTGACTCGTAGCAGCAATTAATTTAAAATTTATCATCTTTTTAGCCCTCCCTCGATAATGTATGGGAAATAACAATTTTATTTTGTATTTGCCACTCGTACTTACATTAGTTTTTATATATATTGGATACCAAAGGAGACTGAGTTTAATTTCTTTTAAAATTTTTGTTTACGCAACCTGCTGTGCATAATATTATTGTATTAGGGGCAACGATGATTAGATCAATGCTTGACAATGCCAAAACCTAAAGGCATATCGATTAATTTAAATCACTTAGCTTATCAGTTAATTAAACAATCAATTAACTAGTATGTTGATAGATGATTTTGGAAATATAAAGGAAGCTGCGTTCTCAGAGCTGTAACTATTGGGATGGGCAAACATGGTTTGCTCGGTCTGAATTCTTAAAAATCTACTTTTGACTAACCCTTTGTTGTAGGATTGGGTCAAAACTAGAACCTCTCACTATCATTTCAAATTGGGAGTGAGTTTCATCACATGTATAAAAACAGAGTTTGCAAAATCCTCCTGTCCAAGTGTTTAGATAGAATGAAGAAACAGGGTAAGCCCAAAAGCATGATATTGAGAATTTTGCCAAAAGCAGTTTCAGCTGTTCGTGTGAGCTTTCAGAACCCACCGTTCAGCCCAGGTAAAGACAAGAGAGCAGCTTGTGCAAGCAAAGGGTTGTCTTGTCCCATCATTTCCATAATTCCCGATGAAGCTCGAAGGAAATCCAAGAGTGGAACCTTGGAAACTCCAGAACCTACTTCACCCAAAGTCTCATGCATGGGACAGATCAAGCACAAGAAGAATATTAGAAAATTAGCTGCTAAAGCTAATTTGAAGCCCGTCTCTGTTCCACTCCCTCATCAATCTTCTTCTCCTACACAAGGGAAGAAGCAGGCTTCCAAGTTAAGGCGAGTCTTTAGCTTGGCAAAATCTGATGCGCCATCAAGTAACAAGAAAGACTTGCCTGATATGAATAGAGCGCCTGGTTTGGTAGAAATGAAGCGGTTTGCAAGCGGCCGTGATGCTTTTGCTAGTTTTGATTGGACGGCACAGATTGCACCCCTGGAAGCTGATCATGTTCACAGGGATTATAATTATTACTCTGATGATGAGAGAAGAGATGGTGACTTTGAAGAAGAAGAAGAAGTGATGATTCCTTTCTCAGCTCCAATGAGGATTGGCTGTGAAGGGTTGCCTTTGCGGCCACGGAAAGAAATAAACATATGGAAGAGAAGAACAACGAATCCACCTCCGCCCCTTCAATTGAAATCCTTGTAGATGGTCACTGCAAACTCATATTCATTGATTTCTCTCTTCTCCCTTCTTTATATCATCTCATATATATAGATTATGCAATTGGCTTTTGGCATAATTAATTGGAATCTGCCCATTCCTGGTTGATGTACTGATAAATATGAAATTAGGGAAATAATTTGGTAGAACCATGTCCTGATCCACCAAGGTGGAAATATGCATAACTTAGTTGAGTTTTTTTTTTTTTTTCTTTTATGAAGGAAATTAACTCATTTATTTCTCTTCGTTATAACGTAATCATGCTCTTTGAATAAGGCTCGTTAATAAATTTTAATCGTTCCTACGATATTCAACCTCGATTGCTAGCAATACTTAAAATGTTGCATCACCAGTTAAAATTAAGTAGCACAATACTATACTAATTGGATTTGGGTAACAAGTGTCAAATATCGATTTATTTATGACAAAGGTATATGTTTTGTCAAATATCATAAGATCGAATGGAGTTCAAAGTATGACAATAATAATAAAAAGGGTTTAGAAGATGTGAAATCCTCAAAAATAAGATTCTCCCGTGGATAAGAAATGGAATAAAAAATTGAAAGAGACCCCTTTGTCCTGGTATGTACGTTTTTAGTAGGACATACATAATGATGCCCTAATATGTGTAGGGTAGTTATAGAGTATTATGTATAACATGTTGATAAGTTTAAAAAGCTCATAATATTGATATCCGAATGCAGTTTTAGGAAAAATTGGAGTTACGATCATGTATTTGCTATAACCTATGTGATGAACCATATACATCAATTTGTTAGATTTGGAGCAAAAAGTTCAGTTATTCATAGATGGAAGCACCAAACCCACATCAAATTCTCAAAAATTATCTTAAAACACAATCTCGATTTATAAAAACACATAAAGCTACTTTAACTTTAATTCAATACCAAAATTATCTTAATTTCCTGTTTCTTTTTCTCTTTCCAGGTTTTTAGTTGAGAGTGTAAAAAAAAATTGGTATAACTACGGTGGTCATAGATCACCCGAGTTAAGTTTTCATTCATCTCATAAAAATAAACATACAACTAGCTAGCTATTACTTGCTATGCCGATACAGACTGAGCCAACATATTAAACATCTGTGCTTCTTATTGTTTCTATTATCAAAATAGGATCCAAGATTTACTCTCTAATCATATAAACTATCTAAGAAAGCTCTCAGCTCTCCAAGGCATGTACAAGTCACGGAAAATAAAAGAAAACCAGGATACAGCCATACCATTCTAGCTAGCACTGCCACATTCAATTCATATCCAAGTGAGGCAGCCTCAATGATATTAAAAAGTTTATCAATGCTGCGCCCATTGAATCTGCTTAATATCAATACCTTCCTTGACCATCTCATAAAGCGGACTCATTTCCCTTAATTTCTCAACCTGTTTCACAGTAAGCTCAACTGCCCTATCAATCTCCTCCTCGGTAGTAAACCTTCCAATCCCAAACCTAATCGAAGTATGTGCCATATCCTCATCCACACCCAAGGCTCTCAGTACATATGATGGTTCCAAGCTAGCACTAGTACATGCACTCCCACTAGACACTGCCACTTCTTTCAATCCCATCAACAAACTCTCCCCTTCAACATACGCAAACGACAAGTTTAAGTTCCCAACATACCTCCTATCCATACTTCCATTCACCACCACCCCATCAATCTTCTCTCTAATCCCATTCAATAACCTCTCTTGCAACCCTTTAATTCTCTTCTCATCATACTCCATTTCTTTCATTGCCAAGTCACACGCCGCTCCCATCCCAACCACAAGTGGAGTCGGCACCGTCCCACTCCTTATCCCTCTCTCTTGCCCACCTCCGTTCATTTGCGGCTCAACTCTAATCCGAGGTCGCCTTCTCATATACAAAGCCCCAACTCCTTTAGGACCATAAATCTTATGCCCACTTAAACTCATTAAACTTACGTTCCACTTCTCTACATCAACCTTAATCTTCCCTAAAGCTTGTGCAGCATCAGTATGAAAAGGGACATTAAATTCTTTACAAATCTTACCGATTTCTTCAACCGGTTGAACCACACCAATTTCATTATTAACCGCCATAACAGAAATTAACCCGGTATCGGGCCGGATTTCTTTCCTTAATCTATCCAAATCAATAAGCCCATCAGACCCGACAGGCAAATAAGTTACCTCAAAACCTTCCTGTTGAAGATGCCGGCAAGAATCTAAAACGCATTTGTGCTCCGTTTGAGTCGTGATGACGTGACGCTTCTTGTCCTTGTAGAAATGCATAACGCCTTTGATTGAGATGTTGTTCGATTCGGTGGCGCCGGAGGTAAAGACGATTTCTTTCGGGGAAGCTCCAATGAGTGCCGCGACTTGTGCGCGGGCTGTTTCGACGGCGGTTTCAGATTCCCAACCGTAGAGGTGAGTACGGGAGTGAGGGTTCCCATAACGGGAGAGGTAAAACGGAAGCATCGAATCTAAAACCCTAGGATCCACGGGGGTAGTCGCTTGCATGTCGAGGTAAAGTGGACGGCCCGAAATTTTCACACCTTTCATGGTGATTCCTGTTGGGTCCTCATACTCGGAAGGGGAAGCTACAGCAGCCACGGTGGAGAAGCGGCGTATAACGGCGGTTGTGTAGGTTTTGGTTAGGGTTTGACGAAGAAGCTTTGAGGCCATTTCTTCTCCTTTTTTCACTTGGGAATTTTCTTAATTTTTTTTTTCAGCGTTACATGAAAGCAAAGTAGAAGAATTTTTTTTTCTTTTATTTTTCAGCGTGGATCAGTGCGGGTAAAGAAAGGGTTTTGATAAAAGGCTAAAGGCATAATGTCAAAAATAGCCTTTAACGTATAAAGATTAAAAAAATAGTAAAAAGATTCTTCCAAAATGGAAAACTCTCTGAAAATGATCGACGGCGACGATGACTTGCGGTCATATGAAGATTGCAATACCAAGAAAATAAGGTTCAAAGATGGATCCGATGGGGTCTCTATGGATATGGCTATGGATTTTATCTTATCATCGAGTATGGTAATGTCTTGGAAAGACAAACTCTTTGGGGCTGATTAAGGATTTGCAGGTTTTGATGGGAGGAGTGACGGAGATTTTACTCTGTTAGACAATGATATTATAAGGTCCACCGTCAATGGAATCCCAGTAATTGACTTTTCTAACCGTGTCAAAGAAATTTTATACAAGGAAATAAAGATGACAGTAGTTTTGAAACTACTAGGCCTAAATATCATCTATGGTGTACTGTTTAATCGTATTAGCAATCTTTGGAAGCCTATACAACCTTTTCAATTAATGGATATTGAGAATGGGTATTTTTTGGCTAAATTTCAGAATAATGAGGATTATGAGAAAGTTTTAACCCAGGGACCATGGGCAATATTTAACCATTAAGCCGTGGACAAAAGACTTTTCCCCTCTTCAACCATACCCGAGTGTGGTTATGGCTTGGATCAGGTTACCTGGACTACCAGGATTTATGTTCAAGAGGAAGATTCTCGAGGCGATAGGAAGTACGATTGGTAAGGTTGCAAAGTTTGATTTTAAGACAGATAATAGAACCAAAAGGAGATTTGCTAGGATGGCGGTATTCATAAACTTGGACAAATCCCTCGTCTCGCAGATTCAGGTTAATGGTGACATCCAAAGGGTGGAATATGAAAGCTTACTAACGATCTATTTTACCTGTGGTAAATATGGACATGTGAGGGAAATGTGTTCCCTGTCGAAAGAAACGTCGGGCAAAAAAGGTGACAAGCTGGTGGCTGACGACAATTCAAGCAGAGACAACAACAAACTTGGGAAGGAAGGGGATTCTCGAGAATCTGGTGGTAAGGTTGTTGGAAAAGGAAGGTTGGGCTCCAGATTTGACGCCCTTACTACTAAGGGCAAGAGAGTTAGTGGTGAAAAAGAGATGATAAAAGCAGATTTTCGGGTATTGAATTCTCTTGAGGCGAAAGATGATTTGATTAGTCCTATTTCTAGATATGAGGAAGCTATTAAATCATTGCCTAATTTAAATAATGAATCTGCCAAAAGATTGGGTCTAGATTCGATAACCCAAAAAAAGGCCATCGAGTTAGCTGTTGGGCGCATTGGGGGAGGAGGCCATTCGAGCCAAGAAACTGATAGAATAAGGCTGAAAAGCCTGGAGAAAATGGTTATAGATGATGATGGGTCAAATGGGTCTTTGGTTGGGCCAATTTTTAAGACAAACCCAAGTGGCTTGTGTTCGCAGGTTTGCTTAGCTGAAGTAAACCACTCTGTCTTATGTGAATCCCTGAATTTAGGGGCTGCGAGTAGTCTCGATAATGGGTCTGGGGGGAAGCTGGAAGGCTTAATTATTCTTTCTAAGCCTTTAAGTGACCAGCAGCAATCTCACGACTTGCCCAATGCTCAAAAAAATAAGGTTTCTTCTAACTTTAATTTAAATTTGACTAATCCTGAAATTGGGACTGTCTTATCCGATGTAGGTAATTTTGGGAACGGTTTTGATTCAAAATTGCAAGCTAAAAATTCGGATGACATAAAGGCACATTTTAACCTAGCTTTTGAAGGTCCTGTAGAGGTTGAAGTCCAGCTGACAGATAGTATTTTAGATCATGGGAAGCACTCTGTTGTTACTTTTAATTTTTTTCTAATTCCACCGATCAATCTAAAGGTTGTTCTTTTGAGTCTATGAGTGCAGGTAATGCAGGAAATAAGGATCGAAAAATAAATGAGAAATTTGGCGTTACTAAAGGAGGACGCAAAAATAGTAATGTTTTAAAGGGAAGATGGAGTCATTTTAAAGCTTCTGCAAATTCACGGGTCTCTTTAGCTGACTCTATGAAAGAGGTCGCGAAGCTTATATCTTCTGACCTATCAAATGAAGCTGAAATTGGAGGGTTTGTTGAACCTATTTCTAAAAGATTGAACGAATCTTGTCAGTAATAGGTATGATTTTATTTCTAATTTTATTAATTATGAATCTTTCAATTTTTTCTTGGAATTGTCAGGGTTGCGCCAATGCCAGATTTCCTTGCATTTTTCGTGAATATAATATGGAGCACAGACCAGACATTATTAGCCTCCTAGAAATGAGGGTTAGTGAGACCAAAACTGATAAAATTATAGCAAAGTTGGGATTTCAATATTCGCACCGTGTAGAGGCTATTGGTTATGCTGGGGGCATTTGGATTAGTTGGAAAAATTGTGTTCGAGTTGAAATCATACGTAATCACCCCCAATTTATTCTTACTCAGGTTTGGCCTAATTCTTCTTTACATCTGATCTTGATTGTATTTGTTTATGGGAGCCTAAATCGTCAAAAGCGTAAAAACCTTTAGCATGATCTGAAAGCTTCTATTCCTGTTGGGCAAACTCCTTGGATGGGGATTGGAGATTTTAATGTTATCCTTTCCTCAAATGAAAAAACTGGTGGTTTCTCGGTTGGTAGGAGATGCCCGCACTTTGGTAATTTTGTGGATTTGGCTAACCTTCATGATTTGGAGTTCAAGGGGCCTCCCTTTACTTGGCACGAGAGAAATTTATTTGAAAGATTTGATTGTGCTTTAGGAAATGAGGCTTGGATTAATTATTTTCCTAATAGCTTAGTTACTCGTCTTCCAAGTATCAAGTCTGATCACAAACCCCTTCTCCTTAATATCAATCTGATTTTTGCCTTGCCTAGAGGAAGACCGTTTCAATTCTTAACTGGTTGGGTTGACTACCCTGATTTCAATAATTTTGTAAGAGATCAGTAGGACTTTCAACGGAGCATGTCAGTGTCTTTAGATAAGATCACCAGGAATCTTAAAGAGTGGAAAAAAACCACCTACGGCCATATTACTACTCGTAAAAGAAACCTAATTCATAAGTTGTCGGCCATTCCAAGGAAGATGGATCTCTTAGGTGCTATCATTTGGCTTCTGTTAAAATGGAGATAAGACATGAGTTGGAAAATATGTTACACCATGAGGAACTTCTCTGGAAGCAAAAGGCTAGATGTGATTGGTTACACTTGAGGGATAGAAATACTAAGTTTTTTTCATGCTCACACTTTACAGCGGCGAAAAAATAACCGTATTTCTGTTATCCCTAACTCTTCTAGGGATTGGTTGTTTGATCCTGAGGCCATCGAATTGGAAGCTTCTAATTTTTTCCAAAAACTATATGGAGAATATTCTAGACCCATAAGATCCTTACCTCCTAGTAGGTTTCCCCAACTTGATTCTACTGATATTGATTTTTTAGGAAGTGTGGTCACTAATGTCGAAATTAAGAAATTTATGTTTGACATGGCTCCTTTAAAAGCTCCAGGTAGTGATGGCTTTTATGCCCTCTTCTTCCAGAAGCAGTGAGACACAGTTGGTCCTGCTGTTTGTGATTGGGTGAAAATCATTTTCAATGGAGACGATATTAATTATGGGCTTAATAATACCTTGATTGTTCTTATCCCTAAGATTCAGAGTCCCAATGAGTTTGCTCAGTTCCGACCTATAAGTCTATGCTCCATTCTCTATAAGTTGGTGATGAAGGTATAGCTAACCGGTTTAAGATTATTTTCCCAAAAATTATTGCACAAGAGCAGACGAGGTTTATTGTCGGACATAATATCACTGGCAATATTGTCATTGCGCAAGAGGTGATACATTCTATGAAGAGCTGCAAGAGCAGGAATTGGATGGCGATAAAAATTGATTTGGAAAAAACTTATGATCGTGTGTGATGGGATTTTATTAATACTTCTCTTCAAGCGGCAGGTATCCCTAGTTATCTCAGAAATGTAATTATTTCTGCTATTTCTAACTCTACTATGTAGGTTTTGTGAAATGGAGTCCTAACGGCTAAATTTAGACCTATTAGGGGAATTAGGTTAGGTTGCCCTATTTCTCCTTACCTTTTTGTTCTTTATATGGAATGGTTAAGGCATTCTATTAGTTCGGCTTTGTTCAAAGGAAATTGGAAACCTATACAGTTATCTCGCTCAGGGCCGACTCTTTCACACATTTTTTTCGCTGATGACCTTGTGATTTTTTACAGAACTGATGACTAGCATGAAAGGCTTTTTAAAAGAAATTTTGGATAACTTTTGTGAGATCTCAGGACATAAAGTTAGTACTAAGAAGACTAATATTTTCTTTTCTAAAGGAGTTGATGAGCCCATGGCTGATTTAATCAGTAATTTACTTGGTTTTCAAAAGGTGAATGATCTTGGCCACTATCTTAGAATCTCACTTTTCCATAAAAGTTTTACTAATAGTACTCTTCACTTTGTGATTGAGAAAGTTCGCATTAAGCTACAATGTTGGGATGCTCGTCAACTATTTTTTGCTGGTCGGGTCACTCTTACGCAGTCAGTTCTTCTAGCTATTCCCAGTTATTTTATGCAATCCAGGATGATCCCTAGGAAGATCTGTGACGAGATTGAATATCTGGTGAGGCGCTTCATTTGGGGGACCTCGAATGGTAAGAAAAAGATGTCATTAGTTGGTTGGGACTTTATTTGCCAACCCAAGTGGTGTGGAGGTCTTGGCATGAGACAGTTACGAAATCAGAATATCGCTTTCTTGCTGAAAATTGGTTATAAGTTGGCTTTAGATGATGAAGCTCTCTAGGTTTGTGTTAGGATGATCGATCCCCTACCAATTAGTATAGCGAAGGCGAAGAGGTCCTTTCTTTGGAAGTCGCTTTAAAAAATGTGAACCCTTTTACATGATAATATGATATGGTTTGTAGGAGATGGTAGTAGAATTCGGTGTTAGAAAGATCAGTGGATTCCTAATGTTGGACATTTGATTAATTATTTACCTGTCTATGCTAATGTTAATACTGATTGTTTGCTCAATGATTTGGTCATAGGAGAAGGCAATTGGAATCTTAATTTTTTGCAAGATTGGTTACCAGAGGATGTTATTTCTCATATTATGGGAATCCCTCCTCCTCATCTAGTTGAAGGACAGGATGGGTTGTCTTGGCGACATACTTCAACATGATCTTTCTCTGTTAAAAGTGCATACAATGTGCTAAAGGAGGACTCTTGGAACTCTAGAGACGAGTTATGGAAGAAAGCGTGAAAAATTTCGGTTCCGCAAAGAGTTCGCTTCTTTTTTTGGACAATTCTTAAGCAGAGACTTCTCACCAATGCGGAAAGAGTTAAGCGTGGATTAGCTGTTGATTCCTCTTGCGCGATATGTGGACACGTTACTAAGGACACTTTGCAAATTCTTCGAGATTGCATAGTGGCCCAGAAAGTTTGGAAACAGGTTGTTCCGAGAAACCAACAACATCATTTTTTCTCTAACTCCTTACACGAATGGATTTCTTTTAATTTACAAGATAACTCACTATTTCATGGTGGGGAAATCAGTTGGGCTTGCCTCTTCGGGTTATTAGCTTGGCGACTATGGAAGAATCGCAATCTTTTCATTTTTCAAAAGAAATCATGGAGCTCTAGTGAGATCATTAAAGTCTCTATGTGTTGGGCTATACATGCGACTCTAGATTCTAGAAGTGGTTTAAATGACAATATAGTTTTATCTCATAAGGAGTTTTCCCCCAAGGATTGGATCTTTCTTAGTACTGATGGTGTTGTTTCAAGAACATCCGAAAGAACAGCTGCTGGAGGAGTGGTACGGGATGGTGCTGGCAATTGAGTGATGGGTTACAAGAAATTCCTAGGGAATTGTTCGATTTTTAATGCAGAATTCTAGGGCATTATGGATGGCTTAAAACTAATTCAACGTAGAGGTCATTGCAACGTGATTATTCATTCAGATAGCTTGAAGGTTGTCAAAGTTATTCATGACATTGGTTCGAAGTGCTCAACCTCTGCTCTGATTAGGAGAATACACCAGATTTTGTCCCAAGAAAGTCAATGGACTTTAAGATACATTCTCAGGAAAGAGAATCAATGTGCAGATTATCTTGCTAAATTGGCTTTTGAAAGAAAGGAAGATTTACAATTGTTTGAGTCTCCTCCAGATGGAGTGCTAGATTTCCTTAAGTTAGATAAAGAGAAAGCCTTTGGACCTCTCAGATATTCCATGTAATTTAACTTTGTTATGTGTTTTTTCACAAAAAAAAATAGCCCTTAACGTTAGGCTGTTTGGCTACTTTGACTTTTTTTTTAGCACTTTCACCTTAACCTTTTTCTTTTTGAGGGTCAAATTTATTAATTTTTAACGGACATTTTAATATGGTTGTTAGTTGACTAACGGTCAACATAAACCGCTGGCGTGATGGTCCAAATATAATTAAATGCTAGCATGGCGCTATTTTGTTTAATATGCCACGTCAGTAAATGATTTTTTCTATTTTTACAAAATTATTAAGATTATTAAATTCATATAATTTTTAATTTCCACAGTTTCTTCTTTACTACTATTTCTTTCCATTATTCACCATCATCATTACCGTCTCCGATCTTTTTCCCCATTGTTTATTCTTTCCATAATTTTTTCTTCCCCACTGTTTCTTTGAAAACCTCAAAATTCATCCTTGAGTCTCAACACCATCACCACCATAAACCAACTTAAACATATCCCATCAACACCATTTTGCACCCTTCATTAACCATACCTAAAGCCCCTACAGCTTAAATCCCTATTACTCAGTAAAAATAAAAAAGCCCCAAATTGGAAGTTTGAAAAACAAAAAAGAAAATAAGTCAAAAAAGAGAGACAAGAAAAAAATATAAAGAAAAATCATAAAAAGAATTGAAGCCTTTAGTAGTCTCCTTCCAAATTTGAACAGTGGGTTCAACGCCAATACTATGAAGAACACCATACCTCCGAACTGAGGCAATCAAATAGTCTAAGAAGAAGATCGAAAGCCATTTCATCATAATTAGGTTGTTTCTTGTTTGACTCATATTTTAAATCCCTAATTCCAATCTCTTTGTTTTGATCTTCATCGTTCCTATCAACTTCCTCGGTCATTGAATCAAAATCTAGCGTCCATTTAGCTACTGAACCCGACCCGTTTCCATCAACTTCCTCTGTCATTGTCAAACGAACACCTAAAAACCTAGAAATTTAAAAACAGAAAAACCTCCAAAAATTAAAAAATAAAAACCCAAAAATTTAAATTAAATTAATTGATTATGTGAAGTAATGATGTAATATATGATATCGTGGTGGTGGACTTGGTTGATGATATGGCAAAAAAGTTAAACAATGGAGAAAAGAAACGGCGATGATGATGATGATGATGATGATGATGATATTTTTATAAAATAAAAAAGTAATTTTAATTTTATAAAAATAAAAAACATATATTTTTAATAATTTTAAATTTTTTTGCTAACGTGGTGGCATTTAAGACAAAATAGTGTCACGCTAGCATTTAATTACATTTAGACCGCTACATCAGTGATTAATGTTGATTGTTAGTCAACTAATGACCACGTCAGCATGTCCATTAAAAATTGATCAATTTGACCAAAAAATGTGTTAGGGGTGAAAGTACTCCAAAAAAACCATAAATGATTAAAGTGACCAAACAGTCAAACGATAGGGCTATTTTTGGCATTATGCCAAGGCTAAAATATTGAATAAGTTTATATAAGAAGAAATTTAATTTTTATATTTTTATTTATAAAATTTAGTCTTTGGTCTAATTGTTATCACTGTTATTTTTTAAAATAGATTGTTATGATATTTTGAAATAAAAACATAAACATAAATTATAAATTTGCCCTAAAGCATACCCATTTTTTCACTTTGATACCTAGACCTTTTTATCCTAATTTGGTATCTAAAATATCAATTTCTTCTATTTTGTAACCAACATTAAAAAATTTATTAAACAACTTTAGCCAATAAAAAACACACATGGCATGTTTTGGCCAATGAAATTTCCTTTTATTTTTTAGTATTATATTTATTAGGTTAATTCAAAATGTAAAAAATATATATAATATATAAAAAAATTATTTTTTATAAATTTATAAAATATATAATTTTAAAATTTTAAAAGTCAAAATGATATATAAAAATTATAAAAATATTATAAAAAAGTATTTGAATATGAAGTAATTGCAAAAAAAAAAAACTTGAAATTTGAATACCCTTTTAGAATTTTATAATTATATGTTTTAAAATTTTATTAAAAATATTTTTGAAATATTTTTATTTTTATTAAAATTTTAATATTATTATTAATTTCAACTAATGTGTTTTTTCAATTATCATAGTTTTTAATAAATTTTATTCTTATAATTTTTTTATAATTTATATGTTTTTCTAAATTATATTTTTTCTAAATTTTTAAATATTTATTTTCATTTTTATATTTTTTAATGTGTATATACATTTAATAAAAGAAAACATTTGCTTTTTCTTACATAAAAACACTATGTGGCGCGTTGTGATTGGCTACAATAATTTTTTTTAATGTCTTTCAAAAAATGGACTAAAAAATATAACGGAAGCATACTTTAAGTACCACATTGGGAATATGAGTATACCTTATGTAACATCCCTCACCCGGCCCGATCATCGAACTCGAGCTACAGGATGCTACCACAATTACTGGAGCAAATCATATTCAGATTGTAACAATTAACACAATTAAACATCAATTGATTTCATAATCTCATGCACAATATGATTTACAATCAAAATGGAGACATTCAAGCTTATTAAAGCTCCTAAGTCAACCCGAGCATGATCAATGACCAAACTGTAAACTTTCCAAAATTTAGAAACATGTATTAATAGCAATGACAAGCATCGATACCATTTTGACATTCTGTCATTTTAGAAAATAAAACATTTAACGGAGTACCAATACTTATTATCACGGTATCAATACTTTCTGGAAATTTTGCAAAAATGACCTTTTTAAAATTAATTCATGCCAAAACTTAACTTAAACTCAAGAATGTTTATATGCAATTATGCATACCACAAGCCCCATAAGTGTTGGAGTTTAAATTGAGTTAAACAACAAAGAATTGATTTAAACAAAAATGAATCGGTTTGAACAAAAAAAGAATCAATTCAAACAACAGAACTTTTGGAGCTTAATCATACCAAATATCATCTTTTACACATCTAACCGATCATGAAACTATGTCGTATAAAAGCCTCCATATACTACTTGCAATCGCAGCATTATATTTCAAACGCATCCAAATGGTTACACTTCACAATCACTATTGTACCAAGAATGAATTCCAACACTCTAGCATATCCATACCTGCACTTTGCAATTTAATCCTTTCAATACGAACAATTATCCTTTTACAACACTCAACTCATAAGTAAAAAATTAACACAATAACAACCATATATTAACAAAATAAATCTCATAAGAACTAACCTAAACAAGAAAACAACAAATACAACTCTAGGGACTACTCTGCAATATTTTCTTTTTTATGTTTATTTTCCGGTTGATTTAATTCTTGATCTATATAATAATTTTAATTCAATTTATCAATTCCATCAATTTAATAACATAATATGATATGCATGGATCTATTTTATTTCATTTTAAAAACTCATAAAATTTTACATTTTATTCAATTTAATCTCTAAAATCAAAACAAATATAACTTTCAAAATTGAACTTCGCTTTTCAATCTGATTTCAATTGTACCCTTCTACAATCCTCTAATATCAATTTCTATCAAAATCTCATGACATTTTTACAATATTTTCATTTTAATCCCTTTACTCAAAAACTAACATTTAATTTTACAATTTAGTCCTTTTTCATTTCTAAGCTTATAAACTAACATATTAGTACCAAAAACTTCAAAATTCATTAATGACCATATTTTAAAACTTTAATAGTTTCAAAAAATAAAATACCGTTTAACTAAATCGAACTACAATAATCTCAAAAACATAAAATTTACGAAAAATGGGTGAGGGTACTAAGCTTGGCCGAACTTCCTTTTGTTTAGAAATGGAGAAACGGTGGTGGAGAAGAAGGGATGATGAAATTTCTCTTTCCTTCCACCTTGTTTCTGTTACTTTTATTTTGATTACTTCTTTTTTAGTATTATTCATTATAAAATTATAATGAAACATAGGCTTCCTAATCCACTAGCCGTCCACCATCTTTCAAAAGTGGCTAATTATCACTTTGAACCCTTAATTATTTACTATTTATACCCTCTAGTAAATATAAATTATTAGTGATACTTTTATCTTTTTTATGATCTAGTCCTTATATCTCAATTAACTGTTCGATCACCAAAATTACTAGACCACAATTTCATATATTACTATAATAAACTCATAATTATTAAGTAATAATATTTACTGAACTTAATCATTGATAAACGAGATTTTAAAATCGCCGTCTCCGGTACCAATTTGAAAAACAAGTCATTACACTTTAAATACTAAATTGAGACAAATATATATATATATATATATATATATATTAAAAAACATATTTTAAGGGTTAAATCGTGAATTAAGTAAAAATATACCATATATTAAAAGTGAAAATCTTTTAGTTTAGTTTAGGGTTAAGTACACCTAAGTTATTAGAAAAATATGTATATACACTATATATTTAGAAAATATCCACTAATTTTATTTGAAAAGAATATGTTAAATTCTATCCACTAATTTTATTTGAAAAGAATATGTTAAATTCTACTATTAGTTCGTGTATTGTGTAAATTGTGAATTTAGTTTTTGTACTTTAATTTAGTTGCTTCTAATTTTTATACTTTTTGAATTTTGAAATTTCAAGCATAACTAAATGATAATGGTTAAATTAATTAAATTATGTTATTTTTAAAATTTTATGCAATAAACATATTATCACACGTATAATATCATAATAACATCTTATTTTTACGTATTACTTACAAAAAGTCAATTAAGGGATTTAATAATTGTCATTTGTGTCAATATTTAAATTTTAAATTTCAAAGATTATAGGACTGAGAGTGATCCGATTTGAGAACATAGATTAATTTTATAATTTTACACATAATACATGACTAATGGAAATTTTAACGAATGAATTTAATTGCTACCATTTGGATCAAGACTGAAATTTTAAATTTTAAAAAATAAAAAAAAATCTAAATTTGATCTAATTAAAGCACGAAAAATAAATTCACACGAAAATTTTGACTCAAAAATACATAATCTTCTTTAAAATTTATTAGAAAAATATTGTATATGTTTGGAAATTATTCACTTATTCCATTTGAAAAGAAAATACATAAACTTATTTAGAATTTATAAAATAAACATTGGAATTTTTTAGTTTTTATACTATTAATATTTAATTCTCGATTAAGTTAGTGTCACGAGTCAATAGGACACCAACTCGATTAAGGAAATTATGAAAACATCTGTCCGTAATTAAAATAAGTTATATTATTTTATTTTACTTTATCATTTTTATTTTTAATAAAACTCAATAAAGATAAGCATATAGTGGGCTTTTTTTCATAACTGTCCCAAATAATTTGATTATTTATGAAAATGACCCATGTACAAAATCTTGTATGAAAATGACCTATTTTTTACATTGCATGTTGGTGCTGACCATTTTATCGCTGGCACCACTCTCCATCATCCGCTGATGATTGTTTGGTCTATAAAAAATAAATTTTTTGTGTGCACAATGTGTCTGTCGACATCGATATGTAGTTTTTTTTCAAATACACTTAAAAATACAGGTATTTTGAGATTAAAAATAATATTTTAATAGTGCCGACATTCTCGTTGTCGACACTGGTTAAAATTAAAAAAATGATTTTTTTTTTGTGCTGATGTTCATGTTATCAGCACCATTTCAAATTTTTTAAAAAAATTGGTTTTTTATTTTTTATTTTGTGCCAAGATTCTCTTTGACAGCACCAGTGTGATTTTAGAAAAAAAAGTTTTGCGGAGACCGATGAAAAGAAGAGAGGAAAAGAGTAAGATAAGGAAAAATGAAAAGAAGAGAGGAAGAGAAGAAGGAGCAGCAACAATATATACATGAGAAATATAATAATTAATGATAACAGTAACAAAATTAATTAATTGTAAAATAAATAAGAACCCAGCATGATCAAACGAAAGGACAAATCAGAAACAAAAAGAGAGAGTAAAATATTTTTCCCGAAAAGAAAAGAAAATTGAGTTGATAAATTTTACTTTCAATTTTATGGTTTCAATGTACTTTATTTTTTAAAAAAGTTTTATATGAAAATTAAAAGTTTAAAGGAATTGAAAAGTTTGAAATGAAACTTTTATTATAAATAAATTCCATTAATTAATGCAATTAAACCATTTAAACGTTCAAAAAAAAATCATTGAAAGTTTAAAAGTTTTCATGCAATTAAACCATTTAAATGTTAAAAAGCATTAATTTGTGCAATAAAAGCTGTATATGATTTTTAATATAAAAAATCATTTAAATGGCAAAAGCTGTACATGATTTCCATGCAATAAACCATTTAAACATTAAAAAAGAATTATTGGTTTTCATGCAATTTGAACTTTTAAACTTTTCAATTGCCTTTCCGAATTATTTAATTTAATTAAAAGATTTTACATTAATTAAATAAACCGACAAAATTTTGCTTCAATATAAGGAATTGAAGAGTTTAAAAATAGTACATTAATGCATTATTGCATTAATTAAATAAACGTATATGATTTTCCGCCACAAATTTGTATTAATTAAAAAATTTGTTAATTAATTTTTATTGTAATTACCGTGCAATTTAATTAATGCACCATAATTACTGTTAATTTTAAAATGATCAATTTCTATTATCATTTTATTGCAATTACCATGTAATTTAATTGATGCGTCACAAATTTGCATTTATTAAAAGATTTTCCATTAATTAATTTTTATTGTAATTACTCATGCAATTTAACTGATGCACCATAATTAATGTTGTCATTTTATTGTAATTACCTATGCAATTTTATTGATGCACCATAATTAATGTTTTCATTTTATTGTAATTACCTATGCAATTTAATTGATGCACCGCAATTTAGTTAAAAGACTTTGTCTTCAATTCTTTAGCTTCCTCTTTTCTTTTCACCGGTCCCGGCAGCTAGAGCGCACTAGTAAAAAAAAAAATTAAAAACAACACTAGTGTTGGCAAAGAGAATGCGGACATCAAAAAAAGCAATAAATCATTTTTTTTTAAATTTGAAACGGTGTTGGTAATGTGAATTTAGACACCACAAAAGAAAGAAATAAGAAAATTTTAAAAATTTGAACAGGTGCTGGCAATGAGAATGCACACCTATTAAAATATTTTTGTTTTTTAATCACAGAATATCCAAATTTTTTAAGTATATTTGAAAAAATACATACCGATGCGGCACCAAAGTCAATCATTAGGGGATGATGGAAACATGCATTGTAGAAAACATACCATTTTCATACAAGATTTTGCATTTGGGTCATTTTAGTAAATAATTAATTTATTTGGGTTAATAATGAAAAAGCTCATATAGTGAGAATTAAACTCACACCAAATAGTAGATTAATCAAATACTAAATTTATCACTGAACCAAAGCTACATTTTTATATTTTTCATATGCTTTAATTTTAATATTCACAATTCATTATTTTCATTAGTTATATATATATATATATATATATATCTATACTAGTATTTAAGACTCGATTGAGTTGGTGTTACGAGTCATTCGAGCACCAACTTGGTTAGAGAAATTATAAAAATGTTTTTTCATATTTACAATAAGTTATATTATTCGAGGATATTTTAGTATTTTTATTTTAGTTAACTCGACACTAACTCAATATTAATTATACATTTGTGATAAACAATTGTCATGCATTTAGTATTCCTAATATAATGTATTGACGTGTTTAAATTTAATTTTACTCATGCTTGTAAAATATTTTTATATTTTAATATTGTACATATTTCATGTAATCAGTAATCTGTGTGATATAAGTAAAACATTTTTCCTTGTTGGGCCAGGGTAAATGTTGAGGCACAATGCAGTTGTGGACTCGGGCTTTGTTGACCCAAAGGGGCTGAAATACAGTCAAGCAGGCCTGAAGTCACAAAGTTCTTTTCTTTTATATGTACGATAATCACATTAGATATTAATTAAAATTGAAATGGAATCAGTTTATTAAGTTATTTCGTAATCCATAAGAGCTATTACTTTAAAGGGGCATGGAACCCCATCCACAATTATTAACTCAACTCCCATCTTTCCACACTTTTTTGATCAATATTAACACACAGAAAAAGAGGGTATAATAATTGTAGCCGTTGGTAATGCGCACCCAGTGGCCCCAATTCTTTTATGAATGAGGTTTTTAGCACATCTTCATATTGCTGCCAAAATTCTAATATCTTCAACTCAACTATCATTTTCAATTTCTAGAAGGCGTGGGGTAAAAAATTAAATATGTGGGTACCATTGATGTGTGGTTATGTTTGTTAAATAATTTAGTATTATTTTTCACAAATATTTTTGGGTCGAAAAGTTTTTTTTTAGAAAAAATTAAATTTTTTTGCTTTTGTTTTTTTGCTAAATGCAAAGCATTTTTTCCTTAAAAATATTTTGTTTAGTAATATTTTTATTTTAGAAGTGTTTTTTATCTTAAAATTATTTTTGAAGAGCAATGCTAAATTGACTCTTAGTGACTTTCGCTAAATTGAATATAATTAAAATACTTTAATTATACTCACTAATGATTAGGAAATGGTGAGAGTAATGATGGAAATAAATACACTCAATTTAATTATCTTATGATTTTCCAAATACAACATAAATAATTTAATTTTTAAAAGCTTTTTCAAGGAAATTTTTTTATACAATAATTATATTTTAATTTTAGGATATATATTACTTTTAAAATATAATTGTATGTTATTTTACTAACCTTCTTTAAATGATCTAAAATTTTATTGACCAAAAATATTTTCTCTGCTAAATTACATCGTGTTTATCATAAAAATTTTATACTAATTTAAATTAAATTATATTTAAATATTAGAGGTGGAATAACCAACAAATATGAAATTATATAAAATATTGGAAATCACTTTAAGAATCACCACTAAAAACAAATATAATAATAATACTGGAGATCGAGATCCATTTTTATTAGAAAAATTTAACCACTCTAAGCTAAATTCAAATACTCAAAAGTGTGGTAATATTAAAATTGAGAATACGACGCAAGGTGAGAAAATGTTGAAAGATCCAATATAATTGTGGCCCCCCATGTGTCCTCTTATGTCATATGTATGTAGCCAATCAAGCACCATCAAAATTTGACAAAACACAAGCCAGTCCAGTTTTGAGGCGGGAAGATCTATGCCTTACAAGATTTTGCCAATGCCAGTGGTCGCCACCTAACCTATTTTGCAACACTTCCTAACTCTTCCATGTGCCCTTGACACCTTTCTTTCACTTTTCAAAATCACTTCCTTTCTTTCCCTTCGTCTAAACTCTAATCTCTATTCTAACGAATTAAACAAAAAATTACCTTTTTTTTCCCAATTTAGTGACTTTATTAGGTAAGTGATTATAATGTCCGAATTCAGATCTAAAAAGGCAAACCAAAACAAAAAGATTCTTTTGTTTTCTATGTCGTTTCACCATCGTAGACAGCTTGGAAATGCTGTTTTGAACACCTCACCATCACACACTATCACTCGAATTCAACAAAGATTCTTCACTCTCAATTGAAAAAAAAAAAGAACAAAAAATTTCGTTCCTTTCCTTTTATCAGTTTATCACCAACAATACAAAAATTAAAACCCAAAATCAACAACTTTGAACTTAAATCAAACTAAAAAGGAGGTACATGATGATTGATTAAAGAGGGGGGAAAAAGAAGAAACCTTGGAAATTAAATTTAAGGAAAAAAAAATATTAGGAAGGGTAAAGTAACAAGAGGTGGAACACAATTAATGCTGCAACATGGTGTTACCTCCAGAAATTGTCTAGGATTTTGAAGGACCCTCCTTGGGTTTTCTGAGGAGAATCATGTGCATGGGGGAAAAAATTCCAGAATCCCCACCTCTGGTCAAATAATCAGCGGTCTTGAACAACATATCGTGAACATCAACGGTTCCTTTAGGAGCTATGCCTATGGCAGCCAGCACAATGACGAGAATGTGGTTCCTCCAGTAGGCGATTCTACCCATCTTAAGCCTAGTCCACCAGGGGAGAGACGGTGGCTTGGCCAGATCCTTCTCCTTCACAACCTCAAATCCTACCTTTTTTGCAGCCTCGGCAATATCGGAGTAGCTCCTGAGGCCAGGCAAAGCATCGCCTCTTTCGATACCTTGAATGACCTCCACGTGCTCCGGGTTATCTGCTCGGTACTTTTCAGTTGTGACCCACTCGTAAGACACGTAGAGAGATCCGGGTTTCAGTACCCGGAAGACCTCGGCGTAGACATCTTCCAGTTTCGGCGCGTGGCATGTTGCTTCGATGGAGTAGGCGCCGTCGAAGCTGTTGTCTTGAAACGGCATCTCCAGGAAGTTCCCACAAACAACTTCGCAAAGAGAATCTAGCCCGGCTTTCTTGTTGTGCATCCGGGCGCGGTTCACTTGGTAATCGTTGATCGTGATGCCCACGACTTTGGCTTGCGAGTGAGCCGCAATGGCACGCATAGGTCCGCCTACCCCGCATCCGACGTCGAGGATTCGATCTCCGGGTTTGACGTCAATGAGATCGACGGCCATCTCTTCGTGGAGACGCGTCGCGTCACGGTGAGATTTCCCCGGGATGGAAGGAGAGAAATGGAAGGATTGACCCCACCCCCATTCGTATATATCAGTGACTAGATTGTAAAAAGTGTCGACGAAGTCCGGGACTTTCTCGGCGGTTTCGATCTCCTTTGGGCGGCGGAAGAAAGACCAATACTGCTTGTAGTTGTCTCGAACCTTTTCAGCGGAAATGGAACCGCCGGAGAGATCGACAGCTCGCTTGCCCTTCTGCTCTGCGGGGCCTAAAACGCAAACGAACCAGTACAGACCGCCGGCTAAAAGAGCCCCGGTACAAAAGAGAGAAAGAGAATCCATGAGAGAGAGAGAGAGAGAGAGAGAGAGAGTTAAGTTTAGTGAGTGATGGTAGAACAACACCCACTCTTGAAATTAAAGAGAATTTTGTTCGACATGCGCGAAGCGTATATGGCGCTAATGTAGACGCGCTAAGCGCGTGGTGACAGATTTGTCCAACATAAGTCCAACTCTTAGTTGATCTAACAGAAACAAAAGAGCTAAAAAAAGACAGAAGTAGTCGGATGTACAATGTACTACTAATTGTCTCTAGAGTTACTGTTTTACCCTTGTCAACAAAAAAAAAATAATAATGAAGAAAATTACATGTTGGGCTTGGCCATCCAAAGGAAAAGTCAGTATTATACATTAATTAACTATTATTAATTTACATCTGATCTAGGTTAGATTTAGAATCTCCTATTTTCTTTATTATTAGTAGTAGTAAATACAGTTGTCAAGAACAGAATTTGCAGAGACGGGCTCCGCTTAATACGCGATCTGGGCATTCTATAAGTGCGAATATCGTAAAAAAAATCCTTGATATTTTTCTCTTATGACAATTACGTATTTATTCTATTAAATTTGTAGCTAAAAGAATCTTCATTCATTTTCAGTTATTTTAGAAAAATCTTAAAAGTTTTTACTTTTTGGGATTCCAAATTATTTAATTTGCCAATAATGGTTCCCATATAAGAATCCACTACTTCCATGGACAAATTGCCGGCTTTGCTTGTGTGCAGGTGCAGCTAATAATAATCAAATGGAAGTTTTAATTAATCTAATTGCATTCTACTGAGGCTACAAGAGAAAACGGGCAAGGCACGTGACAACAGCTAACGAGAAAAACAAGAGAAAGGGCGGGGTTAGTAAATAGTAATCTATGTTTTTAGTTGAGAAACAAAGCATCTAACAGCTAATGGAGTGTGGCCAACAAAGAAATGATGGGGGAGATATGTCCGTTATTTCTCACGTGCTTAAGCAAAAACACAGAAAAGATAAGATCCACTACCAAATTATTTCTCTATTATAAAATTTTTATTTATTTTAAATTTTAATAAATCCAATTATTATAAATAAATAATAAATTTATCAATTAATTTAATTCAAACTAATTAACCATAAAAAATTTTAAAAAAATTACACATTTCCATCTAAAACCTAGACCGTGAATCAAGGATTCAAAGTATAGAGGTAAAATTTTAAATGTTAATAATTTTGAAGATAAAAATAATTGTTCGCTTGTCATGTGTTAAATTGGAGAGCGAAAACAACAAACTTTAGTATTTTAAAATACTTTATTTATGCATTTTCATGTCACTTTAAAATACTAATTGTGCCCAGGATAATATTCATTAAGGGTATGTTTGGACATTATACAGCAGTTGAATGGATGTATAATTCTTTACATATGTTTAGTTGAAAAATTGTAATTACG
This sequence comes from Gossypium arboreum, assembly GCF_025698485.1. Classification (NCBI taxonomy): domain Eukaryota; kingdom Viridiplantae; phylum Streptophyta; class Magnoliopsida; order Malvales; family Malvaceae; genus Gossypium; species Gossypium arboreum. The sequence continues at coordinate 24,482,896 of NC_069074.1, read as the reverse complement.
TTATAATTTTACATGTTATATTTAATAATACAATTTGTAATTACACTGAAAATATTAATTATTATAAAAATTATTAGCACGATAAAAAAATTCTAAATAAGTAACAAAATTAAAATCAAATCATCACATGTATTATGTTAGTCCAAAAACTAATTGATAATATTACTAATAAACATAACCGAAAAATAAACATCATATGCAATTTTATCTATTTGTTGTAGTGCTCCATATTTGTTTGGTTATTACCTCTTTAATATTTAACATAAACTCCATTTCATCAAATGTCGGCCCTTGATTATCGTCTAAATCTAAATTTGTATCACTAAAATTATTAATATCTCTTTCTTTCATTTACTCTTTGAAGTATGGATCATTCCAAATCTACTCATACAAGATAGATGAAAAATAAATGTGACCATAAGTCGTTTGTTTTTGTGATAAATGACTTGATTATTATTTGATAATAATTGACTTTTCAAGAAGGAATGACTTTACGAATAAATGAGTTTATAATTAATAGTAAAAAAACTGGAACTTAATAATAAATCATTTGAGCCCTAGTTATATATTTATAATCGGTCCCTTCGCTAGTTCTTTAAAATCATAAATGAATTGCATGTAGAACCAAATGAACAGAAATGAATGAAAATGATGAAACTAGAGAAATGGGTAACATTCACAATTGAATGTGTTCTCTCACTAAATATAGATATAATTTGAGAATTAATAGAAAATTTTTGAATCATTATTTAATTAATTATAATTACATAAATTAAATTAAATTAATTAGTTGAATATGAAAATTAAATATATTTCATCATAGATTCATTTACGGTTAAGAAAATCATTTAATTACAAAATTAATTTAGTTAATTTGATTAATTAAATTAATCAAATAAATAATATTTATTTTGAATTAAATTATAAAAATACGAGATCAAAAGTCAATGAAGCACATATAACTGAACCCAATACATGAGATTCCCAGTACTACCCGTCACGAATATGAGGGGGCGACAACCTTAGTAATATTTACTAGGATGTGCCACCCACTCCTCTTTCAATTAGACTAGAAGAATGTTTTTTATTAAATGAATATTATATGTGTTATACTTATTCAACCATGATTCTCCTATCTCCCTATAAATAGATGATATTGGTAGAGCTATTAATACAAGTTTTTTTACAAAAGTTTCATATAATGTTATTATGCTAGAAATGAGTGTAATTTATTTTATAAGAGCAAATTCTATTTTTTGAAAATAACAATTTCTATCGGTTTCTATTAAGAGAATTATTTTCTTTACTGAAAGTAATAAATTGTGTATGGTTCTATGTTTTGTTTTTGTTGTTTGAGCCCACACTAGACACAATTTAGGATACAAGGATAGTAGAGAAGGTTGTTCGGTTGAAAATCGAGAACATTTCGGATCCGTCTCGCACAAAACACAAGTATTTTTCAAAAAAACACTTTATTACTATAAATAACACAAACCGACTCGACTTGCAAAATTTTAAATTTTCACAGTGAATGAAAATTAGTTTCTAAACTAGATTTTTCTAATAGTTATTGTTGTTAACATAAAAAATATTTTTTTAGAACAAAAAATGTCCTCTCAACCACATTTCTAAACATTGAATGTCTCAAATTAAAGAGTTCACAAGTTATCTTTGGTGTTTGTGTCTAGCTTCATTCTCTCAAATGTTCTCATACTATAACACCCTTCGCCCAACCTGATCGCTGGGTCCGAGCTACGGGATGCTACAGTTGTTACTAGAGCAACTACTAACAAATTCGTAGTACAATCATCACTTCACATTCAACAACAATACAACATTGAATATCATGAACATTTTTTCCCAGGTCTTATACGAGTATACTAATACTTTAAAGTCAACCCGAAATCGAATAACGACCTTTTTGCAACATTTTTAAAATTTTAGATCAAGTATATCATAAATAAATCATTCAAATATTCATTCATGTCATAAAAACCTAGATATTATGATAGACAATTAAATTTGAGTCTTAATTGAGCTTATGAGAGCTCTTTTAAACTTTACAAATTAGTTTTTTTTTAATTAATTTTTAAGCTTAAAATCCAGTAATTTAGTACCAAAAGCTTCAAGAAATCAAGAATGATAATTTTTTAAAACTTTAACAATTTTACAAATTAGTACCCGAGCTAGCTAAATCAAGCTCTTGAGATTTCAAAAACATAAGAATAACAAAAAAAGGACTTAGAGTCACTTACCAATCAAAGGACTAAAATTAAAAAGCTTCAAACCCTTTCTTCTTCCTTTTTTGTTTCATAAGAATGGAAATATAAACACAAAATGGCTTTTGTTTCTTTTATTTTTATTTTATATAGTTATATTAATAATTAATTAATCTTAATTAGCTTAATTAATTATAATTAATAACTTTAACTATAATTAACAAAATTGGTGGAGGCTAGTTGTCATCTATCACATTTGGCTATTTAATAATGGTCCAATTTTTAATTGGTCCTTTTGTTAATGAAAAATCCATAACGATTAACTTTTACCACTTTTAGAATTTAATCATTGCATCTTAATTAATTATCGATTGAAATAATTAAGGACCAAACTTTAATTAAATTTTATATTAACATTGTAAATATTAAATAATATTTATAGACTCGCTCATCGAAATGAGGTTTGAAAATGTTATTTTGACACAATTGAAAAACGAGTTGTTACACATACCCTACAATATCGTGCAAAAAACCTTTTGTATTTGTAAAATTAACATTTTCCATATAATATTTGGATTCACGTGTAGTTTTAATCATAAAACTTATAACAAAATAAATCATATAAACTTATATAAACTTAAATTATGTTAAGGCATAACCCTTTTATAATATGTAAATTAAGTAAAAAGTAATATAGATTTTATAATATATAACCTTTATAAAAATTTATAAAGTCTCCAATAACTTTCATAAGACTTCTTATATATAATATAATTTTTATCATAATTTTAAAAAAAATTTACGCATAAATATATTATTTTTATAATATATAACATGTACACAAATAAATTATGTACATGTTTCTTGGTCGTAACTTTTATAAATAAATTATTATAATATTTTTATAAGATGTAAATTATTTTTATAATAAACTTTTGGTCATAATTTAAAAAATAGCATTTAAGAAATATATATTTTAGTTATAACTTTATAAAATACAAAAAATTATTTTTATAATAAAATTTTAAATTTATAATGCAATAAATCTTTATTCATAACCATCTCAAACACACATACGTGTGATTATAATATAAAATTTATAATTCAAACTTGTATAAAAATATATTTTAAAAAAATCAATTTTGGGTGTAATTTCATGCATAATTATCCCGATTCTCACATTTTCCTTAAGAATTAGAAAGTATAATTAGAGTGCTTTAATTACACTTAATTCAGTGGGACTCACTAATTGCAATAATTACTTAAACATGTTATTGCTATATAATTATAAACAATTACACCAAAATCTAATTATCATGACTTTTCAAACATTGTCTAACTAAATTAAAATAAAATTACACATGAAAACTTTTAAGCCTTTTTATTTTTGTTTATTTAAAATTATAATTACATTCCATTTAAAGAATAAAATACTTGACAATTATAAATATAATCATTATCTTAATAATTACATCACAGTTAACTCTTAAACACAAAATTCAACATTTTTGTTAACGTTTATCCTTACATTTGTAGTTCCGTTTAGCACTGCACTTATTATTTTACTTCAAAATTGAATGACCAATGATTTTTTTTTTTTTACTTTACTTTACTTAAAAGCCCTTAAGACTAATTTAGATGCATGTTGTGGGTCAGCCATGTTCTCCGGCAGAAATCACATGGAAGCTTCCTTTATAAATCATATTATATTTGATAAGAGGAAGCATTTATTTATATTATTGTAAAATTGAAATAATTTTACAACAACTTCTAATTTTATACAAATCAATATTTTAATAATCTAATTATTAAATTTATTTAAATAATAATAGATACTGTTAACTCTTATTATAATTTGATTTATTTGTCAGATTTTTTTATCAATATATCTTGATTATTTATTTTCATATTTTTGAGAATAAAATCTTAATGTGATCTACTTACATTATTTAAATAGATATTGATTTTGAAGAAATTATGGTTAAGAATATTTCTTTTAATATATTTTATGACTTTTCTTTTACCCTTTCAATTTTAATGGAATATTATATAATTTGCTATGACATAAAATGTCTTACCTCAAGAATGCAGAATAATATATATATATATATATATATATATATATATATATTATACCAAATAGATAGACATATTTTCAATAGTGTAACCGGTAAAAATGATAATGTTAAATTGGAAGATTTACGTGGAAATTCCAAAAATTCCACCTTAGCTTTACGTGGGACAATATAATAGATGGACTTAGATTCGAGGAGTGATGGATGTCAAATTCATCAAATAGTAGTATAAAGAGTAGAGTTGATCTCATAAGTATTGCAATATTGATCTCATAAGTATTGCAATATCTAAAATTATCATTTGTTTTAATGATATTGTGCAAGAGATAGCTTTTATATCCACGATGTGTGTTAACTTATATAAAAAATAAAAGGGATTAAATTTGACTAAAATTAAAATAATAAAAATAATTAAAAGAATGAAATTTCAGTAAAATAATATAATGAAATAAAGATTGAATAAATTGATGAGACAATGCTCTAGCTTCAGGCATGAGTTTGACTCTAATTTTGAACTGATCATTTCTAATAGATCTTCTCCTCCAATCGATAAGTCAGTTATAGTGATCAAGAAACAATCTTAGACCACCATCCTTCCATATGTAAATTAATTACGGGAACCACCCTACAATTAACTTTTACTGAACGAAAAACCCTAAATTTAACTTTCACGAAAAATCCAAAAATTAAAACAATCCTAATGAAAATCTTAAAAGTATTATTTTTATAATTAAACCCAAAAATAAAAATATCTTCTACATTCATTGATTTTTCTTATGCCAAAAGTCTTCACACAACTCACTTTTTCAATAATTTCGATTTTTTCAAATTTGATTCCCACCTAAACAAAAATTAAGTAATATATAGTTCAAAGTTAATAATATTTCATTAAATATTTATCAAAATTAAGTACAACAAATATGTTAATTAGCCATAGTAACATATATTCTACATACATTTCAAGCAACTTTTTAGTGACCAATCTCAAATGATTCTTTTTTAAACAAAAGCCAGTGTAAGAAATTACATAGATATGGTATATCCTTTGCAAAAAAAATTGGTTATGCCTTTCGCCTTTTCAGGCTCTCTCCTTCCATGTTCATCTTTTTGTTTTTTTTTTTTAAGGTTTGCCTTTCAGTTTCGCTTTTGTTATTTCAAGCTTTATTGGTCCTAACTAGCCTTCAGAAGAGATGTGTCACCTAAAACCGTTGTCTTAAGAGGTGTCACTTTATAACCTTCCCTTTGATTGGAGGGGAGAAATTGTCATACATAACCATCTCGACCATTGTACTTTGTTAGGTCACCACTTAGGCTGAGGCGAGATTTACTCATAGAAGGGTTCACCCAATTAGAGACTCTTATACGCTTGTCACGTGGACTGTTGCTAAACCACATCAAATTCCATTTACAGACTCTTCCTATTATGTCTAATAAAACTTTTTGTAACTCTACTGTTGACTTTACAAAGTATTATCAGATTATACCTATCATATCCAAGTAGGACATTCTATCCCCTCTATATAAAGTCGAGTCCAAACACTCTACCCTTTTACCAAAATCTGTGAAAAAATAATTATAATCCTTCAAACACTCTGAAACCATCAGCTCTTAACTCTAGCATCCCATCTTACGTCAACCAAATATTTGATAAAAATCCCCCTGCTCTCCCTTTGAGTTGAATTGAAGCTTTAGTGAACCCTAAAAACAATAAATTTATATATAGCAGAATTAAGATAACAAAGGTATTAAAGTTTCAAAAGTTCATGGATTCTAGGCTAGATATAAGCATGACAATTGCCTACAGTTTGAAAGTCCAAATACAAAGGTGATTTCTTCTAAATAGTTTAGCCTTTTATTTCTTAAAATCAATCTCAAGATTATCTGAATTCTATCATGGTATCAGGAGCCAGTTAATCCTCGGTCTTATGGATATTCCGAACTCCGCTGATTTCCCCCTGTTGGCGGTAGTTGCACTGCCTTTAGTGGTGAAAAAGTTGTGAATTCCTTCCCCCGGCATGAAGTTGTGAAGCTTGATGAAGGCGCCTTCATCTAATGGCTGCAATAGGTACGTTTAATACTCAGTGGTTATGGCTTGATAGGATTTATAGATGGAACTTTGCCTTTGCCATCGCATTTTGTTCAATCACCTGACGGTTCTTTCGTTCCTAATCCATTCACACTGGTGTTCACGCAACAAGATCAATTACTTACCTCGTGGCTACTATCCACGATTAACACTTCCTATTTGTCCTCCTTCACGGACGTTTGAAAGACCTGCGACATGTGGACTACAGCGGCGAGTCTCTTCGCGACCGACACTGGTGCTAAGTAGTACTGGATTCGTCATGAGCTCTACTCGTTAAAGAAATGTACACTCTCTATCAAGAATTATGTTACTCGTATTAGTAACTTATGTGCCCCTTTGGAAGCCTCTGGCACTAGAATTCCGGTAGAGGAAAATACGTAGGTAATGCTCACAGGCTTACGGTCTGACTTTGATGCCGTTGTTTTTTCGGCGTCTTTTTCATCAGAATGGTGTCATTTCAATAACTGGTCGATACCTTGCTCGAGTGTGAAAATCGTCAGTTACGAGCGGTTCAGATCGTGGAAGGAGTTCCGTCGCAGACATCAGAGGGCTTCATCCGTGGTGGTCGCTCTCCATCCAGTGGCCGTGAGAAAGGGTTTCGGTCACGTGTTTAATGCCAGATTTGTAATAGGTTTGGGCATCTTGCTCAAAAATACTTTTATTAGTTTAATCGTGACTTTGATGGGTCAACGAAAATGGCCCGGACACCAAGTTCTGGTAATCGACCTGTTTCAACTGGTTTTCATCAGTAACCGATGTTGGGATTTACTCTTGACCCGAATACTCCTGTACCACAAGGAGATTTTGTTGATGATGATGGGTGGCCTTCTGTTCAATGGATGAGGTTCACATACCCATTCAGTCAAAATCAAAATGTACACTATCAAAATTAAGTTGCTGCTAGAATAAATGGTGACTTGTATAGTGGGCCGCATTATTTTTATCCAAATAGAAATAGGCATGCTAGAATAAATGGTGAATTTTATAGTTGGCCAAATTATCCAATTAGAAATGTTCATTTGCATAGGCTTGCTTCAATTGGGCCAAGTAGGCCTAATTTGGGTGGTACACCTAATGGGCCACCTGGAAATTTTAGTGGTGCTCGGCTAACCAATAATTGTGTTCAACTTGGTTATCTATCCGGCCATGATTACAGTGTTGGGTTATTGAACAATGACATATATGATGTGTCTGCCCCGCCTATTCCTTAGAGAACCAAATCGTGAGCCTATGTCTACACCGGTTCCAACCCATGTTTGACCTTCCTCAGATGGGCAATTTGCATGTATCTGATTACTCTGATTCTTCCGGGTCACACATTAATACCGCTCAGTTCAGGTCAAATAGTAGTGGCACTGATTTTATATACCCATACCTGTTGGTACTGCATCGTGGTATCCAGACTCAGGTGCGAGCAATCATGTCTGTCGCGATGAGTCAGTACTGCATGACTCTACCCTGTATTTAGGTACGTCTTCTCTCTTGATGGGTGACGGGACCCCTACTCCGATCTCGTCTATTGGTAATTGTGTTTTACCTACATGTTCTAAATTACTTTGGTTGTCTGATATTTTGTGTGTACCGAGGATACAGAAAAATCTGTTGTCTGTGTCGTAGTTTGTTAATAATAATGCTGTGCTTTTTTGAATTTCACCCAACATATTATGTTATTAAGGACATCAAGACCCGGGAAACACTACTGAAGGGCCATATCCGTGACGGGCTGTATCATTTTTCTCTGCCAGTCCTGTCTACTCGGTCTCTTTCACCTTCAGTTACTGCTTCCACTGTGCTCCAGAAGAACTCTGAAGAATGTAATATTTTTTCTTTGTGGCATAAATGCCTCGGTCATCCATCTGCTAATGTTTTTAGAAGTGTTTTAGAAAAGTGTGGTATTGTCTTGAATAAAACTTGTCTTGATGGTATATGTACTGCATGTCAAAAAGGAAAGTCCCGTAAATTGCCATTTCCACTCTCTACTACTGAATATAGTAATCCTTTTGACTTGGTTGAATCTGATCTCTAGGGACCTGCATCTGTTGCATGTGGGAATAATTGGTATTATATATCGTTTATTAATATATGTACTCGTTTTACGTGAATTTATCTCATTTTTCAAAAGTCTCAGGCTGTGCAATGCTTTGTTCAGTTTCAATGACTTTTTAAAACTAGTTTGGGAAGAATACTAAATAGTTTTAGAGTGATTGGGGCGGAGAGTATCGAACCTTTGCATCTGTACTGGCTTCTTACTGGATCGTTCATCGATTGACTTGTCCGCATACTTCTGAACAAGATGAAGTGGTTGAGCGCAAACATCGTCACGTTGTTGACATGGGCATCACTCTTTTGGCTCGAGCGAATTTCTCTATGGAATATTGGGGCTATGCATTTTGCTATGCGGTTCACCTCATCAATCGTACTCTTACTCCAATTCTGAAGGGACAAAATCTATTTAAGGCTCTTTATGGACAGAACCCACCTATGATCATCTGAGGGTATTCAGGTGTTGTTGCTTTCCTTATTTACATCCGTTTATGTCGCATAAGTTGGATTTTCGTTCTCAGCCGTCTATCTTTTTGCACTATAGTGCTTAACACAAGGGGTATCAGTGTCTTCTACCGTCTGGCAAGGTTGTGGTCTCTCGACATGTTGTGTTTGATGAGAATAGGTTTCTGTCCTCTGGATCTGTCTCTAGGGGATGTCTGCCGGTGCATAGTCAACCTGTCTCAATATTCGTTCCACTAGTTCAGACTGGTACTGCTCAAACTGTGAAAGCCTCACCTGCTCAATCTTCTCCACTGGGTTCTCAACAAGGTGATTGTCCGTCAATTTCGGCTTCTGGCATGGCTTAGCCCCTTGATCGTGAGCCACATCATTTTCCTCTACTCAGTGATAATATTGGTTCCAGGTCTTTTGAAGGTACTGAGTGTATGTCTGATGATCAGGCCCTTCTCTACTTTGAGCCAATACTCATCTCATGGTGACTCGGGCAAAAGCAGGTATTTTCAAACCTAAGGCCACGAACGTTGAAGCTGTGGAACCTTCTTCAATTGAGGAAGCATTTTCTACTTTAGAATGGCGTGCTGCAGCTCAAGCTGAATATGATGCCCTTATTCGCAATTCTAATTGGGAACTTGTTCCGCTACCGCCAAATCGCAAGATTATCGGGTGTAAATAGCTTTTCAAGGTCAAGAAAAATCCTGATGGCACTATTAGTTGACGTAAGGCTCGGTTAGTTGACAAAGGGTGTTCTTAGGTTCCTGGGTGTGATTTCCAGGAAACATTTAGTCTGGTGGTAAAACCTGCCACTATCCGGGTTATTTTGTCTATTGCGGTTTTCAAATGATGGTCGCTTCGTCAAGTCGATGTGAAAAATGCTTTCTTGAATGGTGATCTTGATAGTGAAGTGTTCATGCAGCAACCCCCGAGGCATGTTCAGTATGATTCCACTGGCAAACCTCTTGTGTGTCGTCTAAAAAAAGCTCTCTGTTGTTTTCGTCAGGCTCATTGCGCCTAGTTTGAGAAGTTGAAGCAGTTTCTTGTCTCGATTGGCTTCGTTGTTTCGAAATCTGATGCCTCTTTATTTGTCCAAGTTAAGTTTGACTCCACTCTTTATGTTCTTGTGTATGTAGATGACATTATCATAACTGGCAGCCTGTCTACCTCTATCGACTGGTTTGTTTGGTTGTTAAATGATGAGTTCTCGCTTAAGGATATAGGTGACATTCACTATTTTTTTGGGATTGAAGTTACTCGTTCTTCCTCTGGGTGTCTTCATCTTTGTTAGAAAAAGTATATACATGATCTTCTTAACCGAAGCTCAATGTCTAATGCAAAGAGTGTTCATACACCAATGGTTAGCTCGTCTACTATGTCTAAAGATGACGAAGATTGTCTGCTGGATCCAACTGAGTAGAGGAGTCTTGCTGGTGCTTTATAGTATGTTGTTCTTACTAGACCCGATATTGCGTATGCGGTAAACCGAATATGTCAGTTCATGCATAATCCTACTACTGTTCATATGGTTGCCTTAAAAAGGATTTTGCGATACTTATGTAGCACACTTGATTTTGGGATTGTTCTTCGCCCATCAGCCAATTGGGGGTTGGATTTTGATGATTGGTGGTCCACATCAGTATATTGTATCTATTTTGGTCACACACTCGTATCTTGGTGTTCCAAGAAACAGCAAGTGGTTTCCCTGTCCACAGCTGAAGCTGAGTACAAGAGTCTTGCTGCGGCTACTAGTGATGTTATTTGGTTACTGTCGTTACTCAAAGAACTCCACGTTATGTCTGATGATATTCCTAATATTTGATGTGATAGTTCCAGTACGGTTGCAGTAGCAGCCAATCCTGTGTTACACTCTAAGTTCAAACACGTCGAGCTAGATCTGTTTTTTGTTCGTAAAAAGGTCGTTGATGGCACGGTTATGGTTGGTGAGGTTCCTACGTGTGATCAGGTTGCGGATGTTCTCACCAAGCCACTGCCGGTATCGACTTTTACTCGGTTTCGAAATTTTCTTCGAGTCTTACCCGTGGAGAAGATGGATGAATGTTAAGGATATAAGCATTAGTTGAAGATTGTTATTTAAGTTGTTAGCATTTAGCTAAGACTGTTAACAAGTTTGCTATAAAGCAGTTACTTCTAAGCTCTATATAAATATTGTGATCTAAGTGTACAAAGGCAAGTTTGAAAGTCCAAATACAGAGGTGATTTCTTCTAAACAGTTTAGCTTTTTATTTCTTAAAATAAATATCAAGATTACCTAAATTCTATCACCTACCGTTCGTATCCCTTTCCCCTCAACCTTTTTGTGAAGATCTCAGCATAATGAAACAACCTCAAAAATGAGTCTTTCGTGTTCATCATTGCACATGCCAAATGCTTTTCAGTCTTTGTATCCATGATCTAGTCATCATAGACAATTAAATTTTCTCAGAGTAACCATCAGCTCATAGGATATCCACGGGACGAATTATGAATGAACGTCTTTCTTAACCTACAAACTTAGGCCCACAAATACTAGTTGATAAATTTGAATTCGACTTAAATTTAAGTGATCTCCAGACTTAAATGAAGACATGTTTTAATGGTGAATGTAGTGAAATATTTCTCATAAACTCCTAAAATAAATCTAAATGTACCAAAAATGATGTCTGAATAAAAGTCTTCAAAAATACTAATTACCAATGTCTGAAGAACTTGAAAGCATGATGAAGCATGCAAAATTAAGACTTAAAAAACGTGGGCTTTGGCGCTGCCACCTTGTGGCTGACAACAATGAAAATGTTAAAGCTCATCATTTCAAATAATAAATGAAAGATAAAATTGCAAACCTAAAATATAAATAGTCAAATGCCCCATACCCACACATTTATTAATGACATGCACGTGTATCTTTAAACAAAATTGTTCGCCATAAAGTAAAATGAAAAACATAATTAACAAAAGAAGAATTATAATATCAATAACTTTTTTTTTTTTAAATTTTAAAAAATCCGACAACTTCTCATTTTCTGTTTTGCCTTTGGTTGTCGCAGTTGGCTATGGTCGGAGAAAACAAACCGATTTGCGGGTTGTTGTTCTTCCGGTTATAGCCGATGCGAAGCAAAGAGAACAACAAAATCAACCAGAAAAAAACATACGTAAACCGAATTCCGGTTAAGACATTGTAGTTTTTACATTTATCAACTTAATTTTCAAATTGTCTTTCATTTAATTATTATTTAACTTATTATTTTGATTTGATTCAATGTCGAGCGATACTCCAAGTGCTGTTGTATGTCTGCATGGCGACCTTGAGTTGAAAATCATCGAAGCTCGATGCTTGCCAAACATGGATTTACTATCGGAGCGTCTCAGACGATGCTTCACGCCATTTGACCCATTTTCTAGACGAAAGAAGAACCATCGCCACCGTAAGATAATCACCAGCGACCCGTACGTAACGGTTTGCCTAGCCGGTGCCACAGTGGCGCGGACACGGGTGATTTCAAATTCTCAACACCCTATTTGGAATGAGCGCTTCAAGATCCCCTTGGCCCACCCAACATCTCAGTTCGAGTTCTACGTCAAGGACAATGATGTGTTTGGCGCTGATTTGATAGGAGTGGCAATCGTTCCAGCAGTTGAGGTCCTCAGAGGTGAAATAATCAGCGGCTGGTTCCCTATAATAAGCTCTTATGGAAAACCACCAAAACCTGACTGCGCGGTTCACCTAGAGATGAAATTCATCAAATGCGAGGAAATGTCATTTTTCAAATACGGAGTGGTGACAAACTCGAATGAATTTGGAATAAGAAACTGTTATTTCCCTGCACGACACGGGGGTTCGGTTACTTTGTACCAAGACGCACACGTTATGCAATCGAAATTACCACCAATTATGTTGGAGAATGGAACCGTGTTTAAGAATGAACCGTGTTGGGAAGACATTTGCCATGCGATTTTAGAAGCCCACCACATGGTTTACATTGTGGGATGGTCAGTTTTTCATGAGGTGAGGCTGGTGAGAGAGCCCACAAGGCCGCTGCCTAAAGGTGGGAGTTTGAGTTTAGGGGATTTGCTCAAGTACAAATCGGAAGAAGGGGTTAGAGTTCTGCTATTGGTTTGGGATGATAAGACCTCCCATAGCAAGTTCTTTATCAACACGGTAAGCAGTTTCTTCTATCTATTTTGATCTTTGTGGGATATTCTCCCCGAATTATAAACAATTACTGATATAAACTTTTCAAAGTCATTGTCTTTCTAGTAGGAAATTTGTACTATTGCTCTTGTTTATTTTTAAAGTTTTTCTTTTTGTAGATTGTGTGAGCATATATATTTTCATTTTTTTATTTAATATGGCAGGCGGGAGTGATGCAAACACATGACGAAGAAACTAGAAAGTTTTTCAAGCACTCTTCTGTTACATGTGTGTTGTCCCTCGTTATGCCAGCAGTAAGCTTAGCATTTTCAAGCAACAGGCATGCTTTATGCTATGATCCAGTTCTTATTGCATAATTGGAACTAATTCTTTCTACACAGAGGGATAATTATTGGGAACTGAAGGACGTACTGACTTTTGTGCTGCATGTGATCCAGGTTGTTGGAACACTCTTTACGCACCATCAGAAATGTGTGATTGTGGATTCTCTAGCGTATGGAAATAATCGAAAGATTACTGCCTTTTAGGAGGCTTGGACCTTTGTGACGGTCGCTACGATACACCTGAACATCGACTCTTTCGCGATCTTAATACTGTATATAGAGAGGATTTTCACAACCCCACATTTTCTGTGAGTATTTATTTTCATTGTTATTTGATTTAATCTGTTAGATTGAAATTGGATTTGTGTTAGCCATATCAACTATTACAAACTCTACCTATACAAATTGATCTTGTGCAGTACATATGATCTTCAATTAGTTTGAAGAATCTTGACATCGATTGCTCTTATTGATTCTTATTTTTCTTTTAATTGCTAGGCAGGAATTAAGTGCCCCAGGGAACCATGGCATGACTTACATTGTAAGGTTGAAGGACCGGCTGCTTATGATATTCTTAAGAACTTCGAGCAGCGTTGGAGGAAAGCTACGAAATGGGCCCAGCTTGGACGACGATTAAAAAGGGGTTGTAAGAATGAAGATGTTTTAATAAAGTTGGACCGAATTTCTTGGATACTAAGCCCTTCTGACACAATCTCACCGGATGATCCTGCACTATGGGTTTGCAGTGAAGTAGATCCAGAGAATTGGAACGTTCAGGTACTTACAACATGCCTCTTCAAGCAAGCTACATCATTTCGATCTAACCCTTTTTTGGTTCTGTAAATCGACAGGTTTTTCGGTCTATAGATTCAGGATCTGTGAAAGGGTTTCCTAAAGATGTTTATCAAGCAAATTCTGAGGTTTTAATTCTTACTTCTTTAGAATAAAGAAACATAAGACTGTTATATTTGAACTAACCATTTTCCTTCTTCTAGTTTGAGTTAGTAATAGGCAATTTAATTATCATTTTCTCCAACATGGGATTGTTTAATTCTTTATTTTTCCTTCAGAATCTTGTTTGTGCAAAAAATCTGGTTATAGACAAGAGCATTCAGACAGCATACATCCAGGCAATTCGAGCTGCTCAACATTTCATATATATTGAGAACCAATATTTCATTGGATCATCATATGCTTGGCCATCTTACAAAGCAGGTTTTAGTAATATTTATTTCTCTGCATAATTTTCATTCTCGACCATTCAGAAATGGAGTATTATTGTGAATTTAACAACCGGTTTCAATTATCAAGAAAATTCGTGCTAGAGGATGTCTATTTTACTCGGTCTCAGTTCAGTGTTATTAATTTGTTTCTGATATTGCTAGGTGCTGATAATTTAATTCCTATGGAGTTGGCATTGAAGATTGCTAGTAAGATAAGAGCAAAAGAGAGATTTGCAGTTTATATTATTATACCAATGTGGCCTGAAGGCGTCCCTTCTTCAACATCTGTGCAACAAATTCTCTTTTGGCAGGTCTTTTTTCTTTCCTTTTTCAAGGAATGATATTTGTAAGGTGATGTCTAGTCCTCGCTTGGAATTGGCATTGTATTATACCTTAGCTTAGTTATTTCGATATTTCAGGGGCAGACAATTAAAATGATGTATGGAATCATAGCAAAAGAGTTGAAAGCTATGCGTATTGAGAATTCTCATCCACAAGATTACCTAAATTTCTATTGCCTTGGTAATCGGGAAGAAATTCCCTCAGACTATTCTTGGTCTAAGTCATGCCTATTATCTCCTAATGGTGATGCGGTAATCAAACAAGTTCTCTAGTTTATTAGAGCATGATTTGAATAGACCTTCAAACGGAGCTAAGCTAAGAACGTGAAGTTATAATTGTTATTTCAGGTTTCAACTTCACTAAGGTTCCAACGGTTTATGGTTTATGTACACGCAAAGGCAATGATAGTAGATGACGAGTACCTGATATTGGGGTCTGCCAATATCAATCAACGATCGATGGCTGGTTCAAGAGACACCGAGATAGCAATCGGTGCATGCCAACCCCATTATACATGGAGTCAAAAGAAGAGACAGCCGCGTGGTCAGGTTTGAACTTTCCATTCTTGTCACCTAATTTTGTATTTATACTTGGTTTTCCCAACAAGGGATGAACCAATCCAAGGATCTTTTTTGCAGTTCTCTTTCATGTGAAGGGATCTTCTCCTAATGTTGTTTTCTTTTTCTTTTTTTTCTTCTTAATATTGGTGAAATGATGCTAATCAATTAACATGCAGGTCTATGGGTACAGAATGTCTCTATGGGCTGAACACATGCACATGGTGAACGATTTGTTTAATAAACCTGAAAATTCGGATTGTGTGAGGATGGTAAACAACATTGCTGAAGAAAATTGGAGAAGGTACTCGAAGAACGAGTTTACGATATTACAGGGGCACCTACTCAAATACCCGATTTCGGTAAATGGTAGTGGTATAGTAGGGCCCTTGTCTGGACATGAGACCTTTCCAGATGTAGGTGGCAAGGTACTTGGATGTCGATCAACACTTCCAGATGCTCTTACTACGTAGGCTTAAATATTTTTAATTAGCGTCCAAATTGAGAGTGAAGAAGGGTAGACAAGGATGGGGCAAGTCTACTTCTTCATATAGAACATAGTGCAGATTACGAAGGCAACATGGGTTAACATACGACTGCCTCGTCCAGTGTTAAGGCAACATGGGTTAACATACGACTGCCTCGTCCAGTGGGTTAACACAAGAGTCCTTTTAGGCTAAAGGTTTTGTAGATGGAGAGAGGTGCTCTGTTTTTACAGCCATCAACGAGTGAAAAAGTAAGCCAAATATTTCTGATTTGATGGCACTCTACATTTACTTTTTGTTTCTTTTTGGGATGCCAAAAGCTAAAACAATTTGTTAGCTTTGAGATTATAGAGATTGTTTTGCAGGGAATTTAAATGATGTGACAACCAAAATGTACATGAATTCAAAGTAAATAAATAGATATTAAAATACAAGACATCATATTTTTAGGTTCACTTGGTGCATAATTATTCTATCATCCTCGTTGTTTTTATTACTAAAAGAATTAATAGAGTTATAGCAGTTGATAGGTTCACAAAGTATTATTTTGACATGGACATTGTTAAAAATTTAAGTACAAAATTTTATTAATAAAAATCGAAAAGGTTAAATAACATATAATAATACTCATACATGAATATGCCCAACTATGTTTGGTATATAACAGCGGGTGGCAAACCTTGGTCCCAAAAGAAGGCTGCCGCTGCCCACATATATGACTCCTAGAGGGAGTATGCTTTTTCCTATTAAAATATTAATTTTTGGTTAAATATAGTTCAATTGAGATTTCTGTTATTTTCTTTATAAACAAAGAGTATTAGCTAGGTTAAATTATGCCATTCACTTAGAGGTTACTCTGTCAAAATATAGCGCAATTATTCTACACAGAGTAATTAGTTTTTGACCCTAAAAAGTTTTCACATGTTTTCATTTCATAAATAGAACCCACACTCGGTAGGGATTAACAAAGAAGATTAAGAGATTGAAAGCTATGAATGACCTATTTTACTTATTCAAAAAACACAGGTATAATTCAAATAAAAATATTTATGGCTATAAATATAACAAAGATTCGATTTTATAAATTCTTTTAAACTTTCCCTATCCTACAAACATGTTTTCTAAACCGTATTTTGTCATTTCATCAATTGAGAAAGAACTTAATGGCTAACTTTGGCAGCTACAAAGTGGCGTCTAAAACTTCGACAAGCCTAATTCCAATCAAACAGAATCTAGAGGAAACCTTGTGAGGGTACGTTGAATGTTTCCAAACTGCAACTTAGGAGGTCAATTAGCTAAATGATGAATGGGCCATTCAAGCTTTCATTTCGAGAGCTAAGCGCATGCCACTTAGATACGTGCTAACTGATGCACAACGAACTAGACTTTATCAACTCTATAAGAAAGCCACGAGGTATTTTGAAGTAGAAAAGGCTCAGTTTGCTACGTAAAATATTGAGCGGGCTAATAAGAATCGAAGAAAAGACAAATAGAGATGACCCGATAAAAAGTCGGACAAAACTAGCTAAACGAGTGATAGTAGATTTGCTAAGGAACAACCTTCGTAGGAAAAAAATGAGAACCATTATGCAAACAGGAACGAATCATTTAAATAAATTTTCATACATCAATCTAGAGAAAAATATATTATCACCTAAATATTATTTTATTTTATTTTATTTTAAATGATATATTTAAAATAATTAATTTAAATGTTTATTTATAACTGGTCCAAAATATTAGATTTGTAGTTTGATTTATGATTCACGTGCTTTTTTTTTTATAACTCATAGAAATTAAAAAAAATAAATGTGGAGGTTAATACGATCAATTGCATTAGAAAAAAAATATTTAAATTAGTAAATTAAAAAGAATTAAGCTGGTTATAACTATTGGGCATCCGAACCATTTATCTGAGGCTCAGCCAACCCAGCTAGCCATGACAGCCATGCAAATATTTTAATACTTGCGAGATTCCTTAACCTTCAAGGCTTCCTCTCAGATGTTGAAATCGAACTGACCTGACTCACCAACTCGTGCTGTCCCGCCCCTCCGCTGTTTGCCGTTGAAATTATATGAATATATGCTCTCCCATAATCCCATTCCAAAAAAGTTGATTCCATTTCTGTTAATTCATTACAGACCCTCCTCCACCCACCACTTCCCTTTCCTTCCTTTCTGCCAAATTCTGAAACATGTGGTGGTGAATGACGATTTCTATATTCCCTCCATCATTTCCCCTTCTTTTATTGCGTGATTCCATTTCCCATTCTTCCTTCTCTTTATACCCCCGCCCCTAAACTCCATACTATCTACGCTGCGATCGCCTGCAACTGCAACCTCACGTTTGCTCGCTTCGTAGTATACTCTCTTTTCTCCTTCCCTTCCCTGTTTAATTTCTTCCTTCTTTTTTATGTTAACTGAATTTGAAGTTTATAAAACTTGGACTTGTTTACGGATGCAGGGTAAGCTCACACTGCTCCATTTTCAGCACGATCCAGCGTCAAACTTAGGCCGCTACCTGTTGGCTTATTATGGGTAACACCAATAACGTAATTGCCTTCCGCCACTTCTTGCTCTTTTCTTTTTTTCCTTTTGAACATGCTTTCTTTTTTTTTTTTAAACTTAAAGCTATCATATACTATAATTTCCTCTGATATCTCGCTTTGTTGAAATGCAGGGTCCGGAGGAAAGCACTGATCTTGGTATGCTGTTCTTCTCCTTTGCTTATATGTTGCTTTTTTCTTTCTGTTCTTTGGTTGTTTAATGTTTATCCTACTCTGAATTTATGATTTGGATTTTGGAGTTCCTGCTAGTCCTGGATTAGAGCTGGAATTGTATAGTTTTCTTTTTTTTTTTTCTTGTTCATATGCTTGTTTGTTTGTATATCAAGACAGCAAAACTAACAATATTAAGCTGATGAACATCTCGAGTATAATATGCAGTGTCTTACTTTTTAGTTATACTAATTGAACAGAAAAAAAAAATGAACCAATTTCAATTAAATTTGATAAGCATGCATGGTCTACGACTTAAAGGCATTTATTTTGTGAATACAAACTTAGGGCCTATGAGGATTATTTTGTGATACAATTGTATTAATGATATCTTAAGATGAAGAACTGTTGGGTTTTGTTCCTTATCTAAAATGAGTTATAAAGTAGAAAACTGCTTCTAAAGTATGCTTTTGGATTTAATTTCAGGTGCAGTGTTGCGAAATGGAAGAGAAATCCTTTTGCAGGTAAAGGAGACAATTTTGGTCATTCTATTTTATAGGAACTTGGAGACTTTGTTAAGTTCATGAATGTTTAAAGGTTTTCTATGTGTGGACTGATATCATTACTCGTCTAGGAATGGTCTTCTCTGTTTCGAAGTTACCATGTCACTCTAAAGTGGAATATGGAATAGTTGCATAAAAATCCTCATATTTCTTTTTTTGTTCAACAGGGTTTTAACTGGGAGTCTCACAAATATGACTGGTGGAGAAACTTAGAAAGGAAAGTTCCTGACATTGCCAAATCTGGGTTTACATCTGTATGGTTGCCACCAGCATCTAACTCCTTTTCACCTGAAGGTTAGAGGAAAATTTTCTTCAAAGCACAAACTAGTTTCTAGTCAATTATCCTAAATGTCTGATCAGCTATCCTCGTCTTATTACAGGGTACCTTCCCCAAAACCTTTATTCACTCAACTCTTCATATGGGTCTGAGCAGTTGTTGAAAGCATTACTCCAAAAACTAAAGCAGTACAAAGTTAGATCAATGGCTGACATAGTAATCAATCATCGTATTGGAACTACTAAAGGCCATGGAGGAATGTATAACCGTTATGATGGAATTCCACTTGCGTGGAATGAACATGCTGTCACATCTTGTACTGGTGGACTGGTATAAAGCTATTCATAAAAGTCTCTTTGCTGCTTTACATCGTGTGCTGGCGGACATATACTGCAATGTAAGACTTAATTTTTACCTCAAAATATATCTCAGGGTAACAGAAGCACTGGAGACAACTTCCATGGGGTTCCAAATATTGATCACAGCCAACATTTTGTTCGTAAGGACATCATAGGGTGGTTGAAGTGGTTACGTAGTGTTGGCTTCCAAGATTTTCGCTTTGATTTTGCAAGGGGGTAATAACAATGCTGCACTAGTATAGGTTATTGCTGCCTCTAAAAATTCTCTGCTTTTCATCACATCGTATTCATATTGCTGCACTGTTTTGCCTCAGTTACTCAGCAAAATATGTCAAAGAATACATTGAAGGAGCAAAGCCTATATTTTCTGTCGGAGAATATTGGGATTCTTGCAACTATAATGGACATGGATTAGACTATAACCAAGGTAATGCACTTGATCTGTTTTTCATACCTGAGATCTTCTGTAAAAGATATCCGACTTGGTTTTCATTGATAAATCTATCCATATATTTACATTGTATTTACAACCTTTACCGCAGATAGCCATAGACAAAGGATCGTTAATTGGATTGATGCCACGGGACAGCTCTCGGCTGCATTTGACTTCACAACCAAGGGGATTCTTCAGGCATGATCCAAAGCATAATATTACTATGTACCAAGAGAAAGGAACCACGTTTCAGTCTATTGTGGCACCATATTCATTCTCCTGATGTTTTTTATGCCATAGTCTTCAAAGGAACTGAGATTTTTATGTTTTTTTTTTTCAGTTTCTTTTGGAATTTACTTATTTGTAACTTTGCAGGAAGCTGTAAAAGGGCAGTTCTGGCGTCTGCGTGACCCTCAAGGAAAGCCACCAGGTGTAATGGGGTGGTGGCCCTCAAGGGCTGTCACATTTATCGATAACCATGACACAGGCTCAACACAGGTACAACAAATTTCTTGATGCTGCAAGTAATTCTTGCATACGATGATTGTGAGGGTAACATAGGAGCAAGTAATTCTTGCATAATGACATGATATGCTTTTTCAAGTCTTGATCTGGGATCCGACTTTTTTAAAGTTTGCTTTAGCTGGGGTGTATTTTGGTCTATTTTAACTGACTTGAAATGATGCCCTTCCAATTTTGAAAAACATCTACAGTCCAAAGAAAACATGTCAATAATCTTTACATGTTTTTGCTTAAATAGATTCACAGTTCTGAGAAATCTTAAAGTATGAAAGTGTAGAAATACCAATCTGGTACTTCACTCCTTGAAGCGATAAGCCTGAATTGGTAGTAAGATATTCTTTGTGCTAAATGTTTGAAGTAAGAAGTATTTATGGTAAATTTCAAAACCTGTATCTTCCCAATCTGGAATCTAATCACTTGTCAATCGTTTTATTCTTGCAGGCTCATTGGCCTTTCCCCTCAAATCATATTATGGAGGTATGAGTTGATGTTTGCATCAGAATTGCCCGTGAACTAGTTCCTGATATATATAAATACAGTGCATGACTCCATGCGTTCCTCCTTCCTACAGGGTTATGCATACATACTTACACATCCAGGAATACCATCAGTTTTTTACGACCACTTTTATGACTGGGGCAATTCCATTCACGAACAAATTGTCAAATTGGTACGATACGCAACACGACCATGAATTTCCAGGAAAACATTTTCCGTTGAATGTTTGTTTAAAGATTTCGTACGCGTGTATGCAGATGGACATTCGAAGGCGTCAAGATATTCACAGCCGGTCATCTGTCAGAATTCTGGAGTCCCAACACAACCTGTATTCTGCAATTATTGCAGAAAAAGTATGCATGAAGATTGGGGATGGTTCATGGTGTCCAACTGGCAGAGAGTGGGCACTTGAAACCAGCGGACATAGATATGCAGTGTGGCAAAAGCAATGATTCTTCAACCTTATTTCCTTCCTTTCATTGTTAAATCCCTTTGGTAATGGGGAATAGGTGCAAGGCATCCTACTATAGCAATCAAGCATGATGGCTACTGCTTACATTTTACATTAAATAAAGCCATTCCATCTCCAAATCTGCATTGGAAAGTATTATTGGTGATCCTTAATTTGTATGTCCCCGATAATTAGTGACTGCATTTACCATCAATAAAATTATAGAGCATCTTTAATTTGTGTTACATTTTTGTTTCCTGATGTTGACACGCATCTATTCAAGCATGAAAGTAATCATAAAATTCTTGTAAAAGACAAGGAAAATGGCATGGAAGTTAGGTCCCATAGAATGTGAGAAAGTGAGAGAAATGTATTATATCGGACAAATTGATGTACAAGTTCACATTAGGCTGCAGAAAGCACCAGCAAATGATAAGGAAACCCTGTATACATATAATATAATATTAAAAAATGCTGATCTTTTCACTTAGAAATGATTATATGGATCCAACCCTGCATATATACTTAATTTATTAGACCGAATGACAAGCGATGGATGAAACTGCTCCATGCTTGCTTATAC
This sequence comes from Gossypium arboreum, assembly GCF_025698485.1. Lineage (NCBI taxonomy): Eukaryota > Viridiplantae > Streptophyta > Magnoliopsida > Malvales > Malvaceae > Gossypium > Gossypium arboreum. The sequence goes on along the minus strand of NC_069074.1, from coordinate 24,460,534 downwards.
TAGTTGAGCTGAGATATGCATCTTATGAATGGGCTCCAACAACTAGGGAATGCTAGATTGATATATACACATGCATATAGATAGATGATATATATATGAATGTATGTATGTATGCATGTATATTTGGAGTATTTTGACCAATCTATGGATGAGTAGCAGGTAAGAGGCAGCTTAAAAGTGAGATGTGGAGTAGAGTCCGAGTCACATGGCAATAGAGCTGGAAAGAGACTCACTTGTATCATCAATCATAACCATATATATATAAATATATGGTCATCGCCACCATCATTCATGTTTTTGAAACTAAATAACATAAAAATACAAAGAAAAATTCCTTCCCCACCAAATATTCCTGTCTAACACAACATGACAACTTTCTGCAATATTTTATGGGTTGCCTTGCCTGCCTAACACCCATTGTCCCATACACAACATATCACTATCCTTCCTCTCTCTCTCCCTCACGTGACATACACTGCATCAAAATCTGTCCATCATCCAAAAACTATTCTTAAATTTAAATTCAAATCTCTTTAACATCTGCAATTTCTTTATCTATACGTTCGCAATCTCAAAAAGAGAAAACTCTTTCTTTTTACCTTTAAATTTCCCATTTTGAATTATCTCAATCATCACCTTCTTTAGCTTTATCCAATGTTTTCCCTTCGAACTCAACTCAGCTCCATTTTTGTATAAACCTGCAACCAAATGTCAGAAGATGAGACTACCAACTTTTGCCTACATACTGCATACATATACATGCATTTGTATAGTATATAATGTAAAGATTCCAACTACTTATACCATTATAAACAAAAAAAAGGTAGGGCAACATGTTCACAAGAAAAAAAAAAGAATAATAATGATGAGGTGCATGAGAAAGTATGATAATTGCATGAGAATTGAGAGGTGGTCCGCATGCATCAAAAGTGAATTGAAGGGTTTTAGCTTTGCTTTGCTACAGCCAATAATCATGGATGCATGGCCTCAAAAAGATAACATATATGTGCTTTTATTAATTTATGGTAAAAGGAATATGAAATTAATTAGTACTAGTGTTAATAACTTTATATTATTTATGAACTGATTTTGTCGTCTCTCTCTCTTTTTAATGGAATTTTGTTTTGTTGTCTCACTTCAGTGATCCAAATTATCATTTATAAAAATCATAGCTATACAGATGCATTTCTTTCACTAAAACTAAAAATATAATGAAATTAATGCCTGAATAAAAAATAGATTTATAAAAAAAATAATGAGGGTTTATAGATAGATAGTAATAAAATTAATGCCTGCCTAATAAACCGCAAAGAATGAAGATTTAATTTGTCAAAGAAGGCATGGGATTCGAGTATATTCTCACTTTCTTGTGTCCTCTCAGAAGCAACGTGAGCATTCTAGAATATTATGGCCACTATACATGCAAATTGCCCTACACTGCAAAAGACTTTAGGATTCCATTTTAGCTATGGTGAAATGGAATTTTTAAAGAATATTCTATTTTAATGGAATTTTGAATGTGGTTATATAACATTTAATGAGATGGATTTACTCACATTAAATCACCATTTCAGCACAGTCGCACGTCTCGTTGAAGCTTTAGCTTGCTTATAGGGGTAATAGACAGAAATTATGCTACTATAAGTCTTAACCTTCAAACTGCACCCTGAAATGGCAATTCAATGAAATAATTAGACGCTTTGGTATTACTTTACACCTTTTTGGGCACCCAGCTGCAATTTGCAAAAACGGATCCCATTGTCCCCACAATCGCACCCTAGAGAGGAAAGCAAAAGTATAAGAGAATAAAAGTTGACACTTGAAATTGCACAGAGCGCAGGGAACAAAGCACATCAACTTTTTTCCCCAGCAAAAGCTTGGAGGCATTCAACTAAAGGAGAATGGAAAGTTATTTCTGTTTCTTCATTTTCTAACGTCGAAATTTTGACATGTTATCAAGTTTTCAATAATGCTTTTTAGATATGGCGTTTGAGTGACGGTTCAAGGCATCATCATGTATATGTATAGTTTACAGCTATGGCGCACAGCTGGTATACTTAATGGCTGTATTGAGCAGTATTCGCCGTCTAACTTGCAACTTGTTTTTTTTCCCCGACATAACATGCTAATCGCAAGAACTATGAATAGTATATACACTAATGGAAATGTAAAGAAATTACCGGTTACCACTCGATAGGATTGAATTTTTTTTAAAAAAAAATCAATTTCGAGTCAAGACGAGTTCTTATTTCGAATATAGTCGACTTCAATTTTAGTGAAAATTCAAATTATCCTGAGATAATTCTGAATATACTTATATATAACATTATTGATGATAAGTATCAATAAAAGAGAAGAATGATGGTGATGCAAAGAGGGTCAATTCACTTAAACTGGCCAAGAGTAAAAGAAAGACAAGAGGAGAAAGAAAGTTGCTATGAAGGTAAGGAAGGTTGAATGCAGGAAGCAAGTAGGATGATACTGAGGAAGAATATTATCTCTTTCTCTTAGTTGTGGAGGGTACTTATTGGAGGAGGAGCCCTTATTTGGTAATGGTGACGTGGCTAGTTGGTTGCCATCACAGAGTGCATGGGAGACGTACTGTAACATCCCGTAGACGGGCTTGGAAGTTTTGGAGCCGCAAGTGAAGGGTTCGCTAGTGTTCTGGCAAACTGGGTGTTCGCCAAGGTTTTGGCGAGTTGGGGGTTCGCCAAAAAAGCATTAGCAAGGGGATTTGCCAGTAGCAATGTATGCCTGAAAAGGTGGTAAGGGATTCATTAGATCCATTACCAAGTTGGGTTCACCAATTTCTCTACGAGGTAGGTCTGCTAATGTGATGTGAGTTGGTGTTCGCCAGTCTTGTTGCAAACTGTGGTTCGATAATCAAAGATACAATTAGACTCGAATTAGGAAATAAAGATTTAGTGTATCTAGGAATACTTTACATGCAAGTAATAACTTTCGTAAGTCAAGTAGGGTATCCAAAGATTTTCAAGACTCTTAGGTCTATAAATACGACCCTTAATTCTATGAATTCTTTATTGAATATTCTGTCGTCAAATTTTCTGATCTAAATTCAGTTCGTAGCTATCAAGGTAAGCCTCTATCTTGTTGAGTGTGACTGTCCAAGTTCGCATTGCATGAATTTTGTATGTTTTGTTCTGTTTAAGTAAATTGTATGTGTTTGTTGTGAATCAGCCGAACCATCTACCAGCAAGGATAAAGGCAAAGCTAAACTTGTTTAAGTTTCTCTGTTTTCCGGTGAGTGGTCTGGAATTATTTGGAATATGTTAACTATCATGTTGTTTAGTTTATACTGATATTTTTTTTTTAAGAATTATGTTTTTGAAACAAGTTTCAAAGGCACGTTTTCTAAAAAGACATGTTTTAAAGTTATGAACCTCTATTTTCAAATACGGTTTGAAAATATGATTTTTAAAGCACAGTTTTGTGCATGCTCCTATGCGAGATAAGTTTTTAAAGAACCTCTATTTTCAGTGACAAGTTATATATGTATCAGCGAAGCTCCCCACACGAACTTAAGTGACAAGCTGAGTATTAGTAAAGCTCCACATGTGAGCTTAAATGATTGTTCTCTTCAATGAGTCTAGCTTTATATGTGAGCTAATATGGTTTGTCTCAAAGTGTGTGCTCTTCTACGAGCAAGGTTGGATTATATCCAATGAGACAAAGTGACAAACCAATCTTGTAAGACAGACTCTGTTCGTAAGTGATGGTGCACCTCAATGAGCTCAGCTCTATGCGAGCTAGTGTGATATGTCTCAAAGTGTATGCTCCTCTGCGGGTTCTATTGGATTATATCCAACTAGACAAAGTGACGAGCCAGTCTTGCGACCTAAGGTAGACTTTGCTCATAAGTGTGAATCGATCTTATGACCTAAGGCAAACCCCATTCAAAGAAAAGGTTTTTCTAAAAAGTGCAAGCTGACTTCACGATTTTAGGGTGAACCCAAACTCAATTTTCAAAGGTTTTTGATAAATGAAATAGGCCTCACGATTTTAAGGCAAGCCCTGCCAAGTATGTTTTAAGAAAAGGCTAATGAGTTTTCAAAACTGTTTTACAAAGTTATGTCTTCTGACAGAATGTACGAACTGGCTCTCACAACCTCACCCACGAACGCAGCATGCGAAACATTTTCAAGACTAAAATTTCTTTTAAAAAAAAAACTTTGTTTCTAAAACATATCCTAACGTTTTTTATTGTTCGCCGAGTTCACAATGAACTCACCAACTCCTTTCTTGCTTCTTCTCAAGTAAGTAGGTTGCAAATTAGCATTGGCAAGGTCGATGATGTGGCAAGGAACACTTCTAAGTAAATGTTGGCGAACCTGGGTTAAAGGCGATGAGATTATTGTGTTATGGGTTTAAAATTAAATGTTATATTTCTAAATTTATGAATATGACAATATTATTTGAAGTTTAGATTATTTAGTTACGTTTAAATTCTCAGTACATTGATTTGCGAACCATGTTTAAAGTGCTTGTTATTTCATAAATAAAGTTGATGTTATCCATGTATGAGAGTACTGTGTTTTATTTACATGCAAGTTAGATTTATGATTAAGGTTTATTGCATGGTGCGTGCCATATTTACATGCGTACCCTTAACTCTGTGATCCCATAAATGTAAGCAATCCTGTGTAAGTGATGCGAACCTTGATTTCATTCGTACTCTTATTATGATTATTTTATTACATGCGAACCACTAGTAAGATGCGAACCCTATTGAAATATAATAACCCTTGCATTCATGTTCCTTATGATTGCAAAGTCTGTTTATTTGCAAAAGCATGATATATCTGTGAACTGCTCATATTTAGCGCACCTGTTCCTTTGTATGTAATACTATGATATATCATGTGCTTTGCGAACTTATTTTAATTGTTGCTAAGTGAACTCTTGTATTATGTGATTTCATGCGAAATCTGATAAGTATGCGAGCCTATGCTTAAACTGAACTGGGAATTTATATATTTTCTTGTTATGCAAATTATGTTGTTGTTTGAAAAGTCTAAGTTGTGTTGCGAACTCTTAAATATATTGTAATGAAGCATGTGAACCTACTTATGTTTGTTTGTGAAGCTTGTATGTTTGCTTTTTGTTATTGCTATTGTGTTTTAAGTTAGCGCAACTTTTGTTAAGACTTAGGTGGTGATGGAGGTTAGATTGGAATTCAATGAGGAGCCATTTCAATGGCTAATGTAATTTGTTAAATTTGAGCCAAAACTTTTAAACTAGGTTTAAGGTGTTACGCGTATGTAATGGAGCACACTTTATAATTACGTAAAAGTAATACGAAATTGTCATACTCAAGTAGACTCCAGATATCCTTAGAATGATTGTTCACACCAAAAGTAGGTGGTCTGATTGTAGTAGCAAGTGGCTTGATGTTGGGAATGTTCTTGCTATCAACGAGTGATCTCATGGGAGGTGACTTGTCCGGGAGGTTAGGCAGTCAATGACTTTTCGAAGTATAGACGGTGAAGAGTTATCTATAGATGCTTTTTCGATGTTCTCTTAGACTTCCACGTGTCCAGCCCAAGCGAGAGTATAACAATAGTCCCTCTTAGTCAAAAAGTAGGTTAAAAAGTCACCTATATATCTTTAGATATTCCTACTAGTAAGTTGCACGGGAGGGGAAACAAATAAGAGGTGCAAATGGCTCTGGAGTTGGAAATGAATAAAATCACCATATCAAATCAGGCCGAAATAACCGTTTCCGTCTCTACTATCCTTCATCAAAACAAACGAAATTAAACAACATAAATTACCAATCCATCTATATGGAATATAGTCATGTAAATAAGAGTGGTTCAGGTTTCATTTGGTTGACCAGTGCCTCAAAACATTTGATAGCAAAACCCTGAATTAATAAACGTTATACTTGTATTCTAATATCAAAAAAGGCACAAACAAGCATGCACATGGAAGAAAAAGAAGAAAAACATGAATCCCAGTGGGAACACAAGGTTGAAGGAGTTAGCTCAGAGGAGAAAATGCAGTCATATTATAATTGTATCGAGATAGCTAGGGTTTATCATTTAATGGCATTGCTAACATGTTTGATAGTCTGATAATAGGTCAAAAAAGGAATGTGGAGTTTGAAGTTTAAAGCTTCTTCTACAGTGTGTGAGACCTAGGATTCCACACTTAGTGCTGTAATTTCTGTAGGGACCCCATGAATTGGAAACTTAAGATAAGTTGGGCTCCCTTTCCATCATCAGGTTTGCTTAAAAGCTGTATGATCTGACTCGAAAAAAACCCATTGAAAATTGAAAGTCGTCAGATATTTTAGTTTACAAACTGAAAATCAGAGAGGCAAAGTAACCACGGGGGACCAGTCAACACCAGTGAATTCAGTGAACGATGTTACACTTTGATAATGAAAGTTACTATTCCAAGAAGGAAACAAAGTCCATAAATACTTGATAATGAAAGAGACTCGTGAGTTGTGAGTGATATCCATATTCATCTAGAAGCAGTAGCCAGCAAGGAATTAAAAGTTACCGTTCAATTCCCTCCAATTAAACCCCCAATGGAATGGTTTTTCTAGGTGTCATCTTCTCAAAGAAACGAATATGACTGGATTTGACCATTGGGTGGAGCGTGGCTTATCCATAGAGATAAACGTTATATACAATCCCCCCAATAAAGTGAATACAACTATAAATGGAGACATCATGTGTTATGTCATTAAAACCCACTAATTATTATGCTTAAGTAACTAGTTCTCTCTCTCAACACCTGCAATAGTTCAATTCACCCTCCATGGGTGGTGACAGTTGGACTGGCCCCCTATTTGCCCTTCTAAAAGATGAAACGGTTAGGGTCAAAGTTGTAGTAAAGCCCATGTTTTTCCCTCCAAATACAAAGCTGCATCTGAAACCAATTTTGCTTTACTTTTGTCATTATTTGGTCAGTGTATAAGGAGGCTATGTTTCATCATAGACAAGGGGGGGAAGGTGTGGGGACTAGTGGGAGGTGGCAAGAAAAAACTGAACGGAGGGTGTGGGTTTTTTTCACCAGTAACGAGGGGAAGCTAGACAAGGAGAGAATAACCCCATGATGATGATCCTTCTAAAGATGCTCTCCTTATAGGGGGAATGAACCATCCAATCTGATTATTACATTTTTTATCTTTTTTCAGACTGAAGCTCCACCTTCTCCTCCTCTTCCTCTTCTTTAAATAGGAGAACCTATCAACCCTAGTTCTTATTGTCATTTACACTCTTTCCTCTTTCCCTCCTCTCCGGTGCAACCCAAGGACTGTTTCTTTGCTTTCATGGGAGGTTTGGCAAAGGGCTTCTTACAGAGTTCATTGGCATTCTGTCCACCTCGCACTATCATAGAACAAGTCCTTCCTTTTCTTCTATGGTCTTTCATGGAGGTGGGCATACTGCCAACTGAGCTCTGTTGGCTTCTCTTTGTAAAACTCTTGTGATGCGTTATTAGTTTCTTCATGCTTTTCTCTCCTTTGGAAAAAAAGTTCCAGTTAAAACACCATGCATAGACTATGATTATCTTCATCCACACACATATATATTTATGTTTTACTCTTTTGTATTCTATTTTTCCGGTGATGAATGATGGCGTTGTTGCAGTTTCTTACCCTTTTAGTTTCTAGTTATCTACTAGCTAGGTGAACCTATACAAGCTTTACAATTTTATCTTGCAAAAAAAAGTAAATATGGTGGGAAGAATAAATAATTTACTATATATATGTTTGGTACTTTCATTTCATCATTCTTCTAACGTTTGCAGGGTTTTGATTGCAGCAGTTGTGTACCGACTCCTGAGGTCAAAGGAGGTGAGCAACATTCTATTATTTCTTATCGAATTTGATCGTATTCTATAACCTTTCTTGATCTCCTTTGAGGCTTCGGACTGTAAATTAAGCCTTTTTTTAGCGTATCCATTTTCTACTTTTCATTTTTTTTTTCTTCCTTTAAGGCTTTACCTACCATTCAAATAGTACTTGAAGGCTTTCTTCCTTTTTTGGTTTGCAGTTGAGGTATCTAGGGTTTTATCAGCCTCTTTTGTTTGTATGTATCCCAGTCAGTAAAGATCTATGATTGGAACCATTTATGTAGGTAGAAGGCTATATGTATGTGTATGTTGAATTGATATTAAAAATCCAAGTAAACCCCAGCGTAATTATCATCAAAATCCAAAAGCCAGAAATAAGAAGATTTTGTCAGAGTTTCAGGAGAGACCCTAATGATGACTCTATTGAAGGTTTTGTAACTTAGCTTTTTTGTTTATTGAAAAACAGCTGTCTGATACTGTATTGTAGTGCATATAGACAATCATTTAGAATAATTAATTATCAGGTTACTCATGTAATTAAGAAAAAATTTATGTCCATGGCCTCATGCATGATTGCCACAATGTCCTTTATGAACTCATTTACAGTAATTAAACCATTAGGGGCAGCTCCCTCAAACCTGAAAAGGTAGTCTTTGTGATTGAAATACTGAAAATCCTATTAATTTCTATTGAGTTTTCTTGACATTCCCATTAACTGATCCCACAGACGGTCTAGGAAAGCATCTAATATTCACCCAATTCAACAGTGGTAAATGAATAGCGATACTTATCCACTTCCTTTTCCTTTTATCTGTGAAGCTTGATGGTAAATTATTGAGGGTTCTTGAGGGTGGTCGGTAATTTTGGTCGTAGAAAACGGGATTTTGAGGGTAAAAAAACAAATATAGCTGGTGTAGGAATTGGAGGGTATTCATATTCATCAAGTTATCGTCGTTTTTGAGGTTAATAGGGTAGATATATGGGGCAAAATTAAGGTATATTTTTGAAATGTGATTATCTAGAAAATTATTTTATAATATTTTTATATATAGGAAGATCTTAATTAAAATTCTAAAAAAATTAATATTTGGTTCATTAAGCATTTTCTTATAAATGTAATGATAATTTATTTAATTTACTTTTATTAAATAAAAGGTAATATTTATGTTTTTAATTTTTATAGTAAACTTTATTCTTAACAAATATTTAATAATAAATTTTAATTAATAATTTTAAATATATAATTTTAGTTAAAAGTAAAATTGTTTCAATTTATCTTACATATATTTTCTAAATATAACAATGCATATGTAAAAGTATGGACATATAAGTTTATTTTGGAATCTCTAAGCAAAATTATAAAAATTAAATCATAGAAATGTAAAATTAGAAGTGCTGTGAATTATAATTTTCACACAATTTAAATGGAATAATTTTCTCATATTCTAAAAAAATATTTCATACAAATGTAAGTGCTAAATCAAATTTATAGGTGGGAAAAAAATCTAAGGAAAAACTAGAAAGAAAGAAGAAAATAGTTTGTTTTTTCTTTTATATTAATATTTTAAACTAATATAAAATAGATTAAATTTATCTTAATATATTTTTAACTTTTTAATCTATATAAAAAAATTACATATTCACCTTTTATGATAGAAATCATATTATCATATTTATCAACATATTAAACATTGAAATTATTCAAATCTAAAAATAATTATTACTTTTGATATTACTTAAGAGAGAAAAAATGCATCTAGTGGAGTGTGCATTTAATACCCTTCATTCAACTCTTAAAATCATTATTTCTCTTTTATAATGTTTTATATATCTTCAGTTATTAATAGTGCGTTTAATTAATATATTTTGTGGTTAAATATAATGAATTTTAAATATAGATGTTATTAATTTTGACTTTTTAATGGTATTTGTTTTTCTGTAGGTAGATGCAATATATGTTATGTTGGTAAATAAGCTGAAATATGAAATCTGGGCATGAACGATAGAAACAAGATTTGGCGCCACATCAATTTTGATTTTAGGATTTAAGTATATTTTATAGTTATTTTTATTTTATTTTTTTAAATTTTATTTGTAAAGATATTTTATTAATAGTTTGATTAGTTTAATTAATTAATTAAATGTTTAGTTTGATGTTAGAAGAGTTAATCAAGGAAGGAAATCTTTTGCTTTTAAATATTTTTAGGTTTCTGTTTGCTTTAAATTATATTTGAGTCATTTTTGTTTAAAATGTTACTTTTTAGTTATTTATGTTATCGTTTTGTTACAAAGTGATCACTCTACAGTTAAATTCTGTTACCTTCCTAATAGCAGTCTTATGTGGCAGTCCAAATAATTTTTAAATTTTAACTTGGATTTTCAGTTTTTGAGATGAAAATAAGTTTTTAATTAAATAAATTTAATTTGAATTGCCACGTAGAATATTCAAGTTGGTATTTAAAACTCATTTGGATTGTCACGTAGGACTGTCGTTAGGGAGGTCATGAAACTTAACAGTAGAGTGACAAAATAATAACGTAAGTGACTAAAATGTAATATGAGACAAACAAAAGTAACAATTTTATAGATTACCCTTTCTTTTAACAATTTCATCTATTATTAACTAAATTCATTAATCTAGCTAAAGGTAGATTGAAGATTGATTTTAAATTATGAAATTCAAAAATTATATTGATATTTGTTTTATGTTGGTATTTTTCTATTTTGAAACAGATAGGATGGCCTCTTAATATTGTTATTAGTGTTCCTTTAAGAAAAATCCTTTATTTGATGCTTGGAGTATTAATGTACGGTTGGTTAAAATTATTTTATCCGTAATTTTCATTTTACTTTAATCAAAGAGCAAGTTAATATTGTGCAGTTTAATTACTTTACGAGATAAAGCAACCTAACTTAAATGAGACACACAAATGAGTTTATTGATTAGAATTAAAAATTAAATTGTAAGAGCTGCTATTAAGGTTGTTAGATTGATAAATGGCTTTTCGGGGTTTGAATCTATTTCTTAATTACTTTAATTAGCTTATCATTGAATAAGAAAATATCCATTATCTATAATAATTACAAAATCGAAAGGGCTTCATACCTGAACTTGGAGCTTTCATTATATAGTTTATTTTAATTTATTTTGAATTGTATTATTATTTAAATTTTGTTTACTTATTTTCGTAATAATTTATTTTTTTATTTTTAAATAAAAGGATGGAATTTTCCCATTATGTTCATTTTCGTCTTTGATTTTTTAATAATTTTTATTATACAATATAATTCATTGTGACGTTCGATTTTTAGGATATAGTTGTCCTATTTTTATCTTTTAAAAGTTTTAATTATTATTTTTGTTATACTCTGTAACACCCCTATACTCGATTCGACCTAAGGAACTTGATATAGAAATATTATATTTGGTGCTAAAGTGATTTTGGCTAATCACTAATATACTTGAACATTAAAAAAAAGTATTCACTAAATAAACTTATATTTTAATCCCTACTACTTGGAACACACTTGATCTTCCTAAGTACATGTCATTCAATTTAAAATTTTGAAACATACCCTTTTAGCACTTGGTGATGTGATGAGATGAATGTTCACAACCTCAACTACGACTCTTCAAAATCACTTTACCTACAAGTTGAAAATAAACACGTTAAGTCAATGAAGACTTAGTAAGTACCCATGATATTTAAATTCTATTAAATTTCTTAATTTTCAATATCTCGTTTCTTTGTTTATTTATCATATTCATTTTAACTTTTTACTAAATTCACAATTTAGTCCTTAAGTCCTCAAATCAACTTATAAAATTTACTACTCTTTTATACATGCATCACATTTCACTGTTTAGTGTAAATTTTCATGATTTTCTCACTATTTCTTTCACAATTTATTTTTACATATTTAACTTACTAGTCATTGTTTTTTTTATACTTCCTCAAATACATTCAAATTACTTACATCTTCACTTTACTAATTTAATATTTCAAACATGAATTAGGGATAAACCTTTACCCTGTAACGAAAATTGTTTACCTTTTTAGCAGAGGCCTAGTAGACTAAACAGAACACTTAAGATATACGGAACTAATACAGAGGTGCATTATTATACACTATTAAACAGAGAGCACTAAAGTACTATACAGAGAGTATAAATGTGCTAATAATCGGAGAGCGCACTAAGATTCTTTAATGGCATACCACTAATATTCTAGTAGTTCTAATATCATCTACTTGGGATATTAAAAAGTTAACCAAATTTCTTTTCTTTTTCTTTATATTACGATCCAAACATAGAGATTAGGATTTAGGATTTATATTTTAATTTGACATAATTTTGTTATTCTTTTATATTATCATTAGTTAGTCTAAATAATTGACATCTTTAACTATTTTAATTAAAAAGTTAAGGCATAATTTCTTCTAAAAATACTCAATCTAATTTATCACGTTTTTACTAGAATTTTTTTTTAGGAAAAAATATATTAATATTTTATTTGAAATAATTAAGGATAATAATTATTTGGATTGATTAATGTTATTTTAAAAGTAGAACATCAAATAAAGTCTAATTAAAATATAAAAAGTTAAATTTCAAATGTAATTTGGAGAGGGTTAAAACTGAAAATTTGCCATTTATCTTTTATAATGAAAAGGAAAAAGGCAATGTACACGTATTATGTAGGAAGGCCTCTTTTATTTAGAGTAGTGTAGATTTAGTTAACAAAATTTATAATATCATTGTTATTGGATCCCTAAAAGGCCCAAACCTAGACCAGACTCGATTGCTTGAACGAGCTTTAAGACAAATTAACAACTGGGACCCACTTCTATGTCAGTTCCATATTTATCCTCTGATTTAAATTAATATATTAATTCCATTTTACTCGTTCAGTTAACCAGCTTCAATCGTATACCCTTTTAATTGCATTGACCCTCATCCCCATCACATTACCCACCAATCTAATCTGTTAGCTATCCATAATCATCATCATCATCATCTTTGAGAAGTTCCCATGGCTGATAAATCTGCTTGCAACCCGGACCTCATTATTGCTCATAAATTCCCCGATGTATGTATCTCCTTCTCTTCAATGGATTTCACTGTTTTGTTATGTGTTTCTGTTATTTGATCCTTATCCTAATATTGTTTGCAGACAACTTATGTTTATACTGAGAGGTACTGTTTTGTCCCCCTCCCTTTCCCGAAACTTAATATATAAGGGGCAATTTCCTTTTTGTTTTATCTGAATGACAATGATGTGTTTCCTCCTACACAGAGATGTAGCTGTCTATGCCTTGGGTGTTGGAGCATGTGGTAGGAACGCCGTCGATACTGACGAACTTAAATACGTTTACCATGAAAACGGACAGCAGTTTATCAAGGTTATACTTATACATCACTTGGATGGGTTTTTTTTTTAAAGAACACCAATGTTCTTAATTGGCAAATGCGTTTATATTTGTTGTTGCGGTCTAGCTTAACTTGTTGTATTAAGGGTGAATTGAAATTGCATTTGAACTGCAAATGGGACGCCTAATCTGCCCATAATTGAGTAAAAAAAAGAAACCCTTTTGTGTTAATCGATTAGGGGAGGAAGTGGAGTTGTCTTAATCTGCTCGTAACAAACCTTTGGTGCTTGTTTACTTATGGACATAACATAATACCTTTCCTAATTTCTCCTCCTCCGTCTCAGGTTTTGCCAACATTTTCTACTTTATTTTCACTTAGAGGTCTGCCACAACTTAGTGGTGTGCCTGGCTTAAAGTAAGTTCTTGGCCCGTGCCATTTACCCTGTCTTGTCTTTCTCAAAAATAATCCTGTCTCTCATTATCCCTTTGATTGATTTAAAAGATTTTAACAAATTGTTTAAAGCTTTTAAATATAAACACTTAACATTTCTAGGTTTTTTGTTTTAACAGGTTTGATAAACGTCTTCTGTTGCATGGACAACAATTCATAGAAATACACAAGCCACTTCCTTCAAATGCCTCTGTAAGTCTATAATACTACCAATTGCTAACTCAAAATTTTATCTTAGGTTGAGGACTTCATTCTCTATTCTTTTAAAATAACATTTGGCACATAAATTCGATGCTGTACACTTAAGAGAATATTTGGTCTTCCTGCGGAAATTGTTTTGAAATTGCTGTTTATTACCAGAGTTAATTGTTGTTGTTATTAACTCTTTTTTTCTTGCAGCTACTTAACAAAACAACCATTGCAGGTTTCCATGACAAAGGTTTGTACTCATTACCTGAAATGATGTCAAGTAATTCGGGTGGCATTTGTCACCCTGAAATCGAGTTGTTTATGGCAGTGTAAATCTGTTACTCTCGTAGTCTTTCGCTTTTTATCGATATTGTTGTATTTAAAAGTGAACTTGTTAGGATAACAAGCACAAAGGAATTGGTTGTTGGTTGCTTCGGTATTTTGTTAACCTTGGGAAAACTGTAAAAAGTGAATAGAAAGAGAAGTCATATCTGCAATTCTATTTCGAAAGGATAGTCTTGATGGTTTTTCCCCTCCCCTCTAAATATCAGGTAAAGCAGCAATACTTGAACTTGAAACCAGAAGTTATGAGAAAGAGTCTGGTGAACTATTAACCTTGAATCGGTAAGTTGTATTTCCCCACTATCTGATCTAACACTCTCATGCTGCAGTTTATTAATGTATAAATGAGTCTTCAGGACAAGTGTTTTTCTACGTGGTGCTGGTGGCTTCTCAGATCCATCTAAGCCCTTTACATACTCAAACTATCCAGTCAATCCGGCTTCAGCTATGAAAATCCCAAAAACTCAACCTTCTGCAGTATTTGAGGATTGTACCCAACCACCTCAGGCATGTAGCAACAATACTAGAATTTTACCCTAAGAGCGTTGATGTTTCTTTCAAAATAAAAGAAAAAAAGATATGTTTCCCAGTTAATTCTCTTTTTGTCCATATACTAAAAAGTCTGTGGATTAGTTTGATCTGGTATCAACTTCTGCTTCGACAGCTTGTGCTATGAGATGCTTTTTTATGATGACAAGCGTCTCCAGAAGTTTTGAACTACTATTTTTTGGCTTTGGCAGGCTTTATTGTATAGGTTATCCGGTGACTATAATCCTCTGCATTCAGATCCTATGATTGCAAAGGTCGCAGGGTTAGTTCATTACTTATGTTGAGGCTACTTATGTTGAGGCTATGGCTATTGGTTGCATTACTTGACACAGCTCCTTTGCATCCTAAACTTTTATACTGATTTATGCTTTCCCTATCCCATGTTCATAGATTTTCAAGGCCAATTTTGCATGGATTGTGTACCCTTGGGTTTGCAGTACGGGCTATCATCAAATGTATTTGCAGGGGACACCCAGACATGGTCAAAACCATCTTTGCACGGTTCCTTTTGCATGTGTATCCTGGTGAAGCACTCATCACCGAGATGTGGCTTGAAGGCTTGAGGTACACTTCTTCTTTCTTTTTCTGATAATATTCAAGTGAACGGAGATCTGATGCTGGTGTTATAATCTGCAGGGTCATATATCAGGTAAAGGCGAAAGAAAGGAATCGAGCAGTGCTGTTAGGCTATATTGACCTCCATCGATTAGCAGCTTCACTATAAATCAACTAGGAATCAACTTGATATATATCCGACTTGTGTTATAACTGCTGCTTCAAAGTGCAAACTTCATAATAGGAAACTTAATGAATGGAAAATTTGAAAATGAAGTTGAATTTCTTGAACTTATTGAACATCAAAGTCTGTTGGAATGTGATGTAATAAATACAAACCATTTCTTTTATGTTTGATTGGGGATGTTTTAGTTGTTAATTGTATTGACATGATCTTTATAATCACTATTTTTCCAACACAATAAAGGAAAATGAATTAAAAAGCAGTCCAAAGAACGTTTCTTCATCTTTTTCAGAACTGAAACACAGCCATAAAAACTTTCAGTTCCAGAATTTCTTCAACCATACAGCAGCAAAAAACTTCAAGAAACAAATGCCAAGATAGATGGTTATCCATTACAACAGAGAAAAAATGCGACTCTTAGATTGACATTGACATTGAAATTGAAATGTCAATTTTACATTCTGTCTTCTCTCTTCCTTGGAGCACATGTAATGATTTCATCGACCCTAAGTATCATCTCAGCAGCCTCAGTTGCAGAGAGCAATACAGCTTGCTTGACTTTGAAGGATTCAGAGATTCCTAGCTCAGCCATATCTCCTACCTGTTTATATAATCATAGCAGCAATGAAGAAAAATTAAAGTATCCGAAGCGGTTTTAGAGAAACAAAATCTCTAACTGTACACAATAAATTCATTAGACTCTGTTTTGATTTTTTAGAATAATTGAATTTTAGAATAATTGAATTTCCGCACTTACAGATCCAGAGATGACATCAATCCCTGCATTGCATCCCTCCTTGTGGTGCTCCGCACGAAGCTGGGCCACCAAATCTGCACTGTCCAGACCTGCATTGTCAGCAATAATTGTCGGGATGGCTACAAGTGCCCTCGAGAAAGCTTCAATAGCATGAGATTTCTTCCCAGGAGTCTTGCGTGCTAGCTCATCCACTTCCTTTGCCATTACCATCTCAGGCCATCCACCTCCAAGCAATACCCTAGTGTCATTAACTGTCTGAGACAGTACGCACAAGGCATCATGCAGAGACCTTTCAGCTTCGTCTAGCACATGATGGCTGCCATACACAGTAGCATGTCACCCCAAAGCAAACATATCAATAAGCAAGGAAAACAACTAGAGGAAATAGTTTGACACCATACCTTGCACCTCTCAACACAACAGTACAAGCCTGACCCATTTCAACACCAGAAAAGTGAATTAACTTGTCCTCACCAATCATAATCTCTTCAATAAGCTTGCAATGTCCAAGCTTAACAGACTCTGGGTTGTCAAAGGTTGAAGCAATTTCCCCACCTGTTACCAAAGCCAGACGCTCTATCCCATCAAAATCAGCATGCTCGATTGCAAGTATGCCTGCATCGGCAAAGAGTTCTTCAGGGAAATTGTAGATCAACTGCCTGTTAACGAAGCAGTTAATCCCATGTGCCATGATCTTTTTCACCTTTTCTCTCATCTTTTCCTTCTCAGCCCCTTCAATTTCAGCAACCTTAGACATTGAATCAACACGAACACGTGCACCATATATCTTTACTTTGTCAGTATCCATTGCAGTATTTGCAACCAAAATCTTAGCATTTTCTATCCGTTTTGGCTGTCCAAGCCCTATTTTCTTGTCAAGAATGAATCTGAAATCATAAGATGTAAGTTTAAATAAAAAAAAAATCATATTATGGGAAAGGCTGACATAACTAGGACCCCAGCCAATCCAATCAGAAACGATTACAGTGAATGAAGACAATGCGAAGCTCGCAAGGACTCACCCTTCATCTAAGAAAGAATCCTTCAAGGATCCCCCAGGCTTCTTGATAATTTGGATAGCCTCTAAATTTGTGCTCCCCTGCAGTTGCAAGTAAAAGCATTAAAAATTTGATAAAGAAAAATGAGAAGGGAAACTCAATAACAGCAACCACGGCCAGTTGTGCAAAAAAGAATCCTCAACATAATTCCGAATAGTTGAAACACTAATATTTGATCTTAAAATGTTGGATCGAGAGAAATTATCACCTTTAACCTCATAACAGCATCCACAGCCAGTTGTGCAAAATGTTCTTTATCCTGAGAAAGAATTTTAGAACTCAAAGTGGTCCTTGCAATTTTCATCAAGTCTGACTTGAATTTCTCTGCAAAATTCAGAAATGCCATGCGCTATAAGAAGCAACTACATAGAGTAAAGACAAATTCTAATATGGAAACAACAACTTGATTACAAATTTTATCATGTCAAACACATTAAAAAATCTAGTTCAATCAGGAACCAACAAAGCCTAAAACGTTGGGCAAATAATACAAAATGAAGGCATATCCTACAATCCGCACACAAATAAAGAGAACGTATTCATGTCCAATAATTCACCTGCATTCTCTTTGTTATCCACAACCCTCTGCAACAAAGCATTACGAGCACATTCAGATGCCATTCGGTAACCTATAAAACAAGCATACATTGTTATAAACTCTGAAACTTAACTTATTTGGCAATTGGCAATCAACAAAATAAAAGATAAGGGAAATAACTAAATAATCCCTCTGTCCCAATTAAATTCTCATGGATTAAATTTTTCAAGTCAAATTTTTTAAATTTTGACTTCTGTTATTTAAATATTTTAACTAATTATATTAACAAAAATATATTTAAGAATTATGTTATTCAAAGTTTTTCATATATATATTTTAAAATTTTCATCAATAATAATTAAAATAATAAGTCAGAAGCAACAATAAGTGGATATTGGTACTGTTACTGCACGGCAAGCAAAGGATTGGGGATTCAGTAGTCTCATGTAAGTCAAAATAAAATTACCACAAAGAAGTCAGAACGTGACAATTTTATTGGGACAGAAATAGTATATTACAGATATAATTATGCTGTTATAAGTTCAGGAAAAAATTGAGCAAATAAAATAGAAAATGTAATGCTGGAAATTTTACTCCTATAGGAGTTAAGAGAGAAGTATTAAAGTTTATAGTTATATCTCACGCTCATCTTAATAATATACTTCCTTCAAATTTTCTATGATAGAAGCAAATCAGGAAAAAAGAATCACACTGCTAACATGCCTGACTCTTTCTTCACGCTATATAGATATCAAAACTAGATAACAAGTTAAAGCTCGAAGCAACTTAATGCCTACAGGCCACAAAATGCAACATTTAGTGGAAAGGAAAACAAAAATTAAAGATATTAATAAAAAGATTATACAGGATGAACCGTGACATGCAAGGTGCCATAATGGAGAAGAATAATAGAAAGCAAAGTACTAAATGAGGCTAAAAGAACCTGATATTATAGTCATGGGATGAATCTTTGCAGCCACTAGCTTTTCGGCCTCCCTTAAAAGTTCTCCAGCCAAAACAACAACAGACGTTGTCCCATCACCAACTTCATCATCTTGAACTTTGGAGATGTCTGAATTTCAAATTAAGGATGTAATCTAATAAAATAAAAGCTCTTTCCAGATAAAATCAATGACTGTGTTAGCATGGCTCACTGAACCATTTACAGTTCTGTCATGTACTCTTGTGTACCAATATAACATTGCGAGTTTTAACATGTTGAAGAAACCAAGCAATTTACTCATAAAGTGTAATAACAATGAAGATAATTATAAGGATACCAATTAAAACTTTTGCAGCAGGGTTGTCGATATGCAAGGACTTTAAGATGGTAGCTCCATCATTAGTAACAGTGACTTCATGTCCTCTGCCTGTTGATTGCAAAATTTTATCCTGGCAGATAATTTCACCAATAACAAAGTCAAGGATTTAAAGAACTAGTACTCGCATTTAATCTGTATGCACAATGTGGAAAACTTACCATGCCTTTTGGCCCTAGGGTTGTCTTAACCAAGTCAGTAATTGCAATTGCCCCAACAAATGATGCCTGAATGTAACAAAGCTCATGAATATCAGATGTTACTGAAAATAAAATACCCCAATAATAAGAATGCAATACAAGTATAATCTTAGAATTCCAAAAAAGTAGTAGAAAAAAAATTCATTTAAACCATATTATCAGCATTAAATGTACACAAACTATAAATAATAATGACTCAACTCACCATTCTGGCACGCTCCCCCTTCTCTTCACTAGCGTCATCTTTAAGAATTTTTTCAATCTTTCACATTCAGCCAACCGGTAAGCAATATAAAACTTCAAACCAAATGCATAAATAAATAAATAAAAATCTAACCAACTGACAGTAATTTAGTAGTAGGCAAATAACGCACCGCCATTGAATATAACGTGGTCGAGAGTAGCTGGAGCTTTGGTGCCCAAATAAAGCCCTGAATCACGAGAGCGAAAGAAAAATTTTAGTGTTTTTAATCTAACAATGAAACGAAAAACATCCAAATGCTGCTTAATAAACCATAAACCATAAATTTGTATAATGAGCCGGAGAAATGTTATGCTCAGCAGCACTTTCATTAATCATTCATTTCCTCATTTCACAACCAACAGAACCAAAGTAAACAGTAACATAATCGCGAAAAAATGGAAACAAAGGCTCAAGTTTCAGAAACCCCAGAAAGCTTTGAAATGAATAAAGCTTTTACCTGATCTTAAGCGCGATGTAGAAAATTTGAGATTGAGATCCGAACGAGAACAGAAAATAGAAGCAAGGTTTTGAGGTTTTGGTTGCCTCGGGCCTTTTGCTTGCTCTACTACAAACACCAGTGGTATATACTTTTGAATACTATGCTTATTCGATTTAAATCTGAATTCTGAAAGGCTTCGAGTGAAGTGACCTGAGCGAACTCTCCAGAAGTAGGAATTGTTGAGAAGAAGGGCTATGAACCCTTAACTAATGGGCTTTTACTATATCCCAATTTTAGTCTTAAAAGGCTCGTGAAGTTTATACTTTGCGTTCTCCACCATTTTAGTCTAGAATGCAATTGGTTCAAGCTTTATTTAGGCTATAGGGTCCATAATCATCAATCCCAGATGTAGTTATATGTTATTTTTAATTTTTTTTAGTGAATCATTTGTGAAATGATAAATAGTTTACTTAATTGATTTACTGCTTGAGTTGAAAAGCTCTAAAAAAGCAAAATTTATCATACCATTCATTTAACCTTGTCTGTACTCTGTAGACAGAGTCAGAAGCAATGGCTAGCTTTCCCAGTCCCTAAATTATATATGTAAAAGTATAGTTAATTTATGTTGACCGCTAAGTTTTTATTTGACTTTTGGCCCTTTAATAATATTTTAGTTTAAATTTTATGAATTTTTAGTAGTTTAATATCTGTATTTTCTCCCTCAATTAAATTAATATATTATGATATAAAATTTTTTCATTAATTTATATCAATAAACACCAATATCATTTAGAAACACCATCATAGATGCCAACCAGCATTGTAATGACCAGTTATTCAACTCTTAAAAAATACTTATAAGTGATCAAAATATATACACATTCTCTGGAAGAACAAGAGCAAAGAGCTGCTCCATTTTAGCTTTGCTCCTATGCATGTGAAAGCAGTACTTGAACTTAAACACACGTCAATTATGATAACAATAAGATAGTACCAATAATTTATGGTTGGAAACCTGAACAATACAAAGGGAATACAGATCTGATCTAAAGTAACAAAGAATGCGACCTCGAGCTGAGGTCCATTAATTTTAGACTTAAATATTACATGCTAAGCACAATATAATGAGCTATATTATATAATTAAAGATATACATATCAAGATTAGAGGCAAAACTCTACTCTCTTCAATCATCTTCATCCATTCACCACACAACGTTCTTTATCATATGGTGGCTTAGAGCGGTCGGGTGCTTCGGCCAGCTGCCCTACCGCAGAGGAGAGCATTCTTGGGGATGGGGTATTCATCCCTGAGAGATGTTGAATCTGTGTATACACGCAAGTAAAGCTGTTGCCCAAGGTACTGTCTTGCCCAGTACTCAGACCTCAAGTTCCAGATCCCTACGTTGTCAAGTGCCACATATATGGCTGTCCATGATTTTGGATACACCTGCATGCAATTCACCGCATATATACATCAAGTATATTAAACTTGGGTCTTAACTAGGGTAGCTTAATTAAATTGAATAAAGATGATTGATTTAGGTACCTGAGTAGTACAACGTGCAACTGCATCACGTAGATTGTATCCGTTCCTACTAGCTGCTGTCCATTGCCCTCCGTCCATACTGCATTTCAATGTGGTTTCAAAACCAATATGTTAGCACAGGTTCGTGCATAATGTTATGGTGAGAAATGATGTTCTTTAGTGCTTAGTGCTTACCCAACGACAAAGAAAGAGTAGCCATTGAGATGCCAGCTCTGTATGATGTTCTCAGTGTTCTCAAATACAATCTCAACAAAAGCCCTATAATCAGCATTCAGAACTGAAGTGTCAACGTATATCCCTCCACCATAAGGATTATCTGATATGCTCCCAGGCCGGAAGACTCCTCCAATTTTGAAATAGTCGGCAAGTTTCAAAGGAGTGTCTGGCAGAACAAAGGAAACACTGTTAACTGCATATCTTTGCTTCCCATTAACTTGTCCCGCAGAGTTTGCAAGCCTGATGGTTCTGGTTGTATTAATGAGACCATAGTGATAGGAGCCCTGAGGGTTAGGCCTTGGTCCACTCGCTGTAAGGTTAGTCCTGATAGAGCGTGCCTGGTTCAAAGACCAGTCGATTTGGATGGTGGGTCCACCAGGAGGAGGACCAGAGACAGGGCCAGCAGAATTACTGTAACGAAGGGTCGCAGTCGTGGTGAGAACGGGGTTGGTGAAGCGAGTAGAGGCAACAATGTAATAGTCTTGTGCAGGCTGATCAGCTGTGAATAAAACGGAGCACGATTGGCCTAGGTGAAGGTCGATGGAAGAGTAGGTCGTTTGCAGGGTGTGTGTTCCCTCCACTTCAACCAACGTCAACCTGTGGTTTTGGATGCGGAAATTGAGAGAATTTTGCAGTCCAACATTTGATATCCTAAGCCTGTAGGTTTTACCTGCAACACAATACATGATCCTCATTATGCTTGATCCTGTTTAGTCTTTACTAGTATAAGAAAAATTAAGTACCTTGTTCAACATTGAAGGAGGCACCACCAGGTCCACGACCATTGATAAGGACTCCATCAGGGAAAGGAAGCTTCTTACCACCATCCAGATGAGCTTGCAAAACCTGCACAACCCCATTTTTTCAGTTTCTTATTAATTACCAACACCATAATACTTTGTATAAAATCAAATTCTTATGCAGCTGTTATAATCATTACTTCATTATCCCCGCTAGGAGACATGCCCTGGCCCCAGATGGCAAGCTACATAAAAATGTTGAATATATACATGACAATAACACACCTAAGTTGAGCATCCTAGGAAACCATCATGTCTGTGCTGATGATTAAGAGAGAAATAGACATATATCAGGCGCAACGCATTTGCGGACAACTTCTTGATCTAATGGTAAGTTATTTTATCTTTTGTGGTATAAAAGTTCAGGTTTAATCCTTAGCATCACTACCCATTCCCAAAAAGAAAAAACAAAAAAGCAATGTCTTTTCCCTGTCACGTTTAAAACGTATCAAAATAAACCAAGGCTGAGCCAAGCAGGAAATGACAAAGAAAATGACAGTCCAGAAATCCAGCTGTAAAAGGGGGTGATAAAGCCATAGCCCACGGCCAGCATTGAATAGTCAAAAAAAAAAACCAAATTTGCTTTGCTTCGTTAATCCAACTAACGCCATTATGCTGCCGACAGACACTGGGTGATCCCACCATGTTAAATTGTTGTACGGCCCCATACTGCCATAGTTATGAATAGCAGGCATTTTTTTCCAACCTAAAAGCAAGCAGCTTTAATTTGAAAAAATGTATAGTACCGTGTGATTGGACTTGTACCAATCGCCAATGAGCACAGTGTAATCCCCGGCTGGGTCAGGGAAGGGGACTGGGATTCGTGGGCGACTAAGGATCCTGATCCCTCCAAAACCACCAGCTGCCTTGTGGAATCCAAGTGATGGGTAGTAATAGAAACTCCCTATTTGATCCTTCACCTGAAGCATGTATGTGAAGTTCTTTCCTGGTGGAATAGGGCAGGTTGTGCCATACACGCCGTCTTCATACGAGTTCCTCCTTTGTTGGACTCCATTCCTACATATTTACAGTCTTCAGCTAAGTAAATAAATCTTGCAAATGATAAAAAAAACAACTAATAATTGCCTATTTAAAATGTGCAGCCTAATTCACGATCCAATTTTGAACTGGTTGTCTTTCACTGCTTTGCTTTGAGATGCTAAAACAACCACCCCACCTGTTCTACTTGATTCACTGTCTTTTTTTTTTTTTTTTTTCAACTTTGTAAATGAACCATGTCAAATTTTGTTATGAGTCCTTATATTATACATAAGATATAAGATGTCTGTACTCTAATTGCATCAATTTTAATTATATATTTTTAAATTTTTAGATTTCAATCCAGACTTAAATGGTAATAATTAAATCCGTCAAGTCAAATTTTACTATTAATCCGCAAAATGTATAAAGTGTAGATTTAATCATTGTTCTCTAATTTGATTATTTTTAATTTATATTTTTATTTTATTTTAATTTCGGTCATAAGTCAAATGATAGACACTAAATTTATTAATTAAAATGACATGATATTTTCATTAGTATTATGTAAAATAATAAATTTAAATGTTTTTGAAAAATACATAAACTAAAAATGACAAAATTAAAGTAGATGTGCACCTAAAACAAAGACTAATAACAGGATTTGACTATAAATCATCCAAGATAAACATTTTAGGTCAAATTATGATTTTGGTCCCTATTGTACTCAAATTAAAATTTGATCCTCATATTTTAATATCTATCCTACTTTTGCAATATTATTAATTAATTCAAATTATTAATACAATTAATTGTTGTTGTTAAAGTCTTAATATAAATTATTTTTAAAAATATCATATATCGATCTATTGCTTAAGTATTTTTTTTAAGTCCAGTCAAATAACTTTATTTAATAAAATTTATATGTCAACAGAACATCATTTTAATGCAAATAGTTAATAATTTGGATTAACTAATAATATTATTAAAACATATAATCAAATCATGCCAAATTAAAATACAAGAACTAAATCTTAAAATTTTAATTCAGTAGAAAACCCAAAACCAGAATTTGACCAAACATTTCCTACTTACAACTATAAAAGACTTCATAAAAACACAATGTAAGAAGGGGAAAAAATTGGACAGGTCAATCAACTTGTTTCCAGATTATGAAATTATAAATATGATAATTAAGGCTAATATCTTGTGTCCACATCTCTATTCCTGTATTCCTAATCCACTTGATCTTCTTCCCCATATATGTTACATGTAGGAGACAGCTAATACAAAATAAATGGCCCACTTGAATCAAGGATGATTAATGAGGTTTTAAGTAGGCAGATTAACGACCATTAATTCAACATTTTTCCCAATTAATTCAAAAGTTAAATGCTGTCTTCCTCAATCGAAGGACAAGCCGCTTTCTAATTACAGCAAAGCAAAAGGTACTTGTTTTAGCCACATATGCTTTACTCTAAAAAAAAAAAAAAAAGAAAACACAGATCTGCCATGATGAGATCAAAGCACATGGACGTTTTTTTCCTAGCGTTCACGTTTACCAATGTAGGAAACAAGACAAGAATAACCGATCATGTGTAGTGACCGACTATAATGGTCTCCATATGGCAGTGAAGTAAGTGGAAGAAAAAATGGCACGTAAAAAAGTTGCCTCCAAAAAAATTCATACCAGGAGAGGAGAAAAGATTCGTTTAAGTTGTTATAGACGTTGATGATGAGGTTGTCGTTGGTAACAGAGTGAATATCAGGGCCTGGGAATTGCCCATTTATGAGAAGACCCTGGAAAATAGAAGATATATAAGGTATTGACCGACATATATAGACCGACAATGAAACTCTATTATGAGCTTATGAAAAGCTTACCGTTTGACGAACGCCAAGAGGGTAAATGTCACCGTACGTAACATTCCAGCTGTAGAACCTATAGGGATCTTCGGCGCCAACAATGGCGAAAAGAAAAGCGGCGGCATAAAACAATGCTACCGCCGAGTGAAGCGGCATTTTGGGTCTAATGGAAGGGAAAAGGAGAGGTTTAGAATAAAAGGGCAGGAGCAGTGAACTGAAAGAGTTAATAAGGGGATAGGATGGCACAATATTTAAGGGAGGCTATATTAAATGGGTTGAACAGTTGAAAGTGTGAGTAAGCCGTAAAGGAAAAACCAAATAATAAAAAAAGGAGGGAAAATTTGAGGAGATAAAAATGGAAAAGAAAGAGGAAAGAGAAAATTGAATTAAAGTGTCGGTGGAAGGGTGTCCTTACATTAGCTCACTGTTTGAATTGTGAATGTGTTTGTCTCCCACATGGTTTTGGGGTTCTTTGTTTTGTTCTTCCAAATTATGGGAGGTAGAGAATTACTACAACACTAATGTTTGTTCTTAATGTTGAGTTCTCCATTTTTTTTAGAAAGAAAATGCTTTTTTGATAAGCTTGCAACATATGGAACTATTATCAAGTCGACAATTTAGGGTGGAGTTGTGTTACCAGTAGAGCAGAGGTTGTTGGGATTATTTAGTCAACATGGACGATGATGATGGCTCAATTGGTGCTTTGTTTTGTTCTGAAATAGAAAATATTCATTACCCCCTAAATAACCCAAATCTAAAGCTTGCTTGGTTTGTTACGCTCAAGCATTACTTGTCACTGTAGTACTACAACTATCAGCCAAGCATTTGTATTCAAAACGACAGCAACAAAGAGAGTACTAAGACGGCTGAGTCTAACTCTCGAGGAGATCTTTCAATATCTCTCGCATCATAGTATTTAACTTATATGCAGATGTTTGGAGTTTTTTAAAAGAAATTACAATTTTTGATGGTTTGGGATGCTGAAGAGAATGCTGGATTTTACTTTCTAAGTCAGGTGGTTGGTTTTTCTTGAATTGAGGTCGTCTGTGTTTTCATTGAGCTTTTAGTTAGTTTTATCTTTTTAAGTGTCGAAAGAATTTTATTATAGCTGAGAAATGGCTTCATTGGGTGGTTGTTAGTGATGGAGGCTAAGTTTTTAGGGCTAGCGAATAAAGAGCTCATTGGTTACATCGAAGACTTATGAGGGAGTTGAGGTTAGCAGGTAAGTAAGCCTACTGGCTCGCATCAATCTGGTGTCAACAGATGACCACTGGAGTAAAAGCATAAATATTTTATATCTCAATTCATAACCGACGGTGGATCATCTAATTCAAATTCAAGGTATAAATCAAATGATTAGCCGATGCTTTTCAAACAAAAGAGGGGTCACTACTTTTCACTTTTTCCTTTATAGCGACTTGGGAGAACGAGCTTTGGTGAACTGGAAGCCACATACACTGCATAATTCTCCTAAACCTTGCCTCGAACTTTGCTTTTCTCTTTTATTATAACTATCATTTAGTAATTAAGTGTATTAATTTTGATGTTATATCTTCCCAACTATATGTGCAAAAACCCAATGATCATTGAGTGGGGACTTGAGGAAGAAATAATGGAAACAACACTGCTGCTAGCTAGCATTAGCCTTGTCAGTTAAATGCATGAAAAATAAGCTGTGCTGACGATGCCATAAATGAATGGTCACGACATGAGGCAAGGCAACGTCCCCACGTCCTTAGTAGCATGTGCCATCATCGCAATTTGCAAAGGCGCCTCAATAACGCAAAACTACAAGACCATAATCCATGAATGGAAATCCCCTATTTCAAGGTAAATCCAACAACATCCATTTAACTTGACCCACAGTTTTAAGTGTCCTTTAAAATTGAATTTCAAAAGCAACCTGTGATATAACAAGTAACAAAATCGATGATATGTTTGTTGCCAAAGATAAGATTAGGAAATTCTGCAGGCTCGTAGGACCAACCAACCCGCAATTAGTGGGCATGTTATGTTCTTACCATACAGGCAGGATAGCGTTAGCTATAAAGACCGCAGAATAATGAAAATTGCGACATGAGTCCAAGAACACACATGGAAATTTAGCACTTCGCTTTCCAACTACATATGTCAACTAAGGGGTTATAAATAAACCGAGCTTAAATGAATAAATTTTTTTATTTATGTTCGTTTGTTTATTTTTAAACTTATTCGTGTTTAGTTTATATTCGTTAAAAATTTTAAATTCTTGTTCATGATCGTTTATCTGAAAATATGTGCGTTCATATTCGTTTGTTTAATATTCACAAACAATGTTAATAAATAATAAACACACGAATAATAAATATATACATATACACACATATATTGTTTAGATATAAAATAGTTGAATATAAATATTAATAATTATATTATAAATGAAAAATACAAACCAAAATAATTTTTTAATATATACTAATAGAACAATAAACGAATTTTAAGATAATTTTATTAATATATACTAATAAAATTTTATAAAAAAATTCATTAATAAATAAATGAGTCAATAAACAAACTTATAAACGAGCTTATTCGTGAACATAAATGAATCAACATACCTCTATTCATATTCGTCCATTTATTAAACGAACATAAATTTTTTATTTATATTAATTTATTTAATATAATAAACAAACGCTATACAAACGAATATGAATAGATGACATTCTAGTCAAACATTCTAATCATTTACACCCCTAATATCAACAAACGGATGAGTGTGACAGTTCATACTATTAGTCAATAACTCTATTTTCACACCGTTCATGACTTTGGAATTCAAGTATCGCTTCTGATCATATATAAATGATATAGTCTTGAATTGAAAACACGAGGCTTTCACCATATCTACTTTTTAATACCCATTAGATTACTGAATAATATGCCTATTATGTTGAACAAAAAATAGAATGTGTTCATTATATGGAGCCACCACACCACCATCCACAGCTCTGAATCCCCCTCTTGATTCGGATGGCAATGAAGAAAGCATATAAAAAACTAATTTCTCATGAAAATCAAAACGAGTGCTGACTGCCGAGTCCGAGTACCCATATAGCAGTTCAAATTATTCAATCACTCATCCAACAAAGCTTTCAATTATTCAATCACCAATCCACTCATCCAACTGTTGAGTATATATATATATATATATAAGATCACTAGAGCATTTGACCTCAATAGAGGATAGGTAGTTAATTGAAAAAACTGGTAATAGATGTTTACATTTTCATATCGAAGAAACCAACCTAAAGAAAAAGGCTAGTGGAACTTGTATCTTTCGAGAAAACAGAACATACTTTTATCATGGTAATTCCAATTTGATGCAACAACTAAACAAAGAGCACTTTCATAACAAATATAAGATCAAACAATCCCCCAGAAGCCTAAGTTCATGATAGAATCTGGGTAAGAAATGACCCAGTAATTAGCTGCACGACTTTTAGAACTTCAAAAGAACTAAGTTTTAATTTTCAGAATCAAGAGAGCTAGAACTTATCCTTCTCAGATTTATCCTGAAACCTTTGACGCAAGTCCTGCTTTAGCATCTCTGTGTAATCCTGACCATGTAAGAAAATATTAATGAGTTTCTGTACAATAATCACCCTGAAAAATTAGCCGGTTTAAAAGACAATGTTGCTTAAGCCATTTTTTTCTCCCCAAAACGGAGGCACTTCAACCACAAGCTTCTTTAACAGGTAAGAAACCCAAGACGCAAAGGCACTCAATCTTTGACAACTTACCTTGGCAAGACCTTCATTACCACACAACTCATTTAGAAGTTCTTCAGCATTCCTCCCATTGCCATATACCTGAACTGCATTTTTGGCAACAGCATGGAAGACGTCATCTGGTACATTAGACTGCTCGATCCTCTGAGCAATTTGTTGAATGTCATCCTGGAATGTCACCATCTCAATATTACATGCTAATTACACGTTACATAAAAAAATTTTGGGGGGGCCTAAAAATCCACATTATCAACCAAAATAAAACCTGAAATCATGATAACATGATTTATCAGTGGCAGTTGACTTCCACCCATCACACTGTACCTGTGATTTAGATTCTACAGCAGGGAAGGATGGAGTTGCAGATGACCCACGACCAAGCGCCTGAGAAACAATGGGCATCATTTGTTGGACCATCCGTGACAGATCAATACCACCACCTTGGCCTCCTACGAAACCTGAAAACATGTTTCCAATATCCTGGCTATCAACCTGCTGAGCTAGTTGACTAACAGTGTTCATGATTTGCGGACTTTGAGTCAGTTGCTGCAACATATTCCTAAAATCATCTGGTGAACCAGCACCAGTTTGCTGAGAAATCCCCGCCAATAGGCCATTCAACGCAGGACTTTGAAGAACTTGTGAGACAGCATTAGCAGCAGCTAATTGATCATCTGAACCCTGCCCTCCTGATAATCTACTACCCAGAACACCTTGATTACCTGAGGAAGAATCTACCCTACTCAGAGAAGAGCTCTGAGAAGCAAGTGACTGCAAAATCTGTTGACCAGCCGTTCTAGCACTCAGATTGTGATCAAGTGAAGAACTAGCTGTTCCATTAACACCGGCAATTGAAGATTTTGTTGGTTTGACTCGTCTCTGACCAGAAAGATATCATATGCTCACTGTCAATAATTTTAACATAAACGGATTCGAATGAAGTGAAAAATTATCATCACACCTTGCGTTCCAAACCCCCCAACCCCAATCCAAGTGGTACAGGTTTGGCATTTTCCTCACTGGATCTAGGAGCACTTCCTGATGGATCTTCCAACTTCACCAAAGGTTCTCCACTTGAACTAGGAGGGCATCCAACTGTGCCAAGTGATATATCCTGTGAACTCTCACCACTCTCAGTATTATCATGTCTTCCTTCAGCATGTTCAGGTTGTGACTGATTATTAATAGTAACAGAGAACCCGTCAGAGATACTAAACAGATAGTTCCTAATTGAGATCATTTTATTGTGAATAAAGCACACCTTCAGTTCTTCAGTTTCAAGGTTTGCTGGTAAAGCAACAGTAGAATCCTCAGCTCCACTAGCAACCATATTATTAGGCTGCTGACTACCTGCACCAGCTACAAACATGAATTCTACAATTCTACTTTGACCTTTAAAGACCAGAGAAATCATACGAACAACAATGTAGTTATTAGCATCTGAAAACAATTAACTGCCAGCTACCTGACGCATCCTGGTTATCTCCCTGCATACTAACTAAGTCTCTAATTCTTGAATTGATTTCAGCAACCATAGAGGATAGTGAAGACTCGGTGGGAGGAGATTGTGCAGCACTGGACATTGCAGCAGTGGCACGTGCTTGGGGAGCAGAAGCAACAGTGTTCCGCACAGGAAGAACCCGCATTGAACCAGAACCAGCATTATTACCACGTTCCCCTTGCCTACCTTCCCCGTTGTTTGTTCTATTACCAACAGCTGAAACCACCGGTGACAGTGCAGTACCTGACAATAATTAGCAGTTACAAATAAAAAAACAGAGTACAACTGAAAGGGAAATTATGGCCTGGCTAGAAGCAGATTTTACCCACCAGGATGTATATGGATGTTTATGTGCCGTGGAGCGTTTCCAACACCAACAGGACCTACAGTCAGAGAATTTGATGGAGAATGGGAACCACTAAAGAGGGATCTGGTTTGAAGGGGAAAAGGCTGCAAATAAACAATCAATGCATGCGTGATGAACAGGATCCTAAAGAGAGTTCAAACACTTGAATAAACTAAGCAAGATTATCGATAATTGTTTCAGCACCTCTCATGGAAACTGGTGAAGTAAAATGCCAAACAGAAAAACAACCAACAATAACATGTTAAGATAGTAAAATACAAGTTTTTACATCTCAAAAACTCCCTGCTTCTTTTGAAAAGTAAACACAATTTCTCTCATTTTTGCACCCTAGCATCCCTTACTGTTAATCCTAAGCCCTCAAAAGAATTGCTTTCTATGTCAGAAGGGCATAGGAACATCTCTATAGCTAGATATATGGACCTAGAGAGACCAGATGGATATCATTCTCTGCAATTTAGCTACTGTGAATAACAATAGATAGAAGAACAGATATTAGAAATGCTTGAATGATTTGCTCAGAGTAGACAAACAGGAAATCAAAATATTACCATAAATGAATAGCTTATATTAGCAGGATTTTGCAGAATTTTACCAACTTGATATTACCATGTATCATACTCTTCAGTTTAGCTATTTGTGAATGGCAATCAACACAAAATACATACTACATAGAAATTAAGAATCTGCTACTTGAATGAAGTGCTCAGAGTTGATCTGACAATCAATATATCTAAATATTACCATACGTAAATAGAATATATTAGCAGGATTTTGCAGTTATTTTATAACTTGATATAAAGCGCACAAACTTTTAGCATACCTGAACCATTATAGGATTCGGCCCTGAAGGAGATATATAAACTGCAGGTCCAGCATTAACTGAAGATTCTGCCTGTGAATTGCATGAAACATTTAGTGGCATGTTATTATTCAAAGAGAACAGGAAATAAGGACACAAAAGATTGTAGGCCATACAGGAGAATTTCCCATACGCAGCGTCAATATGGTTCGGCCAAGCTCTAAAAGAAGGGAACCTAAGTGCTGCATTGTAAGACCTGCTTGTACTGATTCTGTTTGAATTTGCCCCCTCACTGTAGGATCAGAAGAATCCCTCTCTTGCTCTAAACGTTCTGCAATATGCTACAAAAGTAGCAGCATATTAAAGATGCAAAGAATCAGATGATAAAATTTCAAACTTTTAAGGTAGAAATAAAAAGAATGTGGAATCTATTTGGAGTAAATATATAATACTTTTTCTTCATGAAAACCACTGCAACTTAAACTTTGCCTTTCAAACCATATTGGAGTAAATATATAATACTTTTTCTTCATGAAAACCACTGCAACTTAAACTATGCCTTTCAAACCATATAACAGAAAGAATTCTCCTTTATCTTCCTCAATCTACACGTACTTAAGGAATTTCATAACATACAAAATTTTCACCATAGAAAGCCCGTAATTATACATGAGAAAAAGAATTCACAGAGATTTTCGCACAACTCTAATACAGTTTAAAAATTAAAGAAGGAAACTAGTATTCCACATACCATATCAACCTCAACATGAATTTGGTTAAACATTTAATAACAATCAAAAGCCTAAAAGTTTCCAGAAAATGGAAATTACAGGAAACATACTAAGGCATGGTACTTACAGACAATGCACCAATAGCATGACTGTTGAGAAGCCGTACTGCATTTCGAATTACAATGCTCAATGCTTCAGGTGTCGGCAGACCTCGTGCATCAGATGGTAATGCTACCCTTGGTTGGTCCCTTGTGTTAGTTGTAGATGTGTGTGGCTGATAGCCTGAATAATGCAGTAGCAATTAGTTATTGCAACTACTTTCAAAAAAATAATTTAAGTTAATGCTTCTAGTGGTATCACCATTTGGAGAATGCATCTCCATGCGGTTCATAAATTCCGAGAGAGCATTTAAGGAATCAGGAATTGGCTGGAGAAAAGGAGAATGATGGAATTAGATAACAATCAAATTGTAATCTGCTAAAAGATGAATAAGTTTAATTGCACTACCGTATTAAGGGATGGAATAGATACTTGTGCTGCAGTCAGAGGAATTGGCATAACTTGATGAGCAACCTGAAAGGATTGACCAGGAAATGATGGCGCAGATTGTGTCTGATTTCCTTGTTGGTTCCCTCCACCACCACGCACTCCATTTGTTTCATTCCCTTGAGGAGCCTGAAAGGAAGTATCATTTTTATCGTTAAATTATTTTGAGCCTTCTATATTGCAGCCACCTTGAGAAACTGAAAGCAATATCAATTATTACTTAACCCTTAAGCCATCACATTATTTTCTACTTTTTCGAGTTTCCCTCTTGTATTTGAATCACTGACATATTCATTAGAGTTAACAGTATACATAAGAAAATCTTAAAAGAATTAATATTTTTAAACCCGAAGCATTTGCCAACAGGAAGCTTAGGTGGAAATATGTGCATCTGTTACAACTAACAATGAAGGCAATTAATCAAGACTTTTCAATACAACAAAAAATTCAAATTTAATTTGTTAAACTTTAAGCAAAGATAAATTTTGATCAAGCATTACTCACAGAGGTTGAAGACTGTGTAATGGTACCATTAGTAGTAGACTGGCCTCCAACTCCAAAAGAATTTAAAACTGCTCCAATAACCTATAAGTCAAGCAACAAATAATGACATAATACTCAGCATTGCTTCACACACATTGATGTACAAGCAATTAAAGAACTCAGGTTATGAAACAGATTTAAAGGTGAGTTGAAATGCTTCACAAGTAAAAAGAGAAAAAGCACCCACCCGACTAAGGTCTGGAGCACTGCCATCACCTTGATCTCCAACATTAAAGGTCCCAAGAACCACACTGTGCGAAATCTGCCCGACTCGATTACGAGGGATGCCCGAAGCAGCATCATTTCCTGCCATTTATTTCAATTAACTCTTGATATCTACTGCTTTTAGTAAAACGCATTAACGCGCAGAACTTCAAAGACCAGACAAGCACCACCATATGTATTGATACCTCTATTACTGTTATTTCCATCTGCCTCTCCTGAACTTGCATCAGATGAAGGCTGTGATTGGGCAGGCTGCCTTTCAACTAAGTGCAATGTATGCCCATTCTCAACATCTAAAAATCCAGTGAAGGATATATTGCATAAAGTGAACCATAGCAAAGGAAACTGCCGCAAACAGCAAACTTGAGAAAGTAGACAAGACAGCATCTTGATTCCCTTCTTTTGATAGTTACAACTACTAGTTTACAATTGTAATTACACTTATGATGCATAATATTAAGTAACTAAGAACTAATATATTTGATGCTACAGGGTACATATTCAAGCCGATTAATTAGTGCTCATTTTGGACAATGTTGGGTTGTCTATATCATGCAAATTTGATAGAACAGGAAATTATAAGCACAAGTATTAAAGAGATAGCAAAAGAATATAAGGGTAAAAACTTTGAAACTTAGACTCACTTCTTGTATATATAATGGCTCAATCAAAAGCAGTTACAACCACTAGCAAACTACGTACTTTCCAGGAACAAAACCAATCTATACTTGCATGCAATGGTCATGCTTTAATTCATATAATTGGGATAATTCTGCTCATGAACTTGGCATCTATGTAAGTAATGATTAGTCCTGCAGCAAGCTGCAGTACAGTAGATCTTTAATATAGAACAAATCAGATTTAATTAAGGCAAAGAAGTTCTCTAGCAAACAGATGATAGGATACGATATTCAAAAAGGAGATGATCATCCTTTAAGACCTTTCCCCTGAAAATCAGCCGTTGCCGACCAACTGGGACACCAAGCTCCCTAGCTATTTTCTCCTTGAACGATGAAACTGGTGTCTGAGTTCATCCAAGTAATAAGGTATCAGCTAAAAGCTCGATGAGGCTCAAAATCATTTTATTAAAAAAGAGATGCACTGCATGGCAAGAAATTTATGAGAATGCAAATGCTTAGAAACAAGCACTCACATTTTTGTCAACAAGAAAACTAAAAATTTGCGAATCCAAAGTCTTGATCTTTAGCTCTACAAGTGAATCAGAAGACTCTCCAGAAGTGCTGCCCATGCTCGAACCTTCATTGGAGTGCTGATCTGCCATGGAAGTTCAACAGCTACCAATGCCTAGAACAGAGAAAGGAAAGTAATAATATTATTTCAATTAGGATTTTCAACTAATTCAAATTCACAAAGTAAACTATCATCGGCCAAAAGTACTTAGCTCCTAAAGCTGTTGAAATCACAACAAATCAGCAGCCAAGGGCAGAAAAGAATAATTGTCTAGCTAATTTCTCTAATTACCAAGACAAACATTAGTTAGTTGTCTATTAACATGATAAAAATAATATTAAAATCTTTGCTCAAAATGAAAAAAAAAAAAGTTTGCTTGGCACAACTTTAGAATCTTATTTAATTGAGCACTAAGATAGATCTTCATTTCGTTTATAACAATAACATAAGTCCAGAAAACGCATTACAATCGATTCTTTTAGCCATGGCCAACAAAACTCAAAACTTCCTACATTTTAAGGTGCTTGTTTGCATAACCAAATACACAACCAAAATGCATTCAAATTTCCCTTTCAAAAAAAAACAAAAAACAAAAGGACAGGAAAAGTGAAAGGAAATGCAGAATAATAATAAACAAAGATGTTATGTCAAATGCAATAAATCGGAAACGACGATAACATCAATAAATGAACAATTACATAGCAATCGTCGGATCGAAGAACCTAGAGGAAATCAAATAAGATCAAAATCATTTAAGACCGAAAATAAAATCCTCACCATCAAATCCTAGAAAACGGAAGGTTCACATCGAAAAACATAGAAGAAAATAAAAAGTAATAATGGAACCAAAAGCACGAACCTAAAAAGTATGCAGAAGTCTAAATCGAATAGCGAAAATCCGATGAAAGCTAAGAATTCGAATTGATGGATGAAAAAGGCAAAAAGCAACGGAAATGGAGGAGTTGCTTCTAGGGTTCTCCAAATCGCGACGTCCCGGGGAAGCTGAGTTCGGCTACGACGATGCCTATGTGGCTTGTTTATGATATGAGAGAGATTTGATTCGAGAAGAATCTACACCAATCAGCATCCCATGAAGCGGATGGAAATTTCCAGCGGCGTCGTTTTGAGTGGCTCGTGAGTCGTCAGTGACTCGTGTCGCGTCTCTTCTCTTCTATTCTTTTGTCAGCTTTTCGCGTCTTCCACTTTCACTCCGTTTTCTTGGGCTTAAGGAAATCTATCAAATTGCATGTAACGACTACTGCACCGATCCGATGGTATTTTGAAGCCCAGCCCATGAAGAACCCACTTAAGAAATGTTATAAGCTTTCTTTTCCATGGAAAAATATTTATTTGCACTAGCAACATATGCCCCTTTTAAATTTTTACTGGAATGGTTAGAAAGTTTTGATTTGATTATTTATTTGTGTCAAATTAAAAATAAAAAATTGAAGATTAAAATATTTTTAACTTTTATGCACTTCATAAGTTTGAAATTTAATTTTTTACTTTTATTTTCAAAAACATAGTTTTTACTTTTTGAATTTAAAATTTAGATTCAGCTTCTTACCATCAGTAAAATTCTTCTATTAAATTATCTAGTGTAACATTTTAAAATTTAAAATAAATCACTTGATATTCATGTAATAATAAAAATAAGGTTGAAAACATTTATTAGGATTTTTCTTAAAAGTATTCATTTGAATCATCAAGATAATTTTTTTCTTTGTTTGAATTATATTGTCTTTAAGAAAAATTGTCGTCGGCATTTAAATTGAAATAGTTAACAACATTAATTATTTAGACTATCTAATTACATTATAAAAGTAGGTGGACTAAATTATATCAAAAATTAAAGTATATAAATTAAATATCATGTTTTAGCATAGTCTAGAGACCGAAATTGAAATTTGACCGTTGTCTTATGATGTTGAAAAAGCGACACAAACCTAAAAAATAGGAAGCCATGTGTCAATCTCTAAGACTCTTATAGTATTCAAATTATATATAACCACGTAACATTCTAACTAAAAGTTAATTATATTAACTATTTGGACTAATTAATAACATTATTATAATTATAGGGACCAAATTATGTTAAAAATTAAAATATATAGATTAAATATCAAATTTAGGCATATTAAAATACTAAAACTAAAATTTAACCTTTTATTATAAAATGCAAATATAAAACTAAAATTTAACCTTTTATTATAAAATGCAAAAAGAAAGAAAGGGAAGGAAAGGAAAAATGGTTGACGTGCCACATGTAAAGACTAATTAATGATATTATAAAAATATAGGGACTAAGGCTTAGTTTGGATGGGCGGTGTGTTTACTTTCAGTGAGGTTAAAAATAGCGGTGGTGGTGAGATTAGTTACTATAGTGGTGAGATTGGATACTATAGCGGTGAGATTAGAAATAATGGTAGCGGTGAGGTGAGAATAGAAAATGACTATTAAAGACATTAGATTAGAATTGATAAATAATAGAAGTTTTAAAATTATTTTACTTTTATAAAATTATTAAAATATATAAATTTATAAATTCATTTAATAAAATATTAAAATGTATCTTCCAATATTTTATTATAAATATTTTAATGAATTATATAATCAATTTAAATTATTTATTAGATAAAATAATAATTATTTTTAATTTTTATAGTTAAATATTCTTTTATAACAATGATAAATATTATTTTCACAAATAGTAACATTATACTTAGATCAAATTTTGAAGTATCTAAACGGATGATTTTAATAAAAAAATATAATAACATAAGACATAACAAGTTTCATTATTATTAGAAATTAGCCTATGATACAAAATGTTTTTACAAATATGAATTCATTAAACTAGTTGCAATGGTTCCCCTTAACATATCGATTTCAAGGTCACTTTCACTGTTAGAAGAACTGGATTCACCTCAATCAAAATAACTTGAAGAGACTGGCATGTCGGGTATATTCTCAAATTGTCGAAAATCCTTATCATTTAACCAAGCATGTCTTTGAATGTAATTATGCAAAACCATTGTTGCAATAACTATTAAAACTTGCTTGTTGAATGAATAACATGGAATATCTCTTAATATTGGCCATTTTTTTCCAGGCTCCAAATGTTCATTTAATCACAGAGCATAACGAAGAATGAGCATGATTAAAGATCTTTTTTTCCAGATACTCGACGATTACCTCAACAAAAATCAGGTAAACTTTAACACCCCAAACTCGGCCTAGACATTATGGTCGAATCTGGCGATGTCACATGGAATGAATTTTTGAAATCGAATTTATCGAGTTAAAACTGTTTCCGTTTGTTAGTTTTTTATTTATCTTTCGTAAATTTCAAAGCTATCTCTAGTTAAATTGGTTCATTTAAAAACACATTCTGTAGCGGAAGCTTTGAAAACCGTGATATTTAAAGAAAATTGTTTGCGTTTTAGGAAAAAAACATTGTCGTTAATAAAACCGAGTTCTTGTTGCAGTACTAAAGTTCATGAAAACAGTTAAAATCCAAAATAAAGGCAAACAGTCCAAAAGTCCTAAATTACATCAAAATACCCTAGAAAACAAATAGGAAATAAATACCATAACTAAATTTAAAACAGTTCAATGATCATGTGGTCACAGTTGAGCCCTCCGCCGCCCCGATTCATCTAAGTCTGGGGATTACCTGTATAGATAAAACATGAAGTGGTGAGTTTAAGCCTTAGCCCATTCAGTTACAGTCTTAGATATAAATTAGGGCCTTAGCCCATCTCAAATACAGAATGCATACAGTAACAGAAATCAGTATTCTACCCACCAGCCTCTACACACCAACTTCGACCATCCAAACACCATGTGGGGTTTAAAACACCCACCCAATCCTATACACCAAGTCGTACCGAATGCGGCACACATCAGTAAAATTGTTGCCGAGCTGCCAGATAGTAAGCATAAAAGCCTTTCAGTACACTTCCTCCAATAATCAATCATCCCACCCTAATGCAGATGCAACTAAACATGCTCAATGCAGATATACAGAAATACATGCTTACATGCTATTAATCAGTTAACAGTCACACATACAGATCAGTAAACATGCATAGATTTAACATGCTTAATATATATATTATATATTCAGATCACACGATTTAGGGTCTAAGTAGTACTTACTGATCCTACAGTAGATTCACAATCGACCTTGGCGATCCGAGCAACCCTAGGAACATTTTACCTAAACGGGCGACCACACGCTCGTGTGGCGTCAACAGTTTGCAATTTCGAGTTTCGTCTAATCTCGTTTTTTACTTTTTCGGGTACACACCTGATACGTTTTTGTCGCAAAAGTACTCCTAGAATCACCAGAACCTCAGAGCAAACAACGATGCTTACTAGTAATCTAAACGCCGATTGAAAGCCTCCAGCCTTTGAACCTCTCCTAAACATAAAACGAATTCCATTAAACCAGGATTCATTAACCAATGAAAGAAACGCACTCATCAACTTACCGATAACGCACCAAAAAAACATTAGAACAACGAGTCATGCAATATTGATCCAAAAGAAAGAAAAACCAACAATGAGGGGAGGTAAAGGAGAAGAAAAAAAAAAGAAAACAAAAAAAATAATAACAGGGAAACAAAAACTAACGTCAGAAGACTTGGGGAGAGAGAAACAAAATTTGCTTTGAGATATCCTGATAACTCCCCACTACTTCACATCCTAACCACCCACTATCAGTCTTTCAATACAATCGAAACTTTTTCAGTTAAACGAGCAAAAATTACTACCCATGCTCCCGCAAGGATTCAAACACAAGACTTTCAGTAAACTAACACTCAACTTAACCACCAGACCAGTAGGCCCATTCTGATATGATTCTACCAATAATTAAATATGAGCCCATTGAGCAAGTATAAAGCTTAAGTCAGAAAAATACCAAAATTTGCCAAAGATAAGGCTTGAACTTGGGACCTCTCACACACATCCAAAACACATAATCACTTAAGTAGATACTCAATTGTGTCACACTTCCACAAAAGCCGAAATAAAAATTTTGGGACGTTAGATAAATGATATCATTTGCCCCTATATGAACTTAAAAAACCTGCCATTTTGTGGATATCCTGGATCCACAAGATAATATTTTCCTACAAAAAAGTAAAACATAATATCAATTTTAATATTGTTTTTATGTAAAGGTTAATTAAAAAGTTAAAGTTCAACCTGGTGGAGGGTGTAGAAACTTTAACTCTTATTTTCTAAGTGCTTGCAAAAAAATTCTACTGTCATGTGTTGTTCCTTCCCAACTAGAAAATGCAAAAATAAAGCACATGTTGAAGTCACAGACTGTCATAATATTTTGAGTTGGTTCACATTTTCGTCTGATATAAGGTATTTGACAAGAAGGCGAAATGCATACTTTTATGTTTATTATATCTATGGCCCCAATACAATCATTTAAAATAAATACAAGTAATGAGATAAAAGTTAGAAATAATTTATATTTTAAAAATATAAAGATTGTGTAAATTTTACCTTCAAGTGAGGCCAATATCTTGTATCATGTCGAATATGGTTTGGTACTTCCTAGAATTGACCTTAAATGGGTTTAATCATGTCTTTTCCCATTCGAGCAAATATATGCAACATATCAGTAAAAATTCGACTAACAGCTTCCCCAGATCGTTGAAATCACTCTGTTGCATTTGAATTTGATTATCTATTTCTAATAATGTACAATGATAATGC
Organism: Gossypium arboreum; assembly: GCF_025698485.1. Lineage (NCBI taxonomy): Eukaryota > Viridiplantae > Streptophyta > Magnoliopsida > Malvales > Malvaceae > Gossypium > Gossypium arboreum. Next base: position 24,419,692 of record NC_069074.1, on the reverse strand, counting down.
TAACTTCTCCATCGTCGATATTTTCCCATGCTTTAAGCCATAATTTGTTTGCAAATCATGCAACAAGCTGTGAAATATTTTTTTGGCAACTATTCACACAACGATCATCATGTACATTTAATACTTCGTCCACCCATATTTGACCTGTATAATTTGAATCCATACACGGTTGCATAGTGAAATAAGTTTCATGGTGTACCAATACACTGCTTAACACATATTCTTCCTCTTCATGGTAATTGTTGTGCTCAACTTGTGTAACAATCGTGGCTATTATTCGTTAAGCTTCTTCACTTAATTCAAGGGTATCATAATTCATATCAAAACTATTATACATATTGTTAAATTCATCCATAACATGAAAAAGTAATCAAATGAAAATAAATTAATATTTTGTGACATTCTATACAACACAGAAACTTGAATAAAAGCATAGTATAAAAATATCAAACATAAAAAATATCATACATTAGTTTTACACATAAAAAAAAAAGTAATATAGTTATATTATAGTAATAATTCTAAGGAGCTTATGGTGGAGGTAGTTGATGGTATGGTTGGAAGGGAAATGAGGATGTTGCTACCAAGAATGAAAATGATACAATTGGATTTTGTTCAACATACTCACGTTGAAGCCACCAAACCCTAACATTTAGATCTAAGTTTAAAAGCACTTCTCATGTTGCCGGTATTTGGAACATTTGGGTGGAAAAATAGTACAGTTCATCTTTTTTTGGAATTTCATCTCCCAAAGCATGTAAAGCATCCATTGCATTTGAAATAATATATTGAGAGTGATGAAAAATAATTTCATTCACTAACTTCCTTGGACTAGCCATACTCTCACACAATTTCTCGATCTGCGTAGTTAATGTATTTCTTGATGATTTTCTACTTGAACTTGATTTTTTTCCTTTACCGTGTACAACCCCAAGTGTTTGCTTTCTTTGATTAGGAGTTTTATGAGAAGGGTTTGATGGTACCTCATTAGGAGGAATACCTTCATTCTCATTACTATGTTCATCTAAATCACCAAATCCCTCATTAGGTGTATAATCTCCCATTGGAACTCCGCTCAGAAGAACACCAGACGAAGGTGCCCATGCATTTCCTCCAATGGCTACAATGCCACCAAACATTTGCCACATTAACTCATTCAATCATGGTTCAATTCCTTTCTTCTTAAATCCTTTAAAATCAGGATTTTCCTACATAATATGTTAAATGTTAAATGTTATACTAATATTTTTATATTTGTAAATTATTAATTTCAATAAACTTTATGCATTAAAATAATGATAAAGTTAACACTAACCTATATTTTTTCAACCCACCATTCTTCGGTAGTGTCGACCGTATTTTTAGATGGACACCATCCTATACCTGTAGATTCTTTAAGCAACTCCCTCCATTACCTCCATTCCCTTTTTAATGTATCTCACTTATTTTTAATTTGAGGTTTTCCATAATTTTTTTTTGTTTTTGCTTGAAAAAGAGCAATGATATTTTCCCATCCTTTTGAGTTTAGATAAGTTGTCGATCTATTACCAACATTACCTTCATTCACGTAAAGTTTACAAAATATCAACGTCAGCTCATCATCCTAAATAACTTTTGTTGCTAAGGTACTATCTCCCTCCATAAAATTTCGTGTCTTTACCATCTATTATTATTATTTTGATTTTATATATTAACCGACATAAAACCATAAATATATATCATAATAAGCATTATTTAAAGATCATTATTATAACAAATATAAGCAAACATATATCTTAAGATATCATGGTATATATACATCCATGCATTTGTAAAGCTCCTTCAATATTTCTCACAAAAACTCGTTAACAATTTGATGTATTGTACTAAACAAAATAATAGAATATAAGTATTTAATTTTCACTCGTATGGGACATGTATACATGTATGTCATGTCTCCACACCAATTTCCAAATATGAATGGAAAAAGTAAATGTGTCCAATATGAATACTTAAAAAAAATGAAAAGTCAATGTGACATAGTCTAGCATTAGCACCAAATCTTACAAAATTTCATTACTTCTTGGATAATTGTATAACCATGTTAGATAGATTTTCCACACCACCTAAGTTTCATATATCTAGATTTTCTAAAGACGTATAACAATTCGGCCTCTCAAATACAAAGATCTGTAGTGGATTGAGAAGGCTAAAATTCTTTCAAAAGGGGGATATTTCAAAGTTGTGTTTTTCAAGATTTGTTGGTCTTAAAAGCTTACATCAATTGAAAGGAAAATTGAAGAAGCATAAGAACGTATATACCTATATAGAAAGAATACATCTCTAATATCATTAGTGCAAAACTAGATTGCCTATTAAATGCAATAAATTAGTTTTTAAACAAACTGTAACACCCCCTAACCCCAAGCCGTCACCGGAATAAGGCTACGAGGCATTACCGGACTTATACACTAACATTTATACAAAATCGAGTCATAAACTTTACATTCCAGATAAATTCTTCTCAAATTTCATCTTAAAGTCCTTAATATGGGCCTACAGGGCCCAATATATGTTTTAGAAGTGATTCAGAACTAAACCAACAACTTTAGAAATTTTTCCTTAAAGATAGGGGCACATGCTGTGACAGCCCTAATTTGACCTTCGTCGAAAAGTGGTTTCGGGACCACAAAACCGAGTCATAAAATATAATTAACCATTATATTCTATGCTTATTATATGTGTAAATGCATGTGTGAAAGTTTCATGCTTTGATTTTGTCATTTGTATATGAAATTTATTAAATAGGACTTATGTGAGACATTTTTGAAATGTGATAGGTTAATTTAAAAATAGTCTATTAATCCATGATATAAAAAAAAAATGGACTTGCATGTTAAATTATCCATTTTTAATGTAGTGGCCGGCCATGTTGATGTTTAATATAAAATATATGTATTATTTATTAATTTAATGGCAACTAAATGGCTCTGTATTTTATAATATTGATGAATAAAAAAAATAGAAAAAGGGGGTGATGAAACTTTGTTTTCTTAGCCGAATTTTAAAGAAGAAAAAGGGCAAGACATTCGGTCATTTTAAGCTTGAGGAAGCTCAAGAGCAAAGAGGGTCGAAGTTGGATAAGGGAAAGGAGAAAGTAATTGAGTAGCCTTTCCGCAACCGTTCAAGTATATCCGAGGTAAGTTTTGAGTAGTCACCTTTAGTATATAATTGATGATACCTTGATATGTTTATATTAGATGAATTGTGACCTTTTGGTTCTACTTGAATTAAGTTGTGTGATAAATAAATTATGTATATGACTGATAGTCGAATGGTCACTATTGGTTAAGCTTGAATGGTGAAATGGATATGTGATATTTATGTATGACTTTTGAACCAAAATGTAAATGATGATATTCATATGGAGCTTGTATCCGAATGTAGCAAATGACTACTAATGTGATATGTTGAGTGAGATGTGTTAATATATGATTAAATATGCATGATATTTTATGTGTATCCGGGCTTAAAGACCCGCAGGCTATATGTTGGTATTATATCCGGGTTAAATCTCGCAGGCTTTGTGCTGGTAATATATCCTGGTTAAATCCCGCAGGCTTCGTGCTGGTATTATATCCGGGTTAAATCCCGCAGGCTTAGTGCTGATATTATATTCGAGCTTAAAGTCTCGCAGGTTTTGTTCTGATGACTAGATTCGGGTTTTAAACCTAGCAGGCTTAACGCTGGTGATTCAAGTAAGATTATGAATTCGAAAGTTCGAGGTAAACTACTATTGATTATGTATAATACATTATGATAGTCAGGTACGTATTATGTACTGGCATGTGAATTGATTTTTAAAGTGAATTATTAGCATCAAAGAACGATATATGTGTGTGAATGATTACTATATCTACTAATAAGAGTATGACCTATTCGGTCGATGTCTGTCATTATATGAAAGTATGTGATTTAAATTAATTGTATGAGCTATAAAGTAAAGTAAAGTATGTGCTGAAATTTCTTTGTGTATTCATATATTTATATACATATATATTCGACCAATAGGATTTTTAATTGGTGTACTTGTGTATATTCGACCAAGTGATAACTAATTAGAATATTAGTTTTGTGATACTAAATGCTCGATTTAAATGACAGGTTTTAATTGTTGTATTACTTAAAACTTACTAAGCTTTGAAAGCTTACTCTGTTCTTTATTTCTTTGTTGTATAGATTGTTGATTTTGGCCACTGACTCGGGGATCATCAGCAGTTTATCACACTATCGATCTTTTTGGGTACAGTTATATTTTGGACTCGATATGGCATGTATAGGTTAGGCTGATGATAACGATGTTTTGAAATTGTAAATATTCTGGCCATACGAAAATGACGTATAACTTAAATATCAGTATGTATTTCAACTGGATTTTTGTTTATGTTTATTTTCAATGTGAATGAGATTATTAAATATTTAGTCCGGTAATACCTCTTAGCCTTAATCCGGCGATCAGATTCGGGTTGGGGGTGTTACATTTTATTAGTATCAGAGTTACGGTTTAGTCGATTCTAGGACTAATTTAACATATCTGAGTCTAGCTATACATGCCATATAGTGTTAATACGATAGTGTGAGGATTTCTGAAAGTTAAAAATGTGTTTTCGTATAGTAATGGATCCCGATCCCGATCGAAAGATGAGTGATGATATCGAGAGTGTAGCGCTTTGTTCACAAGACGGACAACGCCGGTGGACTCTCAACCTATTGCGAGCAATCAAAATGACGAGGCTAGACAAGCCTTTTATAATGTGATGAATGATTGGTTTAACCAATACATTCGAACTAATACGGCTGATCCGCAACCCCCACTCCCGAATAATACACCCCCTGCACCTACGATACCTCCGGTAATTGATCAGATGAGGTTGAATAAGCCTCCGGTTGATAGAATTCGAAAGCACGGGGCTACTGAATTTAAAGCTACAGACAGTGATGATGCTGAGCAAGCTGAATTTTGGTTGGACAATACTATCCGAGTGTTCAATGAACTGTCTTACACACCCGATGAATGCCTAAAATGTGCTATATCTTTGCGACGTGATTCTGCCTACTATTGGTGGAATACATTGGTTTCTGTTGTGCCTAGAGAGCGAGTGACTTGGGAGTTCTTCCAAACCGAGTTCCGGAAAAAGTATATCAGCCAGAGATTCATCGATTAGAAACGGAAGGAATTTCTTGAACTTAAACAGGGTTCCATGTCAGTTACTACTTATGAAAGAAAATTTGTGAGACTTAGCCGGTATGCCCGAGAATGTATTTCTTCAGAAGATATTATGTGTAAACATTTTAAAGATGGATTGAGCGAAGATATAAAACTGTTTGTTGGCATTCTTGAAATCAGAGAGTTTGTAGTACTTGTCGAGCGAGCTTGCCAAGCCGAAGAGCTCAGTAAATTGAAAAGAAAAGCTGAAGATGGAGCTAGAGAGTTCCGTAAAAGATCTTCGAGAAAGCCCTTTCAGCAGTCACCGAAGAAATTCCGAGATGATTCGGGCCGATCTAAGAACACTTCGGGCTTTTCCAGACGAGACTGTGATAGACCCCCTGTGAGTACGCGAGCCACTTGAGTTGCCAGTGTTGGAAATAATCGTCGGGATAGGATCGAGTGCAAGTTTTGTGGAAAATGGCATTCGAGGAGTTGTAGATATCATGACTACTCCTGTTATAAGTGTGGATCAGCTGACCACTTTATCAAGGACTACCCGAGATTGACTGAGCAGAATGTGAATCAGAGTGGGAAACCGAGTACTACTACAACACAAGGTAGACCACCTAGAAATACGAGAAATGCTAGCGGTGGTCAGAGAGGATCTAAAGATGCTACGGCCAGATCCGAGGCTCGTACCCCTGCTAGAGCTTACGCTATACGCGCACGCGAGGATGCTTCTTCGCCTGATGTTATTACCTGTACTTTCACTCTCTTTGATACTGATGTGATTGCATTGATTGACCCTAGTTCTACTCATTCATATGTATGTGAGACTTTAGCATCCAGTAAGACTCTACCTGTTGAGTCTACTGAGTTCGTGATTTGAGTGTCGAATCCCTTGGGTCGATATGTGCTAGTCGACAAAGTGTGCAGGAAATGCCCCCTGATAATCCGAGGTTCCTATTTTCTAGTCGATTTGATGCTTTTACCGTTTGATATTGATGTTATTCTCGGTATGGATTGGTTGACCGTACATGATACAGTTATGAATTGCAAAAGAAAAACTATTGATTTGAGATGTGCAAATGATGAGATAATCCGAGTTGAGTCTACTAATTTGAACAGGTTACCAGCAGTAATATCCTCGATGTTGGCTCAGAAATATGTAAAGAAGGGATGTGAAGCATATCTTGTGTAACGACCCGAATTTTACCGTTATCGAAACAGTGTATTTTCGGGTCTCCATTACTGAAAAACGGATTAGTAAATATTTATTAAAAATATTTACGAAGTAAAATGAGTGGTTAATTAGAGTTTAATTAAGTGAATTTAATTTAATTAAGAGTAATTAAGAAAAAGGACTAAATTGAATAAGGGTAAAAGTTGGATTATAGATTAAAAGAAAATAAAAGGACTAAAAGGAAATTATACAAAAGTATAAATTGAGGCGGTTTATCGTGAAGAAAATCTAAGATTTTTTTATGTTTAGTATATTATTATATTATTATATTATTATATAATAAAGATATTTTATGTTTTAATTATATTATATTATATTATATTATATTATATTATATATATATAAACTATAGAAACAAAAGGAAGGAAATAGAAACAGAATGAAACGAAACAGAAAGCAAGGGAGAAAAAGAAAGAAAGAAAGGGAGAAAAGAGAAAATTGAAGGTTTGAAGTTTTAAGCTTTAATAGGTAAGTCAATCAAGCCCTTTTTACTTAATTTTGATGTTTTAGAAGTTTTAGAACAAAGTTTTGATGAAATTAAGTTGATATTTTGAAAGTTATTAGATTTATAGATATTGTCCATGTTAAATAAAATGATGAATTAAGGGTTAAATTGATAGAAATCCAAGTTAAAAATGATACAAGGATTGAATTGTAAAGTGATTCATAAGTTTTATGCTTTAAGGACTAAATTGAAAGAATTCCAAAATTATGGTTTTATGATGAAAAATAGATAATTATGTCTAAGTTTGGTTAAAAATTGAGTAGAAATAAAGTATGAATTAAGATAGAAAAGTAAGTGAATTTAGTTAGGATTAAATTGAAATTAAAGTAAATCAATATTTTGTACTAAGACTATTTTGGACTGCAGCAATAGTCTAAGTTTGAAAAATAACCAAAAATTGTAGAAATTGAATTAGAGGATGAGTAAAATATTGAATTAAATCTTATTTAGTCTAGTTTCTTATAGAAGAAACAGTATAAGCAATTGAGTTGTAAATTATGAGATATAATAAATTTTGTGAGATAAGGTCAGAATGAATTCGGGTTCCCCTATTCTGACTTTGGAAAATCACCAAAAATTTAAGAAAAATAATTAGAGGCTTAAAGTTATGTGTTTAGAATCCATAATGAGTCTATTTTCAGGAGAAATCAACGGGAATATTATCCGAGTTCTGTACTGTGAGATAATTAATTTTTAGTGAAGAAGGGACGAAACTGTCAGACAGCAGAATAGGGGTGAATTTAAAGAATAAACTGTACTTAATGGCTAAACCAAAAATTCTGAAAATTTTATTGTAAGAAGATTTGTGAGTCTAGTTTTAGGAAAAATTAGCGGATCTTAATTTAGAATTCTTTAACTCAAGATATGAATTAGTAATGTATTAATGATTATGAATTGTATTAATTTCGTAGTCAATGTGGTACCGGAAATCTCGGCTAAGAAAGGACAAGACAAAGTCAACGGGAGTTAGCTCGAAAATTACGGTTTGTATTTCTATAATCCGAACCTAGTTATTAATTGCTATATTTTTTTATTATTAAATGTATTTAATAAATGTTGAAGTGAGAATTATTGTGTTTATAATGGAAATGGATTAATTTGGTATGTGATGAATTTATATTGATTGAATTAAATTGAATTATATATATATATATATATATATATGTGTGTGTGTGTGTGTGTGTGTGTGTGTGAATGAGATATATATATATGTGTGTGTGTGTGTGTGTGTGTGTGTGTGTGAATGAGATATTATGCAATTATGATAATTGAATTTTGGATAAATATTATGATAAATAATTAAGATGGGAATTATTTGTATTGTGTCTTTATAATTGAAATGAATTGATTTAGTGTGTGATAAATTTATATTGAATTGATTTATGAATATCTGTTTTATTGAATTTATATTGATTGAAATTATTTTGATTGAATTTATATTGATTGAATTATATAATATATATGATTTATGTAGAAATTTGAATATTAAATGAATGTTATACTGAAAAATATATTGATTGGAAATATGAGAAAATTGATATGAATATATGAGATTGTGATATTTAAATATTTGATATTGAAAAGTGAATTGAATTGTATTGAATTATGAATTAATGTGAATAATTGAAATATATTGTTGAATTGAATGAAATTGTATGAATTGTGAAAATGGGTGAATATATGTGATTATCGAATGGTATATTGATGAAAGAATTATTAAATTGAGAAAGTGAATGAAATACCCTATTAACTAGTCGAAATGAGTCGGATATAATTGGCATGCCATAGGATCTGGAAGTGTACGGATTTGCCGGCTTTATCGATCGACACTTTATGTGTCGTATTTCAGGCACTTCGTGTGTCGTATCAGGCACCTCGTGTGTCGTATCAGGCACCTCGTGTGTCGTTTTAGGCACTTTATGTGTCTTATACTGATCAGGTACTATGTACCATTTTAGGCACAATGTGTCGTACTGGTGTGTTTGGGTTGGAATCCGTGTATCCGTCAAAGTCCGGGTTTGTTAATAGGGGTAAATAAGTGAAAGATAAATCGAATAAATTTGATTGATCAAGCTATTGAAATGAAACGAGAAATTGAATTGAGAATTGGAAATTTAGATATGAAATTGAAAATATGAACCAGAGGTTCATGAAATGATTGGAGTTCGAATTGATGATATATGATGCCACTTGATGAATTGAAATGTAATTTGAGATATATGAATCGTATGTATATACTGAAAGCTATCACGGATAGTAAGTTGATATGATATAAATGAAATTGACAGTTATTGAAATGAATTAAAATGGAATATGATTGATAAGTGTATAGTTGAATATAGTTTAATGATATTGAATTGTGAGTAAATTAAGGAAAGCTATACCGAGTAGTAAGTGAAAGAATGGAGTAAATAATAATGGATTTAGTTAAGAATTGAACAATTACATTATTATGTTTATTATATGATTTGTATAAAATTTAAATGGTAAGTAGTTGAAATTTATCTATGAATAAATAATTGCATAATTGTAATTGTTATTATGATCTTAAGTATTTGTTATATTATTAAATGTTCGATTATAGAAATACCATTTGAGTATACCATACTCAGTCATGCACGGTTTGTTTCGCATGCGAGTTAAGTAAAGATAATACGTTGAATCAAGATCCCGTGACGATCCTGAATTCATTAAGGTAAAGTATGTTGAGTATTGATAGTGGCATGTACCCAGGATGTTTAATGAGAGTCATTTAGGTTGTAAAAGTATTGATGAAATGAGTAAATTATGGTTGGCAACGGTATGTAGTATGAATTTTGAAATTTACTAAAAATTCGTAGTGATTCTAAATTAGTCCCGAATTTAATTTACTGTTCATATTAGACCGCGAGGGCCCATTAAAGGGACGACGTCTTAAAACTAGGATGTGTGTGAATATTTATTTTAATTAATGACCGGAATTGGACTGTACTGACTGGTAATGTCTCGTAACCCTGTTCCGGTGAAGGTATAGGGTTAGGGGACGTTACAATTTAGTGGTATCAGAGCTATTCAGGTTTAGCCGATTCTCGGACTAAATTGAGCTCGGAATTGAGTTTAGAGGTACATGCCATAATTGAGTTGAAATTGAGTCGGGATCGGATGCTGATATATTTGTTTGGTATTGTTTTATAGTGAAAATGCTAGACGAAAATATCGATGGTATTGATTATGAAATGTGTACTGGAGACGAATAGTCTCGTGAATTAGATGAAAACTGAATCAACAACACTGGGTATAAATTCAATGGGTAATTAATTACTGAATGATGACTGATGAAATAATAGAAAAAAAATATGATACATAATTATTTAGAATTATAACTGATGTTCTTCAGTGAGTAGAAGAAATTGTATCTGCTACAGTATCTATCCCTCATGTTTCTTAATCGGTTCCCGAAATGCTTCAAGGTATAGAGCTTGTTTGAAAGGGTAAGTTATCTGCTGTTAATGATCTGTACATGTATATATATAGTGTGGATGAATTGAGAATTACAGTTGAGAATGATCTTGAAAGAACTGAAATCTGGTTAGAGAATATTATCGGGATTGTAAATGAATTGTTTTGTTCAATAATTAAATGTTAGAAGGGTATGATATTTTTGTTAAAAGATTTGGGTTATCAGTGGTAGAAAAATTGATTATGTTGTGATTAAGAAAGGGTTATTTGGAAATTTTCTGAGATGAGTTCTGAAAGAAATATATATATATATATATATATATATATCAGTCAGAGATTTCTTGATCAGAAATGTACAGAATTCTTAAAGCTTAAACAGGATCATATAACTGCAACTGTGTATGAAGGGAATTTGTTTGATTAAATAAATATATCAGAGGGTATATTCCGATAGAAACTGTATGATACAAATGGTTTGAAGATGGTTTAAATGAAGACAGAAGCTGAAGAATATCGAATAAGGAATGGAATATGTGTTAGACATGATTCTCCTGATTATTATCTTAGTGATTGCTTGAAGAAAATTGAAAAAGACATTATTCAGAGTTCAAGACCGAGTAATGTAGTTAACAGAGGTAGGTTACCCTGTAATCTCAGAAATACGAGTGAAAGCCAAAGTGTGACAAATGAATTCACTGTAAAATCTGGAGAATAAACATCAGCCAGGGTATATGTTAATTGTATATGAGAAGATTTATCTCTACCGGATGTCATTACAGGTACTTTCTTCTTTATCGACACTAATATGATTATTTTAAATTGATTTTGGTTTGACTATTCCTATGATTACATAAGTTCAAGATCTATTAAAGATTTGATTGTTGGGTTTGCTTGAAATTTTTGGGTTGAAGCATTAAATTTTTCGATTAGTATTTATGGGTGATAAGATCTGCAGAACTGCTTGATAATGATACTCTTGTTTTCGATCGATTTGATGTTCTTCTGCTTGATATAATCTCAATAATGAAATGGTTAATTCTGCATGATATGGTGGTAAATTATAAGCAAAAGTATATTATACTGCAAGGTTAGAAAGATGAAATGTTTTGTTGAATCAGAGAAGATTGAGCTAATTGTCTATTGTGATATTGAACATGCCAACACAGATATATGCCGGAAAGGGGTCATGGTATTTACCTTGTTTATGTATTGAATATTAAAGTATTTAAGTCAAGGTTTAAATCAGTGGCAATAGTGCAAGAGAATTCTAATGTGTTTCCAGAAAAATTGCCCGAACTACTGTTGATTGAAGAAGTTGAATGTGCTATAGATTTTGTAACTGAAATGATAGTGAAAAATATATTTGAAATCGAGGTTTTCTAAAACTAGTCGGTTATTACGAAAGATGTGGAATTGGAATGATCGATAGACGTTAGCAAGGTTCGATTAGTTGAAAGCTCGATTAATCAAGCACTAGTTACGTTCATCAAAATCCGATAAAGAAACTTGTGATTTACGGGATAGCGGTGTTTTGATGCAAAAAAAAGTGAAGTAATGGTTTATGTTACGAAATGTTAGAATCACATGGGAAGAATTATTTGATACCTGATTCAGAAGTGGTAGTTATTGTTCTTGCATTAAAAGATCAAGATATGATAATTAATTATCATCCGAAAAAGACAAATGAATGTATGTATATTCAAATTGAAAGCTTTGTTTTGTGTTATGAGCTATGAACATCTGATTGTTATCATTTGAATATGGATCAATTTTGGTAGAGATAAAAAAATTAAACCGACTTATTTACAGCAGATCTGCGAAGCTCAGAAATGTGGTAATGAGTTATCGGCTAAATGGATATAGTATACAGATTTCTGATTAAACATTTTAGATTGGATATGATGGTTGTTTGCTATTAAGAAATAAAAGCTGAACAGAGAGATTCAGAACTTATACAGGAGAATTTGCATGAAATTATAGTAGTACTATGTCTATGCATTCTGGAAGAATAAGATGTACAGTGATTTGAGACAAATGTATTGAAGACTGGGAAAAGAAAAGCAATACTTTGAATTTGCATATAAATGTTTATATTAGGTACAGATATCTTCAGAACTGTTACAACCAGTGGTGACATCAAAATGGAAATGGGATAGAATTTTTATGGAATCTAAGTTGGAATTATTTCTATTTTTGAAAAAGAATATGCGGAGCTGTTTGATTCATGAAATTGAAGAAAAGTGGAAGTAATTCGAGATAGACTGAAAGCAGTTTTGATAAACAGAAATTATCTATAGACTTGAAACGTTGGGATATTGAGTATTTTGTTAGTGATATGGTATTTCTTAGAGATTCACCTTGGAAGAACATTTTGAAGATCGGGTTGAAAGAGAAATTAAGTTATTGTTCTGTTGGGATATGTGAAGTTGTAGAAAATTCGGACCGGTAAAATATTGTTTGGTTTTGCTTCTGAAGTTACAGAAAGTTTATGATAAATTTTCATGATTTGAAGCTCAGAAGATTATAGAGATCAAATCTCTTGCATGTTATATCGACAAAGGATATTGAAATTTGATGTAATCTATAGTATGAAAAAGAGCCGGTTGAGATACTAGCCTGAGCGGTAATGTCATAATATTGAGGAAGCAATATGGGAACCGAGAGGAACAGTGAGATCTTTGTACTTATACCCCCACCTCTCTCGGTAAATTTCGAGGACGAAATTTATAAAAGGAGGAGAAATGTAACGACCGAATTTTACCGCTATCAAACAAAGTGTATTTTCGGTCTCCATTTCGAAAACGGATTAGTAAATATTTATTAAAAATATTTACAAAGTAAAATGAGCGGTTAATTAGAGTTTAATTAAGTGAATTTAATTTAATTAAGAGTAATTAAGAAAAATGACTAAATTGAATAAGGGTAAAAGTTGAATTATATATTAAAAGAAAATAAAAATGACTAAAAAGGAAATTATACAAAAGTATAAATTGAGGCGGTTTATCGTGAAGAAAATCTAAGATTTTTTATGTTTAGTGTATTATTATATTATTATATTATTATATAATAAAGATATTTTATGTTTTAATTATATTATATTATATATATAAACTAAAGAAACAAAAGAAAGGAAATAGAAACAGAATGAAACGAAACAGAGAGCAGGGGAGAAAAAGAAAGAAAGAAAGGGAAAAAATAGAAAATTGAAGGTCTGAAGCTTTAAGCTTTAATAGGTAAGTCAATCAAGCCCTTTTTACTTAATTTTGATGTTTTAGAAGTTTCAGAACAAAGTTTTGATGAAATTAAGTTGATATATTGAAAGTTATTAGATTTATAGATATTGTCCATGTTAAATAAAATGATGAATTACGGGCTAAATTGATAGAAATTCAAGTTAAAAATGATACAAGGATTGAATTGTAAAGTGATTCATAAGTTTTATGCTTTAAGGACTAAATTGAAAGAATTTCAAAATTATGGTTTTATGATGAAAATAGATAATTATGTCTAAGTTTGGTTAAAAATTGAGTAGAAATAAAGTATGAATTAAGATAGAAAAGTAAGTGAATTTAGTTAGGATTAAATTGAAATTAAAGTAAATCAATATTTTGTACTAAGACTATTTTGGACAGCAGCAGTAGTCTAAGTTTGAAAAATCACTAAAAACTGTAGAAATTGAATTAGAGGATAAATAAAATATTGAATTAAATCTTATTGAGTCTAGTTTCTTATATAAGAAACGGTATAAGAAATTGAGTTATAAATTATGAGATATAATGAATTTTGTGAGATAAGGTCAGAATGAATTCGGGTTCCCCTATTCTGACTTTGGAAAATCACCAAAAATTTAAGAAAAATAATTAGAGGCTTAAAGTTATGTGTTTAGAATCCATAATAAGTCTATTTTCAGGAAAAATCAACGGGAATATTATCCGAGTTCTGTACTGTGAGATAATTAATTTTTAGTGAAGAAGGGACGAAACTGTCAGACAGCAGAATAGGGGTGAATTTAAAGAATAAACTGTACTTAATGGCCAAACCAAAAATTCTGAAAATTTTATTGTAAGAAAATTTGTGAGTCTAGTTTTAGGAAAAATTAGCGGATCTTAATTTAGAATTGTTTAACTCAAGATATGAATTAGTAATGTATTAATGATTATGAATTGTATTAATTTCGTAGTCAATGTGGTACCGGAAATCTCGGCTAAGAAAGGACAAGACAAAGTCAACGGAAGTTAGCTCGAAAATTACGATTTGTATTTCTATAATCCGAACCTAGTTATTAATTGCTATATTTTTTTATTATTAAATGCATTTAATAAATGTTGAAGTGAGATTTATTGTGTTTATAATGGAAATGGATTAATTTGGTATGTGATGAATTTATATTGATTGAATTAAATTGAATTATATTATATATATATATATGTGTGTGTGTGTGTGTGTGTGTTTGTGAATGAGATATTATGCAATTATGATAATTGAATTTTGGATAAATATTATGATAAATAATTAAGATGGGAATTATTTGTATTGTGTCTTTATAATTGAAATGAATTGATTTAGTGTGTGATAAATTTATTTTGAATTGATTTATGAATATCTGTTTTATTGAATTTATATTGATTGAAATTATTTTGATTGAATTTATATTGATTGAATTATATAATATATATGATTTATGTAGAAATTTGAATATTAAATGAATGTTATACGAAAAATATATTGATTGGAAATATGAGGAAATTGATATGAATATATGAGATTGTGATTTTTGAATATTTGATATTGAAAAGTGATTTGAATTGTATTGAATTATGAATTAATGTGAATAATTGAAATATATTGTTGAATTGAATGAAATTGTATGAATTGTGAAAATGGGTGAATATATGTGATTATCAGAATGGTATATTGATGAAAGAATTATTAAATTGAGAAAGTGAATGAAATACCCTATTAACTAGTCGGGCTGAGTCGGATATAATTGGCATGCCATAGGATCTGGAAGTGTACGGGATTTGCCGGCTTTATCGATCAGACACTTTATGTGTCGTATTTCAGGCACTTCGTGTGTCGTATCAGGCACCTCGTGTGTCTATCAGGCACCTCGTGTGTCTATCAGGCACCTCGTGTGTCGTTTTAGGCACTTTATGTGTCTTATCTTGATCGTACTATGTACCATTTTAGGCACAATGTGCCGCATCGGTGTGTTTGGGTTGGAATCCGTGTATCCGTCAAAGTCCGGGTTTGTTAATAGGGTAAATAAGTGAAAGATAAATCGAATAAATTTGATTGATCAAGCTATTGAAATGAAACGAGAAATTGAATTGAGAATTGAAAATTTAGATATGAAATTGAAAATATGAACCAAAGGTTCATGAAATGATTGGAGTTCGAATTGATGATATATGATGCCATTTGATGAATTGAAATGTGATTTGAGATATATGAATCGTATGTATATCTTTGAAAGCTATCGGGGATAGTTAGTTGATATGATATAAATGAAATTGACAGTTATTGAAATGAATTAAAATGGAATATGATTGATAAGTGTATAGTTGAATATAGTTTAATGATATTGAATTGTGAGTAAATTAAGGAAAGCAATACCGAGTAGTAAGTGAAAGAATGGAGTAAATAATAATGGATTTAGTTAAGAATTGAATAATTATGTTATTGTGTTTATTATATGATTGGTATAAAATTTATATGGTAAGTAGTTGAAATTTATTTATGAATAAATAATTGCATAATTGTAATTGTTATTATGATCTTAAGTATTTGTTATATTATTAAATGTTCAGATTATAGAAATACCAATTGAGTATACCATACTCATGTCACGTTTGTTTCGTCGCAGTTAAGTAAAGATAGTACGTTGAATCAGCATCCCGGACGATCCGAATTCATTAATGTAAAGTATGTTGAGTATTGATAGTGGCATGTACCCAGGATGTTTAATGAGAGTCATTTAGGTTGTAAAAGTATTGATGAAATGAGTAAGTTATGGTTGGCAACGGTATGTAGTATGAATTTTGAAATTTATTAAAAATTCGTAGTGATTCTAAATTAGTCCCGAATTGAATTTACTGTTCATATTGGACCGCAAGGGCCCATTAAAGGGACGACATCTTGAAACTAGGATGTGTGTGAATATTTATTTTAATTAATGACCGGAATTGGACTGTACTGACTGGTAATGTCTCGTAACCCTGTTCCGGTGAAGGTATAGGGTGAGGGGATACATCTTGCGTATGTACTTGATAGTAAAGAATCAAAAAAGAAACTTGAATCAGTGCTAGTGGTTTGTGAATATTCGGATGTTTTTCCTGATGAGTTACCGGGATTACCACCTGTTCGAGAGGTAGAGTTTGGCATTGAACTTGTACCTGGGACTACGCCAATTTCGATAGCTCCGTATCGTATGGCACCAACCGAATTGAAGGAATTGAAAGCTCAATTGCAAGAGTTAACGGATAGAGGTTTCGCTCGACCGAGTTTCTCACCTTGGGGTGCACCAGTATTGTTTGTGAAAAAGAAAGACAGAACCATAAGAATGTGCATCGACTATCGTCAATTAAATAAAGTGACAATAAAGAACAAATATCCGTTACCGCATATTGATGATTTGTTTGATCAGTTAAAAGGAGCCTCAGTGTTTTCAAAGATAGATTTGAGATCGGGTTATTATCGATTCATGAGTTCGAGACTCGATGTGCCTAAAAGCGCTTCGAGCGAGATACGGTCACTACGAGTTCTTAGTGATGCCGTTTGGACTCATTAATGCCCCTACGGTATTTATAGATTTGATGAACCGAATCTTTAGACAGTATTTGGACCGGTTTGTAGTTGTGTTTATAGACGACATTTTGATCTACTCGCGAGATGAAACCGAACATGTCAAGCACTTGAGATTAGTGTTGCAGATTTTACGTAACAAGTAGTTATATGCTAAGTTCAGTAAATATGAGTTCTGGTTGAGAGAAGTTAGCTTTTTGGGGCATGTGGTATCCGCATCGGGTATTTGTGTTGATCCGAGTAAAATATCAGCCATACTTGATTGGAAGCCTCCTAGAAATGTTACTGAAGTTTGGAGCTTTTTGAGACTTGCTGGTTACTACAGACGGTTTGTAAAGGGTTTCTCGATGATAGCCACACCAATGATAAAGCTACTTCAGAAAGATGTTAAGTTCGAATGGTCAGAAAAGTGCCAGAAAAGTTTCGACCAACTGAAAACCTATTTGACTGAAGCTCCAGTGTTAGTGCAGCTTGAATCAGGTAAAGAGTTTGTCATTTACAGTGATGCGTCCTTACATGGGCTGGGTTGTGTATTGATGCAAGAAGGTCGAGTTGTAGCTTATGCTTCGAGGCAATTGAAGCCATATGAGAAAAACTATCCGACCCATGATTTCGAATTTGCTGCCATCGTATTTGTTTTGAAAATATGGCGACACTACTTATTTAGAGAGAGGTGTCATATATATTCGGATCACAAAAGCCTCAAATATTTGATGACTCAAAGAGATTTGAATCTGAGACAAAGACGTTGGCTTGAATTGTTGAAAAATTACGAGCTTGTCATTGATTATCACCCGGGAAAGGCTAACATGGTTGCAGATGCTTTAAGTCGTAAGTCACTGTTTGTTTTATGAGAGATGAATATACACTTGTCCGTTTCATCTGATAATGTGTTAGTAGCAGAATTAAAAGCCAAACCGTTATTGATTCATCAAATATGTGAAACTCAGAAAGTCGATGAGGAATTGGTTGCTAAACGAGCTGAATGTGTTTCGAATGTGGATTCAGAGTTTCAAATTGACGAAAATGGTTGTTTGAGGTTCAGAAGTCGATTATGTGTTCCAAGAAATTTGGAACTTATTTTGATGATTTTGAGCGAGGCTCGTAGTAGCCGAATGTCAGTTCACCCGGGTAGTACGAAAATGTACAACGATCTGAAACTTCAGTTTTAGTGCCATGGTATGAAACGAGACATCTACGACTTTGTCTCGAAATGTTTGATATGTCAACAAGTGAAAGCGAAACATCAAGTGTCTTCGGGTTTACTTCAGCCGATCATAATACCCGAGTGGAAGTGGCATCAAGTCACGATGGATTTTGTGTCTGGGTTACCTTTGTCACCGAGCAAGAAAGATGCAATATGGGTTGTTGTAGATAGATTGACTAAATCAGCTCATTTCATTCCTGTACATATGGAACTCTCACTTGATAAGCTAGCCGAGTTGTATGTTTCTCAAATTGTCAGATTACACGGGGTACCCGTTTCAATTGTGTCAGATAGAGACCCAAGATTCACATCTCAATTTTGGAAGAAATTGCAAGAAGCATTGGGCACTAAGTTGCATTTTAGCATCGCTTTTCATCCCTAGACCGATGGTCAATCCGAACGGATAATTCAGATACTCGAGGATATGTTGAGATGTTGCATCCTTGAGTTTAGTGGTTCATGGGAACGATATTTACCTTTGATTGAATTCGCTTACGACAATAGTTTTCAATCAAGCATTAAGATGGCACCTTACGAGGCTTTGTACGGTCGTAAACACCGTACACCGTTATTTTGGATCGAGCTTAGCGAAAGTAAAATCTTCGGGGTTGATTTGATTAAAGATGCTGAACAAAAAGTAAAAGTTGTAACGACCCAAACTTTAAGGTTATCGAAAAATGTATTTTCGGGTCTCCGTTTTTGGAAAATTGATTAGTAAATATTTTAAATATATATATATTTATGAAGTTAGTAGAGTGGTTAATTAGAGTTTAATTAAGTGAATTTAGCTTAATTAAGAGTAATTAGGAAAATGACTAAATTGAATAAAGGATAAAAGTTGAATTGTAGATTAAAAGAAAATAAAAAGGACCAAAATGGAAAATAGACCATTTAGTATAGTTGAGGCGACAAACAATGAAAAATCTAAAGATTTTTCTAGATTATCGTTGAATTATAAATTATAAATTATTATTAACTATTATTATTAAATAAATTAAAAAAAGGAAAAGTGACAAATGTATGGTTTTAAATAGATACACATGTATTAATAATATACACATGTATAAATAATAAATAAGTATTACTTATTATTTAAGTATAAATAATATTATATATATATATATATGTATATAAAACAAAAGAAAAAAAAAGAAGAAGGGAAGAAACAGAATAGTAGAAACGAAACAGAGAGGGAAGGAAGGAAAGAAAGAAAAGAAAGAAAAAAAGGGAAAATATAAGGTTTGAAGCTTGAAGTTTAATTTGGTAAGTCAATTAAGTCATTTCCTCTTAAATTTGATGTTTTAGAAGCTTTAAAACAAGGTTTTATTGAAATTAAGTTGATATTTTGAGAGTTTATAGTTTTCAAGTATAGTTCATGTTGAATAAAATAGTGAATTAAGGGTTTAATTGAGTGAATTTCAAGTTAGAATTGATAATAGGATCAAATTGTAAAGTAAGTTATAAGTTTTATGTTGTAGGAACTAAATTGATGAAATTTTGAAATTAGAAAAATATGCTGGAAATTTAATATTTAAATGAGAGTATGGATGAAATTTGAATATAAATAGAATGTGAATTGAATTAGAAACGTAAGTGAAAATTAGTTAAGATTAAATTGAAATTAAAGTAGAAAATTGAATAGAAAATTCAATTAATTAGATATAAATTAGTAGTGAATTAATGAATATGAATTGTTTTAATTTCCGTAGCTAACGTTGTCTCGAGAAGTTTCGGCTAAGTAAGGAAATAGCAAAGTCGACGAGGAAAAGCTTGGAAAAGCTCGAAAAATACGGTTTGTATTTCTATAATCCGAACTCAGTCATTATTTGTTATATTTATATACATATGACAATTGTTAGTGTTAGAATTATGATGTTTTACAATTGAAATGGATTGATTTTGGTATGTGATGAATTTATCAAATTTATATTGATTGAAATCATTTTGATTGAATTTATATTTGAAATTATAATATATATATATATGATCTATGTAAAAATTTGAATATTGAATGAATGTTATATTGAAAAATTATATTGATTGGAAATATGAGGGAATTGATATGAATATATGAGATTTGTGATAATTGAATATTTGATATTGAAAAGTGAATTGAGTTGTATTGGATTATGAATTAATGTGAATAATTGAAATATATTTGTTGAATTGAATGAAAATGTATGAAATTGTGAAAATGTGTGAATATATGTGATTATTAGAATGGTACATTGATAAAAGATTCATTAAATTGAGAAAGTGAATCAAATACCCTATTAACAGTATTGGACCAGATTGGATACAAATGGCATGCCATTGGGTTTGTGATGTGATGAGGAGATTTGTAGTTCAAATTGAGAAGATGTTTCATTATTATATACTTCGGTTTATCCGAAGAGGCATTTAATGCCTTATTGGTGTGTTTGGGAGGATATGATATACTGGTGTGTTATGGAGGATTTATAATATTCCGAGTGTGTTTGGGTTGGATATTCTGGTGTGTTTGGGAGGAATCCGCGTATCTATCAGAGTCCGAGTCTTGTTAATAGGGGTAAATAAGTGAAAAGATAAATCGAGTGAATTTGATTGATTGAGCTATTAGAATGAAATGAGAAATTGAATTGAGAATTGAAATTGAGATATGAGATTGAAAACATGAACCAAAAGGTTCATGAAATGAGTGAAGTTCAAATGGATGATGATTGATGTTAGAATGAATTAAAATGGTATATTGTTAAGACGTAAAGTGTGAATACAAGTGAATTGTGAATATATTGTATAGAATTTATACGGTAAGTAAATGAAATTCATCTATAAAATAAATAAATGAATACTTATAATTGTTATTGTGATTTTAAGTTTAATTGTTATGTTATTAAGTATTCGGATTATGGAAATACCACTGAGTATACCATACTCAGCGTACGGTTTGTTTCCGTGCACAGGTTAAGTAAAGATAGAATATGTTGAATCAGCATCCCAGGCCGATCCCAAATTCAATGAGGTAAAGTGTGTTAATTATGGGTAATGGCATGTACCTAGGATGCCTTATGTGTGTGTCATTTTGAAATTGTAAATATAAGGATGAAATAAATAAATTTAAGGTTTCGTTATGGTATAAAATAGGATTTGAATAATTTGGTATGAATTTGAATTTTTATGAGACAATGTCAGATTGATTTCGGAATTCCCTATTCTGAATTAGAAAAATAATTAAAAATTGTATAAAAATAATTATAGGCTATAATTTATATTCTTAGAATCCTTAATGAGTCTATTTTCAAGATAAATAAACGGGAACATCACCCGAGTCCTGTGCTATGAGATAATTAAATTTTAGTAAAGAAAGGTCGAAGCTGTCAAATAGCAAACCAGGGGTAACTTTGAGGAATAAACTGTACTAATTGGCTAAACCAAAAATTCTGAAATTTTTATGATAGAAAGGTATATGAGTCTAGTTTCAAGAAAAATTAACAAAACTTAATTTGGAGCTTTGTAGCTCCAGATATAAATATTTTAGTGACTGTTGCTCAAGAAGACAGCTTTGACATGAACATAAGAAAATAATGGAATTGTGTGTAATTATTCTGTAAACTCCGGTAATGCTCCATAACTCTCTTCCGGTGATGGTTTAGGGTTAGGGGGTGTTAAAAAAGTGATCCATGAAAGCCTGAAAGCAGCTTCAGATCGTCAGAAGTCGTATGCGGATTTAAAACGAAAAGACATTGAGTATCAGGTCGGAGACAAAGTGTTTCTTAAAGTTTCACCTTGGTAAAAGGTGCTCAGATTTGGCCGTAAAGGCAAATTGAGTCCGAGGTTCATCGGGCCATATGAAATATTCGAACGAGTTGGGCCGGTTGCATACAGATTGCTTCTGCCCCCTAAACTTGAAAAGATTCACAATGTTTTTCATGTTTCGATGCTTCGGCGTTATAGATCCGATCCATCCAATGTAATTAGTCCATCAGAGGCTGAGATTCGATCTGATTTGAGTTACGAAGAAGAACCGGTTCGTATTTTGGCTCGTGAAGTAAAAGAACTACGAAATAAGAAAATCTCATTAGTGAAAGTACTGTGGCTCAAACACGGGGTTGAAGAAGTGACTTGGGAGCCAGAAGACTCAATGAAAGAATGTTATCCTAATCTTTTCGCTAGTAAGATTTTCGGGGACGAAAATTTTTAAGGGGGGAGAGTTGTGTCAGCCCTAATTTGATCCTCGTCGGAAAGTGTTTTTGGGACCACAAAACCGAGTCATAAAATATAATTAACTGTTATATTCTATGCTTATTATATGTGTAAATGCATGTGTGAAAGTTCGAAAGTTCGAGGTAAACTACTATTGATTATGTATGATACATTATGATAGTCAGGTATGTATTATGTACTCACATGTGAATTGATTTTTAAAGTGAATTATTAGTATCAAAGAACAATATATGTGTGTGAATGATTACTATATCTACGAATAAGAGTATGACCTATTCGGTTGATGTCTGTCATTATATGAAAGTATGTGATTTAAATTAATTGTATGAGCTATAAAGTAAAGTAAAGTATGTGCTGAAATTTCTTTGTGTATTCATATATTTATATACATATATATTCGGCCAATAGGCTTTTTAATTGGTGTACTTGTGTATATTCGGCCAAGTGATAACTAATTAGAATATTAGTTTTGTGATACTAAATGCTCGATTTAAATGACAGTTTTTAATTGTTGTATTACTTAAAAGTTACTAAGCTTTGAAAGCTTACTCTGTTCTTTATTTCTCTGTTGTATAGATTGTTGATTTTGGCCACCGACTCGGGGATCGTCAGCAGTTTATCACACTATCAATCTTTTTGGGTACAGTTATATTTTGGACTCGATATGGCATGTACAGGTTAGGTGATGATAACGATGTTTTGAAATTGTAAATATTCTGGCCATACGAAAATGGCGTATAACTTAAATATCAGTATGTATTTCAGCTCGATCATTGTTTATGTTTATTTTCAATGTGAATGAGATTATTAAATGTTTAGTTCAATAATACCTCTTAGCCTTAATCCGGCGATCGGATTCGGGTTAGGGGTGTTACACATGCCCGTATGGCCTGGGACATGACCGTGTGGCCTGGAACATGGCCGTGTGGCCTGGAACATGGCCGTGTGGCCTGCCTATGGGCAGATTCTGATTTTCTTACACGACCGTGGAACTAACCTATGGCCAATTCTGACTTGTCCACACGGCCTGGGAACACGCCCATGTGACTTGGCCATGTGAAAACATAATTTTTGACCATTTTAAAGCTATTTTCACATACTAAACACACCTAATTCATGCCCAAAACATTTACTTATAAATCTTGATCAAGTAACATTCATCAAACCTTTCAAACTTAGCAAATTTTCATTCATTCATTTCATTACCTCTTAAGGATTGTGAATCACATTTACATTCAAAATATAAAATATTTACAAGTGACAAACACCAAACCTAATACATGCCACATTTCTAAAAGATAGATGCATCACCAAAATTGAGCTGAGATCGGGATTGACTCGGATGCTTGACTAAACTTCAACTTTACCTAACCTGCGCACGGGAAACAACCGTACGCTGGGTATTGGAAATACTCAGTGTTATTATCATAATTCAAATTATAACAACAATAAAATATTATAACATACATAGATAATTAGCAAATCATACATACAAATCATATATATATAAATTCATACCAAATTATCATATTTCCATTATTTCATTTCCAATGATAGATCAAATAAATCATCAATGAGATATAAAATAACTCATGAACCTTTGATTCATCTCTCAACCACATATAATTATTCAATTCACATTTCAAATATAAATAATTCATGAACCTTTGGTTCATGCCTTCAATCCTTTTACGAATTTCATCTCACATTCCATCTTACAATATCATTTTCTCATTTCATTCAATAGCTTAATTAATCAAATTCATTTGATTTTATTATTTCACTTATTTTCCCCTATTAACATAACTCAGACTTTGGCGGATACACGGATCCAACCAACACACTAGAATGACCACCAATGCCTCATCGGATAGTTCAAAGCAAATAAGTGACGACCAACGTCTCATTGGCTAAGCCGAAGCAAAGTGGCGACCAACGCCTCATCGAATCTATCTGAAGTAAATATGACACACCAAGTGTCTCAACGACTCGAGGTCGAAGAATCCCTGAACTCTTCCTATCCTATGGCATGCCAACTATATCCACTAAGCCCGACTAGTTAATAGGGTATCGAATTACTTCCTCTATTTCAGTCAATTCACATCAATTGCACTTTAACCACATTTTCTCACATATTTCTCAAGTCAAATTCATATGCATACCAACATTACTCAATTCAATCATACAATTCAATTTCACATACATATATTTATTCATCAAATAAATCTAATTCACACTCAACTTAAATATCAATATTTACCTCATATTCAAATTCCATACACATATATTAAAATTAAACATTTAATAAAAAATAACTTAAATTATGATAATACAAATCGATATTTTTCTCGAGCTATTCCTCGATCACTTTTTCCTTTCCCTTCGTATTCGACGTCTTGGTTTCCTTGTTTGCTACGAAAATTAGCATAAGTACAATTAATTAATAATACACATATTTTATATAAAATAGTAACTTTTCATGCAACTTTTACCTAAATTCCAAATTTGTCCTAACCATTTTCATCTTCTTCCTTTTTACAATTCACATCATTTTCTTATCCAATTTCCATCAAAACTTCAATATAACCATCAAATTTTCATCATTTTACCATAATTTTCAAACTTCTTTCAATTTAGCCCATAAACTCAAAACTTATATCCTAGTTTACAATTTAATCCTCTAATCAATTCTAATCAATGATTCTATCAATTTAATCCCTAATTTCATCATTTATTCAACATAAACCTTACTCAAAAGTCTATCAACTTTCAATATTTCCACACAAATTCAATAGTAATTTACTTTAAGACTCCAAAAACATCAAAATCACAAAGAAAGGGATTTAATTGACTTACCAATTTAACTTCCAAGCTTTCAAACCCTAATTTCTCCTTTTTCTTTTCTTTTCTTCTTTCTTTCTTTCTATTTCGTTTGATTCTCCGTAACTATTTCTTTTTTTTTCTTTCTTTCTTTTATTCATTCTTTATTTTATTACCTTATTTACTTAATTAATATTTAATTATAAAATATCTATATAATAACAAATAAAAATAATACATGTGTATTTATACACACATGTACACATGTGTTAATCCCACACCATACATTTGTCATTAACTCAATTAATAGATAAAATATAATAATAATAATAATAATAATAATAATAATAATAATAAGTAAATATCTTTTACTTAATAAATAAGTAAATATATATAACATACATTTGTACTAATAATTTAAATACACATGTACTCATTCTCTAACATACACATGTCACTTATTTGGTTTAATTACTAATTTAGTCCCTTGTCCCTTTCTCTATTCTATGATTAAGCTTTTATGCTCTACTCAATTTAGTCCTTTTTAATAATTACTTCTAATTAAACTAAATTCACCTAATCAAAATCTAATTCAACCCATAACTAACTTCGTAAATATTTTTAATAAATATTTACTGACTCGTTTTCCTAAGACGGAGGCCCTAAATTCATTTTTTGGTGCCCGTGAAATATGGGTCGTTACACAAACCCTTTGTTCTTAGCCTACTAATTTTTTGTTCTTCAAGAATTTTCCCTGATTTTATCGTTTGTTTCATCATTTCAATCTTGTATTAAGAAGAAAAACTACAACTGAGCACTACACTGCACTAAAAAAATCTAAAAAAATTTCCAACTACAAGCTAAATTTTTGCATTCATTGTAAAAATGGAAATTACAACTCGTATTTGCAGATACCCCCAACTGATCAATAATCTGATCTAAACTCAGAAAATTTAGAAACGAGACGAAAACATAACATGAACATAATATCATACTCAACACAAATATATAAAAAAAAAACTAACTTTTAGGTAAAGAAAAAAATAGTAGTCACAGCCAAGAACAAAGCAAAAAAATAGGGAGAAACCAACAATAATCACTATTTTAGTTCTCAAATCTGAAAAACAAGTGATTGTTTTGTTCCCAAATCTGAAAACAAATAAGGTTGGGAAAGAAATTAGTTTAACTTTCAAGGATAAAATGGTAAAATAATAAATAAAAGTATGATTACTTTTGTCTGTTAAAAACACCTACTGCTTTATTCAGTTGAACTAGTGCTAAAACCTCCAATCAATTTTGAGGCTATCAGTATGATTGAAATAAATTTGAACGTACTGTTGATGCTGTTCAAAACAGGCTATCAGTGAGGTTGCTAGCAGTTATCTACCTCAAACTGGCATTAAATGTTAAACCAAAGGAAGCCTAAGTTATGTTAAAAATTAAAATATATAGACCAAACCTCAAAATTAAGCATATTAAAGGGATTAAAATTGAAATTTAACTTTTCATTGTAAAATGCAAAAAATAATGATAAAATAAAAAATTGGTTGAATGCTCTGCGTGTAAAAAGAAGGAAGTTCCTATATTTAGGTATATAGATTATTTGCAACTAACATGAGTAAATTTGTCAATATATGTCACGCCCCGATATATTAGTGATTAGGTGCCTAAATTAAGTAAGAAATGAGCTATGGGCTTAACGGTTAAGTGTTGGCGTATTCATCTTAAAAATCTTAGGTTCAAGCCTTGTTCCTCTCATTCATTTTTCTTTTGTATTTTCGGCAAGCTTGGAAAAATTACTTGTGCCGCCCCTAGTGTTTACTAACCCTAGATATTTAATCTATTCCTTTTCCTATTTTGAATTTCACATTGGTCCTTTTCAGATTCTGCCTTCCACATTCTTTTTCCTTTACTTTTCTCTCATTCTTGCACCATATTTCTATTTTTTGTGTTGCCAAATTTTCCCTTATTGAATCGCTTATCGTTTATTCGATTTCTAACAGTATTTAGATTTTTTGTTAAATAGCATCCATTGTCTTTGTCGAAGGACGGTAAGTGCATTCGTTTCAATGATTAGATATTGTATTTTCGTAATATTATCATCTCACGTTAATCTTTCAATTCAATTAATCAATCTTTTTCAAATATTGCCAAATCTTGATATCAATTGTGAATTCATGTGTATTTGTCGTTGAAGGATTGGATCTAGGTAAATCGGGTTAGAATTGATCATAAGGAGTGTCAATCGGACTCGCGGTGAAAGGTATGTGTTCTTTACCAAGTCAATCGATGGTAAATCGTGTGTAATTTGAATGCCACACGGTCTCCCACGCGAGTGGACCACATGACCATATGCACTTGTAAATCTTAGGGTACTTCATGAATCACACGGCCAAAACTTGTTACACAGTCTACCACACGACCGTGTCCTTGCTATAGGGCATTTTAGCATTTTCCACACAGTCTAGCCACATAGTTATGTATCCCTTCCACATGGTCTCATAGCTTTACACAGCCTAGCCACACGGCTGTGTGACCCTTGTTTTACAATTTTACTCAAAAATTTGTGATATGTTCATTTTAGTTCCTCTATGGTCTTTTAATTATTTTTAGAGTTTTTATTTACTCAAATGAGTCCTTGGTATTATGTATATTCTGGAATTTGTGATCTGATTAACTAAATTTTACTGTTATATTGTATGATGTGTTAATGATACATATCAATTGTCATTGTATATTCGATGATTTGTTACTGATGCTACTACTTCTGTATTATTAACTGTATGTTCAACATCCAACTGCTACAGCTAAACTAATTGCATGATAAGCATGACTACTATTTCTATATTGTATTGTTACTAACATGTCATATTGCATACCATGGGGATTGAGACAATATGAAATGAGAAAGTACTAGTAGTTCTAAATCTGCAAACGCTGATGGTTTATCCATAATTTATTGGCAGATTATCTGTAATCTTTTTATCTGAAATTTATCGTGGTCTCTCTATTATTTTTACTGGCAGTTTATCTGTAATTATTTGTGGTTTATCCATAATGCAGTATGTAGGGATTGATGAATTATAGAGAACTCTTATTGTGGTGTGTAGCAGAGTATGAGTAGGAATTTTTTTATTAAACATGAATTGCATTGGCATTCATAAGCATGTTCAAATAAACTGTCAAACTCTATATTACTATATAATTGTGTATAATTGTGATTATTCTGAGAATTGTTATTAAACATGAATTGTTATTCTGAGAATTTTCTTGTGTATGGGCTCATACTGAACTTCATAAGCTCAACCCCTTAATTTTCTTCTTTACAGATAACCCACAAGGTTAGGACACGGGTTTGGCATTCGGAGAACTTGTCTCGAATAGTTTTTTTTCCAAAAAAAATATTTTAGACATATTATAATTTATGTTATCTAGGAATTGTATTGCTTTATCTG
The DNA here is from genome assembly GCF_025698485.1 of Gossypium arboreum. Lineage (NCBI taxonomy): Eukaryota > Viridiplantae > Streptophyta > Magnoliopsida > Malvales > Malvaceae > Gossypium > Gossypium arboreum. The sequence goes on along the minus strand of NC_069074.1, from coordinate 24,390,829 downwards.
AATTGTGACATGAGACTTAAATTTTGCGTTAATTTTGGCATGCATGACATTTAAGTTGGTTAGGTTATTTGAATTTGGGAATTTAATTAAAGATACATAAAATTTGGTTTTTAAAACAAAACCCTGTCAATTATCACTTTTTCGCTGCAACATTATGGATGAGTTTTTGAGTAGTAAATAAATTGGAAAACAACTTTTGCGAAATTAACATGAAAACCAAATCGTTTTTTTGAAAATTTGTACCATTTAGTGAAAAAGAGACAACATACTAAGTCTTTTATTCTTCTAAGGTAAGCAAATATCTTAAAAGGGACTATTTTAAAGCTCCAATAATTTTACTAGACCATTTCAGTGGATAATGTAGCCACCAAAATTCAACTATAACATCTAGGCCGGGTTAGTTTTTATATTTTATTTATATGTAAATATGCTTTGTGTGCGACCAATAACTCTAATTTATTTAATTTTAATTTAATAGGTTTTATTTCTGTTAAGTGTTTTTCTCTGTCTTCTTCAGATGGTAAAGTTATATATTTATATGTTATGATTACTATTCATTGATGTGATATCCAAAATAGGTTCCATGCATGCTAACATGTAATCTACTCTAGACTTAGCACGTTTTTATATGATAGGGGTTCGCCTATGTAGTGACGTGTGAACCCACATCGCACAATCCCATGTATGATCTCACATGTGATCTCATGGGAGGGTGTAAGTTCCCCTCCTGCGAACACTTATTGTCATGCGAGCTTGATATTCGAGTTATGGGTAAAAAAATAGTAAGTATCATAACAATTTGTCCCCCACCTGGTTCGAAGAAGAGTTATATAGTGACTTTTGTTGAAACATGGTTCTATGAAGCAAGAAATAACATAAATAAAAACTTATTGAGTACATTTTATATTTTAATTTGCAATGTACATTTTGCCACGTGTGAAGAAAGAGTACAACTATGTGCAGCTGATTGTGCCCTCATTCTTGGTCATATGAATCGTTAAAGTGCAAAGAAAAACCCTTTTTGTAACATCCCAAACCTGCTCCAATTGCCGGACCTGAGCGATGAGATGCTACGAATAAATCCAGAACAATCACATGCAATTTAAAACATTGAATGATCATATAAAACACATATTAATCATTAAAAAAATGATCATATAAAAACACATATTAATTATTAAAAAAATAAAAATAAGATTAATTCGAGCTTTAAAATAAAATAGATTAGATTCGGGCATGAAAAAGGACCAAACTGTAAAATTTTCAAAACGTGAACTACCAAGGAAATAAGTATCTATTTTTTTGTGATAGGTATCGATACCAAAGTCGATATCGATACCATTTTGGCATTCTGTAATTTGAAAACACTGTTCATTTGGTCAAGTATCGATACCTTGGTCCTTAATATTGATACTTTTATCCAGATGGTCAAAAATCACAAGTTTGAAAGTTCATTTCATGCCAAAACCTATAACTCAGTTCATGGATACAAATAGGTACACGTATAACCTGCATAAAACTCACTCAATCTATTACACACATGTCATGATTGAACCATGATTTATTAACCATTTTACCTATTATAATTAATAACTAAGTATGCAATTAGGTACCATTATCCTAATACTAACTAATATTATAGCAGTTTGTTTTTAGTGAAATTAGAACAATGGTTTTAAGACCACAAATTCGAAGTCTGAAAATTTATTTTATTATTATTTTATGGTCTACAGTATGATAGAAATACCATATATAGTTAAGAAATTTTACTGTTTACATGCTTAATTTGATAAAAAGGACTAAATTGTGTAAAGTGCGAAAGTTGCGTTTTAATAGCTAAAAGTATTAAATAGCTATAGAATTTTAAAGTGAAGGTCCTTATATAATAATTAGCCATTAAGTTTGTTAGTGGATAAGTATGGGTTGTTATTATTGAAATTTTGATTTATATTTAAGGTTAAATTAGTAAATAGGTATTAAATGATAAATAAAATAAAATAAACTATTATCATTCATTATCATTATCTTCCACAAAAAAAAAAAAAAACAAAAACCTAGCCATGGAAGCTTGAAAATTTCAGCAAGCTTATTTTGCTCAATTAAGTATAAATTTTTTGTCCCATTTTTTATGATTTCTATGTTTCCGGGATCGTAGTAGCTTAATCTAGCTAGCTCAGGAGATTAATTTGCAAAAATGTTAAAGTATTAGGGTTTTTCCATTGATGTATATGCTTGAATTTTGAAGTTTGATGATAGAAAATGAATGGTTGTTGTTAGATAAATAATTTTCGTAAAGAAATTTTTGGTAAAATTATCAAATAGAGGCTAAATTGAAAAAGGTGATAAATTTATGGTAAAATTTATGAATTTTGTGAAATACATGGGCTGCTATTAATATGTATAAAAATTGGCTAGGCTTGAGTAAGGATTGAATTGTATGAATTTCATTTTTCGACCCTAGGGACTAAATTACAAAGGAATTAAAAGTATAGGGCAAAATGATAATTTTGCCAAAATTCCATGTTGAATTAAATTGAATGAGAATTATATTGAAATGGGTTAAATTTATTTGTATAGATCTTGTCAGATCTCGTACAGAGTTAGATCGAGGTAAAAAGAAAATATCGGATTAGTCGCCTTCATATTTACGTAAACTCGTCGAGGTAAGTTCTTGTAATTAAATTGTCTATTTATATGTTTTAAATTGAATTATATGTATGTGATTTGTATAATTATCATGTATAAATATCGATCATATATCCGACGATTACGAGTCCCGTTTGAACCTTAGGAATTCGTAGGATATAAATGACATGTCATTAGGATTACCAATTTGGTTGAGGTCCTGCATGTGTTGCGGACACACCATAGCTCGTATGAGCTTATTGATTTGTAGCTCGTGAGAGCTTACTGATTCTCAGCTCGTATGAGCTTATCGATTCACAGCTCGTGAGGGCATACCGATTTATAGTTCGTATGAGCATACATGTTCATGATTTGACGGATTACAGTTTAGTACACCTCTTGTGTACTACCTGCGTATCCAATGATATTTTAAATGGTTTAACGGGCATAGTTTTGTTACAAGTTTATAAGAATTCAATACGAACTAGTACAGGTATTTACATGAATTATATGGAAATAATTTATATATGACATATAGATAATGTTACATGTATATGGAATTTGAAAAGTGGTTGAATTACATGACTAACATGGTTGTTGAAGATATGTGTTTAGGCTTTTAGCCAAATTGATTTGGATATGTTTTGTATGCTTACCTTAAATGTGATTAAATGGTAAGTTAATTTCTTTGTTATATGAACTTACTAAGCTTAAATGCTTACTCCGTGTTATTTTCCGTGTTTTATAGTAATTCGGAAGCTCGTTCGGGTTGGAAGCTTGTCGGAGCTATTTCACACTATCTATCAGTTTTTTTGGTACTTTCGGTTAATTAATCCCAGTTATAATGACATATATAGGTTAATTTAGCCAATGTTGGCATATAAGTGTTTTGTTGAGATTAATCACTTATTTGGTTTGTGTTTGGTATATTTTGATGTGTATATATATGTGGCCTTATCATATTTAATATGTGTTTGATATGGTTGAATGATGAAAAACTTATCGGTATATTGATGATTGGTTTAAAATGGTACATTTGGTACCAAATGGGTAAGCTTGATATGTAATACCCCCTACCCGTATTCATTGCCGGAATAGGGTACGAGGTATTACCGGAGTTTACGAATTAATTTTTTTTTTTTAGGAAAACTCAATATAATCCCTTTACAGATATCTAACCTTCCTTGCAATATTATATTGAGACCAATCCAAATCAACCAATCCAATTCAACATATTTTCAAGATAGATTCATGCATTTTTATAAGATAACCTCATCACATAACAAAACCAAGATTTGTTAGCCATACCATTGGCTGACCTTACATTCATTTCATAGAATCATTTACTTTATTAGCTTATACATGCCATTAATTTCCAAAATAAAGTTTCTTTATATACCAAAGTCCTAAGGTTGATAGTGTGATGTGTCTCCGACTAAATCCGACCTCCGAGCTCTTAACACTACAAAATAGGGAAAAAGGAAACGGGGTAAGCACTTTGTGCTTAGTAAGCTCATGTAACAAGAATTATACTTACCTAATATTTTCAATACAATACAATAAACATTCCTATATCCATTCAATGCATTATTACCCTAATATGCACAAACTCAACATTCAAGTTAGTACAATAATTTCCATGTACCAATAATATATACTATGATTGATGAGCTCATCAATACCATAATTTCCATTTCCTTGTTATTTTTTTCATATTTATCCCGTTGAATTTCTTGGAATTTTCGATGGATTTTCAGAGATACACTTTTAGTGTACATTTCGGTCCGTCAATTCATATTCATGTGCTTTATATCCATTTCGAGAGAGCACACTCCATGAACCTCAACCTTACAAATGAGATTACCGGTCCAAGCTAAATCACGCAATATAAACTCATAGAGTATTGTCGGGATTACCAGTCCAGGCTAAATCCCCACAACGACAATTACTCTAATGAGCTTGGATCTGAATTACCAGTCCAGGCTAAATTTAGACCCTAATTCGGATTACCCGTCCGGGCTAAATCCATTTTACACATATTCTTCGGGAGGGCTATATCAGGATAGGATCACCTGTCCGGGCTTGATCCTTTTTACCGTCAATTCCTTTTCAGAGATCCATCAAATTTTCTTTTCATTCAACTGGGATTTCTTCCCATTTTATCAAATAAATCAATGTTTTATTAATTTTCATACAATGAACATTGAAATCATATTCACATCAATAACATACAATCTCAAGCAATTTAAGAATATAATTCAAGTTACATGAACTTACCTTGATACTTGTTTGTAAACAAAAAAAATCTACTAATCTCGAACTTTTTCCTTTCCTCGATCTAGCTTCGTATTTGAATCTTCTGGATTTAAATAAATAAATTTAATTATCAATTTAATACATTTCATATTCATATGCAACATTCTCTATAATTCAACTATTATTTATAGTTCATTCAAAGCTGTCTACTTGAGTCATAGTCACTAAATTATTTTTATCTTGAGATACAGAACTCAAAATTAGAATCCAATAATTTTTCCTGAAACTAGACTCACATATCTTCTTACTATAAAATTTTCAAAATTTTTGGTTTAGCCAATCAGTACAGTTTATTCTTTAAAGTCACCCCTGTTCTGCTGTCGACAGTTCTGACCCTTCTTCACTAAAAATTAGTTATCTCTTCATACAGAATTCAAATGATGTTCTTGTTTGTTTCTATTAAAAATAGACTCATTAAAGATTCTAGACATATAAATTTAAGCCCCTAATTATTTTTCTTAAATTTTTTATGATTTTCCAAAGTCAGAACAGGGGAACCCGAATTCATTCTGACCTTGTCTCACAAAATTTATTATATCTCAAAATTTACAAATCCATTGCTTAAAATATTTCATTTATGAGACACTAGACTCAATAAGCTTTAATTCAATATTTTTTTCATCTTCTAATTCGATTTCTACAATTTATGGTGATTTTTAAAAGTTAGTCTACTGCTGCTGTCCAAACTGTTTTTGTGCAAGCTGTTTATTACCATTTTTCCCCTAAGCTTTTAATAAATGATAATTTCGTCCCTACTCAATTAGCCTCTCAATTGAACTGATTTATCTCAATTAATATTTTATTCTATCACCTTAAACTAGTTTACAACCTTTAGGAATCAGAATTTCAGCAATAGACTTTAATTCCAAGTATTTTCACAATTAGGTCCTAAAAATCAATTTCTATTGAAATTACCTAACAAAATCATCTCATAAACAAATTAAAGCTTTAATTTCATTATATTTCATCATAAAATTACAGAACTCAACCATTATGACTTTCAATTTCATCCATGAAATAAAAAACTAATGAATTTAATAGTAGGACCTAGTTGTAAAAGTCTTAGAAACACAAAAATTACAAGAAAAAGGCAAGAATTAACTCACTTGGTGCAAAAATTATGAAATACCAGCTTAGAGAACCCTCCTATGGCATTTTTAGCTGCTGGAATTGAAGAGAAATGAAGAGAAATCTAGATATTTCCTATTTAGTCCTAGCTTTATTTAGTTAATTTTACAATATTCCAATTTTACTCTTAATTTATCATTTTTTCTGCTGATTTCATACCCTTGCCGTCCAGCCCAAATAAATTTTGGGTCTAATTCCCTTTTAAATCCTTTATCATTAGACTCTTAAGCTATTTAATCATTTTAGCAACTTTTACACCTATTACAATTTAGTCCTTTTCATTTAATTGACTACCTAAACATTAAAATTTCCTAACGAAATTTTAATACCACACTAATAACATTTCATAAATATTTATAAAATTATTTTTGACTTGGTTTTACAAGATAGAGGTCCCGATATCTTGTTTTTACCCAATTTCTTCAATAATTTCTTTTTCTAACTAACCACTAAATCGGTAAAATTTTTCAATCAATATTTTCGTACGATTTTCCTATCATATCAATTTTCATGCAAAAATATTGAAATAAATTTCTCTTTAAATAGGATTTGTGGTTACGAAACCACTGTTCCGATAACTTTGAATTTAGGCCATTACATGATAAATGATCTACGTGATAGGTTTTGGTACAATTATACATATTTGATCATGTCAATTCATATTCATATTCCATTTCTTTTATACACGCAACTTTGACACCAATATTGCATTTACTAGATAAGCGTTTCATAAATATAACTATAAACTTTCCAGTTGTTTTGATATCTTTTCAAACAACTCTTAAACACATAATTATTGATTATTCAATTTCATCACTTAACATTTCAATATTCATATAAACACATCATTTCCAAATAATTCATGAATTCAATACATATATATTTTTAACATATAGCCCATTGAACTATAATAAACAGATACAAATACATGAGTAACTACACCACACCAGAATACTCGTAAGAGCTCAAACTACAATACACCAGAGCACTGAAATGTAAAGCCCGTTGGCATCATATAATCAGTATCAATACATCCTTCCACCACACCAATATAACTCAGTAATCTGTAACAAATGTTGGATTCTAGTATAATCAATAATATATTCGTACCATCATATATATCCCGTACAATGCACAAATAACTTTATTGGCATGTCAATCGTATCCTAATCGTTTACTACATTCAAACGGAAATTTAAACTGAATTCATAACATTAACAAAATCAATGGCACTTCCACAGTATCTATACACATACTGTATATTTATTTCATCCATTTCGAGATAATGCCATTCATATTTCACGACCATTTCCCAATTTCTGGATAGTACACTTCTAATTTATACATAATTATATACAATTCATAATCAATATAATTTATAAGTAAAAAATAATAATAACATAATTTACAAACATATAAAATTATTTAATAATTCTATGAACTTACCTAAATTATGCATTTGGTTGACTCGCAGGGACAAATTTATAAATTTATTTTTTTCTTGATTAACCTTCGTTCGATTCAATTCTTGATCTATATAATGATTAAATTCAATATATCAAATTCAAGTACATCTTCCAACTCATTTTATGCACATGACCCTTAAGTTTTCATTATTTATACATTTTCCTTAAAACTTTTATATTTCTCACAAATTAGTCTCTAAATCGAAATTCCAAATTGAACAAAATTTAATAATTTTTCATGCTAGACAATTTCTTTCTAGATTAATACAGTTCATAATTATTCACAATTCACAAAATTTCCATGTAAATTTTAATATTTTATGAATTTAATTCTTTAACTAAAAACTAACAAAAATATCTTAACAAATTAATTTAAATAAACAACCATAACTATAAATTCACCATTTAACATAAAAAATAACTAAGATTCATTAATAGTAAAATCCAAAATCCTTAACAATTTTAAAAATAGAGGTACGAGTTAGCTGGACCTAGTTGCAACGATCTCAATAACATAAAAAATATTAAAAATGGGTCAAAAATTCTTACCATACAAGTGTGTTAAACCATTGCCTAACCTTAAGCTCCTTCGATGGAGGAAAGTGGTTTTGTTTTTTTTGGTGGTAAACCATGAGAAAGATGATGTTTTATTTATTAATTCATTTCTTATGTTTTATTATTATTATATTAACTTAAAAACAAAATTTATATAAAGAAAATGTTTAAAATAAACCCACTATTCGTGCACTAAAATATCAATGGTTTATTTTCTATATAAATCCTTCCTCATTTACTAATTAAGTAATTTAATCAATAAAATTCAATAATAACTAATTTTTACATCTTTTACAAATTAGTCTTTTAATTAATTAACTAATTCAACAATAAAATATCTGAATCGAACTTTCACGTGCTAATATAATAGCTCCTTAATTATTTAATAAAAATATTTACAAGCTCGGTTTTCATAAATGATCTCGATATTTCATATTTCGAAACCAATTTAATTTCGAAACAACCATTTATACCTAACTATTTATTTAGTTAACTAAAATTCACCAAATCAGAATTCAATATCAAATTATAATTGACTCATACAAATTAAATAATAATTAATACGGACTTACTTGTCAGATTTGTGGTTTCGAAACTACTGTTTCCGACAGAATTGAAATCAGGCTGTTAAACTTTTAAAAGAAAGTTACCAAAGCCCTAAAAATCTCATTATTTGAATCTGAGACTGAGAAAAAAACAATTGTCGAGAAAAGCGATTTCAGAGGTAATCTTCTTAAAATTTCCACTGTTCTTTCAAATTTTCTTTTTAGCTTTTGTTAGCACCCCATGGCTAGGACTAGAGGGAGCGACTGTGTTGCCTAGAACATCCCTTTGCGACATCGTGAAGCGAGGAGTCCAGTGGAAGCTAAGGCTTACATTTGCACCACGAAGGTGGAAGAAATGAATAGAGCATTAACTGTTCAGGAAATTCAAATATCGAACTTCACTTATGATTTCTCAATTCCTGAAGGGTCAAATTGTTTGAGTGACACCAACAATAGTAGCTTTTTACTTCCACTACACGTGATAGAAGCAAGCTTTCATTTACCCCTCCATCCTTTTTTCTATATAGAAGCAAGCTTTCATTTATCTCTCCATCCTTTTTTCTATCATCTTCTTGACGAGTACAAGATAGCTTCCGGACAATTATCTGGTTTTTCATGGTGGGTTGCGATAATGTACTTCATTGAATATAGTTGGCACACTGAATGTCATTAATCGTTATTTTTTAAAATTTATATCAACTGATATAATCGAAAATGTGTGGTAGGTTTATTTTATTTCACTCCTTGTGAAGACGTGAAAACTATTATTTGGAACAGATATTTTTCAAAATTCAGTTTAATAAATGGATTGAAAGTTGAATAACTAATTTATCATTACATGAAATTTAATCATACGTGGCTAAGACAAAATATACTGAACGCCCATTCATCACATATAAGCCCGACTGGGTCTTGTGGATGGCAGTTAGATGAAAAACCCGTCAAAAACGGCGGCTCCCGAGTACCGGGGTTGTTTTCTCATTACATTATTTATTATTTTTTCCAGCCGGGGCGGGAAGGAAAAACAAGATAGTAAATTAGGAGGTGCACGCAACGTAACGAACCAAGGCCCATCCAACCCCGATGCTATCCCTTGCCTTTCTTCTAGCTTCAATTCGCACCTTGCTCTGCGAATTCTCAATCGTTCACCATCTCTAGAGTTCCAAAGCCAAACAAAGCTTTAAATCGAAAGGCAGGGATAGGAAAAGGGAAGCCATGATAACGCGATCCAATTTAGCAGATCAATTAAGAGAGTATCAGCTTCGATCTAAGCACGATTGGGCCTCTGTTTCGTTTTTCGCATCAACCTCTAATCTCACAACTTCTAGGTAATCCTAATTCCTTTGTTTGCTTTTTTTTTTTCGTTATATTTTTCTCTTCATGTTTTGAATATACGGTAGGAAATCTTTGTTTTTTTCCCTGGTTTTGATTCGACATCTTTGTCTGTAAGTGCTTTCCGTGATATATATTTTTTTTCACTTGAGCTTACTTAGATAGGATAGGCTTTTATAGGATAATTTGGTTAAAAATTCAGATGTGGAGATTATGAATATTTTAATTTTGAAATGTATCTTTCGTTTCATTTTCTCAATCAATTCACATACTAAGAATTGGTGGAAAAAATACCTTCAAAGACTCGTAATAGTAATAGTAGTCGTCGTCGTTAAATTATCCGTTTGACTATAGATAAAAACTTCAGGTGGCCAAACAAAGATAAATTGACTGGATTTTCTTATAAAGTGCTGTTGATTCCTTATGATGTGGATCCGAAACTTTGAAAGGAAAGAAAAAAAAATTGTTGATTCATTTTAATTTTCATCAGAAACTGATATTTAGGTGGCTGAAAGAAGCATGCTACTGGAATGGAGGGATAGAATTAGAGGCATTTCCTTGCTTAAGAAGGAGATGTTTATTGGCTTTGGTTAATTCTGTAACGACTGTTTAAATTCAACTTTAATACTGTTATACTGCTTTTGTCTTGCTAACCTTTGTTTTTCTACTCGTACTTCTGTAATTTATATTTCAAATGACCGAATTGGATGCTTGGTTTTGTAAACCAACCGTATGATGGTAGGAGTATATGGATGTGCTTAGATAGATCTTGCCACTCAATCGGCTTTTATGATTGTTTATCATGTGTATCTCTAGTTTTTCTGAGCCTCTATGAAGTATTTATAAGAGCAGAATAATTGCCAATCTGCTGGCAAATTATAGAACTGTCTCAATTTGCTCAAATTATAGGGGATTACGCTAGGAGTCTTTGTGCCAAAAGTTGAAAACAATATCTATTGGCCTTTACATTTGAGGTTTTTGTTTTACTTGTGCATGGAAAATATTCATTGCCTTGATATGTTTGTACTTTTATCCTAATTCCAACCAGTTTTGACATGATTTTAGAGTTACGATTTAGATTCATAAATTCGATGGGGAGGGAGATTGCAACTTTCCCCATTCGTTTTGGCCATTGTTGTGTTTTTTGTTCGTCTCTATCTCAGTACAAGATAAATTCTAATAGTTGTGTTTTATTTACTGTTTTCTGGGTGCAGAGTGGATGTTGTGGCCTTTGTTATATGGGAACTCGTTATATTAGCTTTTCTGGTTTTTTCAGCCGTTTCTTTATATTTTAGGCATATGCAACTTGCTTTTATTCTAGTATGCATCACATTGTTATTGCTTCTGTGCATGAAAATCACAAAGCAAGTGAGCGTGGCTGGGAAAAAGAAAAGAAGGATGCTGCTTCCATTATCTATGTAAAACACAAAATGATAATGAATTTGTTTAAAAGGAGACAGCTTGTTGTGTAATTTTGAAAATTCTCGATCATTGCATCTGGCCCATGCTCAGTTTGGTCTACTGAAATATGTAATTGCACTTGAAGCAAGCAAAGGAGTATGATTTGGTATGTTCACCTCAAATGTCAGTGAACCATGGCGAGTCTAGTTATTTGAGATGGAAAGTTGGGATGTTCTAATTGAACTATGAGTTTTAAGGTATGGTGTCTTCCTTAGTACCTTTGAGATGCATGCATGACTCTGAGTAACAATACTGGAATCGTAGTCCAGGTGGGAATGCAGTGAATAATATTTGCTTTAGTTTGTAATTTACTTAGTTTTGGTTGTAGTTTAAAAGACGTCAGAGGAAAGAACTCGGTGCTGAGTCATTGGAACATTTTTGCATGTTGGTGTATCCATACAGTTGATTTGTAACAGAACTCTAATATGCACGATTTACGGTTTCTGAAGGCGATTTGAATTCTTGTTTGAGTGGATCTGTCTATTCAAGGGGTATGTAGTTTAGTATCCACAGATTTTCAGAAAGTTAATTGAAGATATAATCATGGGATCAAGGTTTCAGGCCTACGAATGATAGGATACTCGAGCCAGTGCACAGGGACTGTAAGATACATTCAAAGAAGTGGCACAGGTTTGACATTGTTGCTTCTTTGACTCACTGGCGCGGCGATATTCAAGGTAAGTTTTGAAAAGCAAGTTCTACTATGATCATGCAGCCATTGCTGTATGAGGTTTAAAGAAGTGACTGTTCCCTTGGTGATTATGCTCCATATTGCTTCAGTAGTCACCAAGCACGGAGACGATTCCTAAAGCTCCTATCCTCGTTTGAGGCACCAATGTGGACTAAATTTGTGGGACTTATTGACTCTCACCTAAATTTGACTGGGATATGCCATGGTGATTGCTTCCAAGCTTGGCAAGAAGGGTAGTGCCACAACTGGGAGCAAAGTACAGGGATTATTCCACAACTTGAGTGAAGTACTGTGACTATTCATAAATTTGACCAAGAAACCTATAATAGACCCCTCTTAACAATAATGGAGTTCAAGCCGAAAAGTTAAACAATAATAATGGCTTAAGTTAAGCTGTTAACAATAATGTATTCACGCATATGACGTTAGAAGCTTTTGGTATTCACAAACATAAAAGCATTCATCATTTACGTATACACCCACAAATATGCGGATGTACACGTACACATACATGATACACAGCCGAATCTGAAGGGGGCAGGTGGGTGACTTTGTCCCCAAAATGAAAAATTTTCAATTTAATCTTTTTATAAATAGAGAAATTATAAATTAATACATAGTGAAATTGTACTTTGACCCTCTAAAATGAAAAAAAGAAATTCAATTCAGTCCTCTTATAAATAAAGAAATTATAAATTAATATATAGTAAAATTACATTTTAGCTCCTAAAAATGAAATAATTTCTGTTTAGTCCCTTTAAAAGGATGAAATTATAAATTAATATATAGTAAACTTATAATTTGATCTATAAAAGGTTATAATTAAATTTTGATCTGCTAAAAGGAAATTCTAGATTTGCCCCGCATACATAATAGCTTTTCAAATTTTGAAAATGAAGTACTCATGCAATTTCATTGAAAAAGAATTTAAAAATAACAAAATGAATTTCAAAAGAACATAATACATAAACAGAAAAAAAAATTAAAGTGACAATCGTATTAAACAAGATCAGAAGAAAAACCCTGAAGTAAAACAAAGTAACCTCCACTCCGAATTCTAGGAATATCCAATAAACCTTGTACATAAAAGAGTAAATAAATAAATAAATAATAACTCATAACCATTAATTCATGACGCTGATTAATTAATGCAAAATTAAGTACTAATGATATTTTGAAAATATAAACTTTGTTGGTGAAATTTTTTAATAATAAATTTAGATATATGTTTTAGAAAATATAAATTAAATTAACGTAAATATTTTTAAAAATAATTATATTCTAAAAGGAGAGTAAAGTGGTTTTTAAAGTGGGTGATTATTTTAAGGGGGTGATATGGATCTAGTCGAATTTTTGAATTCATCATAATAATTTGGTTTAGTTTTCAATTTTTCTATCATAATTTTTGGTTTTGAACTTTTAGATTTATTTTAAAAATGAGTTTATTTTATGATTTTTGAAAATTATTTATCAACATTTCAAGCATATTTCATAAATATTAAAAAGAAAAATAATCTAAAAATTTCATATTAGTTTTACTATTTTAAATATATATTTATTTTTATACAATAAAAATTAAAAATAAATTAAATAAAAATAAATTTTAATTTGATTTTGGAGTTTTTAAATTAACATTTCGTAAACCATCAAAACAGTTCGGTTTATGTTAATTTTCGATTTTTTAGTTTTTTCCGTAAGTCCTATAAATTGAAATGCATGTAATGAAAAAAACTATAGGTGAATAACTCAGTCCGTTCTACAGGCCTAACTCTCTGCAATAACCTTTTGAAGACTATTGGGCTCGAATTGGACTGTCAAACAAATAACCCATTCTCCACGCAGTAGCGCATCTATGTCCAATTGACCCAGCCGAGGCAAAACGCGTGCGTTTTAGCAAGAAATTGAGGAGTTGAACCGAAGCACTTGAAAAGCAGCGGTTGCTCGTTGAATCCGGGGGTTCCTGGTGGTGCAACGATGCAAGGAGGATCTTCTGGCATCGGCTACGGCCTCAAGTATCAGGTTCACCCTCAAATTCTCAATTCTACTATGTTATCTCGAGGTTTAAGAGCCTTACATAATTTTAAGCTGGCAGGCAAGATGCATTTCGGATGTCAAAGCAGACACGGATCATACCAGCTTCATTACGGGAACCCTCAGTCTCAGGGAAGAAAATGAGGTTTGGTTTTGCTTCTGAATTAATTTTGATCTGGTTTAAATTTCATGATCACGGTGTTTTTATTTTTTATTTTTTTACTTTCTAAATGTCATATTAGCTAATTCAACTGAAATCTGCCCAGGTGCATCTGATTCGGCTATCTTCTGGTGGAACCGAGCTCATTTGTGAGGGCTTGTTTTCTCACCCTAACGAGATCTGGGACCTAGCTTCCTGTCCCTTCGATCAACGGATTTTCTCCACCGTTTTTTCAACCGGTAGCTTCTTTGACCTTGATTTACGTCTATTTCTTCCATATTTTGGTGCACTTGATATTATCTGCCTCCAGTATTAGTTCATTGGTTTTTGTGACTTTAAGGCTAAGAGATAGAAGAACAAATAGATCCCCCTATTTAGTCCATTTCAGGAACCTTGATTGTTCTTTTCTGTATGTATTAGTTTTACTATCAGTTGAATTAGCTGTTGCAGTAAATTGTTAATTAGAAACAGCAACAAAAGTTTTGTGGCTTAAAGATGGGAGACTGGCTTGATAGTTTTTTTTTTTTTTTGTTGTTGAAGGTGAATCTTATGGGGCTGCAATATGGCAGATACCTGAATTGTATGGGCAGTTAAATTCACCACAGTTGGAACGAATTGCCTCCCTTGATGCACATGTTGCTAAGATTAATTGGTAAGTTCCTGCTTCAAAACTTCCCCTAAGTTATTAAAACTGTATATTCTTTGTATTTCCTTCTGGCCATTTTTATGAAATTTACTTTGGCCTACTTATTAACAGTGTTCTCTGGTGGCCATCTGGAAGACATGATAAGTTGCTCAGCATTGATGATGAAAATCTTTTCTTGTGGACTTTAGATTGTTCAAAAAAGGCTGCCCAGGTTAGATTCTGCATGTATTTCTTCTTAACATCCATGGTATTTGTACTAGCATGTGAATGCTCAACCTGTTGGTTTTACATTTGTGAAATTAGTACATAGTTAATATAATACCTTCCTCAAAGACACAACTGACATAAATTTGTAATTGGTAGCATTATTTTCTCACATATCTTTTAGAATCTCAATATATTTAATATCGCTTCATAGTGTCTGATAATAAATATTTTGACAATTGGAAACTTTGCATTTATCTAACTGGCAAAGACATTGACCACACATCAGTGGCTGTTATTAAAAACAAAAGTATCTAAATGCCTATCTATGTTACATGGGCTCAGCACTTTAGGGTGCCATGTCTGTATTGACATGCCATGGGTACCAACACAAAAATGTGTTGGACTCCTTGCTGTGTATTTCAACACATCAGCCAACAACATTGCAGAGGGTGTTCTTGGTGGCGGGGATGTTTTGGGGTTTCAAAGTGGTGAGAAGGAACTGAGGAAGAGCAAGTGGCAAAATGGAAATAGGAGGCAAAGCAGTATTTGTGTGTGAAATTTGGTGAAAATACGACAGTGGTTGAAGGTGGCAGATGATTATTTTAGCAAACGGTATATCTGTCCCTTAGATTAATCTGTGTCAGATATCCAAACCAGAGTCCATGTAACATTGATTGCTACAACATAGTATAATTTTTGAGTCTCTTTGTGATGCTTATTCAGATCTTATTGTGGAAATCTAGGTGCAATCTAAAGAGTCATCTGGTATGCTTCATTACTTATCTGGTGGTGCATGGGATCCACATGACATGAATGCTGTTGCGACAACTTGTGAATCATCAGTCCAGTTTTGGGATCTACGTACAATGAAGTATGTTGTCTCTGCATATCTTAGTTTCCTGATTAGTTCAAAACTGTCTAATTATTATGCTGTTGGTCATTTAATTTGGTGTTCCATTTCCCTTGTGAATTGAGTCCTTCTAAAATTCATGGACCATAATTCAAATATTTACTATTTCATCACCTGCCTTTCACTAACTGAAGAAATGAGGGTAAAGGGAGGACTAATGTCGTTGCTTGTACCTTTAACTATTTGGTTTCTTTGCAGATCGTTTTTCTTAAAATGCTTAAGCTATTGATTGCGCTTAGAGTTATGCTGTACTTGACAACAATTTTATGTATTCACAGGAAGACAAATGCAATTGAGCGTGCCCACATCCGCAATGCTAACTATGATATGAAGAAAAGTCATATACTTGTAAGGATATAACTTGAATATTTTACCATTTAACATCATCATAAAAATTTACTGGCCATTGCGTTATTGCTTTTCTATTGTCATTTTTGTTATTTCTATTGCAACCTTGATTTTTAGAATACCTTTTCTTTTGTTGTGTGTGTATTTTGGGGGGTTTGGGGGATGAGTTGGCATTTTAAAATGCTATTTTCTATCAAACAAAACTTCCATGTGAATTCTAGAACTTTCACCTGTTATACCTAGATAATATATGTATACACTGGTAATATAAATTATGATTGTCAATATGATGTGTTAAGGTTGAGAAATTGCAAGGATTTACTGGCCAATTAAGCTATACTTTGAACTTGGTCAAAGCCATGGCCAAGCACGGAACTTCCCTGTCAAAAATCTGCCATGCACAATGCACCTACACCACTTCGAATTTGCACCTGAATGATTTACATAGATGAAACTACATATCGACTATTCAGATGTTCATTCCATTTTCTAGAAGGATATTTAGCAATTTTGGATCACGCTATTATTTTTTTACTGGCATGTGGGGATTTGATGGAATGAAGTTGATCCTTTGCATTTATCCATCATAAGAGACACTCACTTATAAATGATAGCTGTTGAGATCAGTAAAAGAATGGTGAATAATATAGAAATGGTGACTGTGATTTGTGAATGCACCTATTTATGTGAGATGGTATTTCTTCTGGTTACTACTTCGAAGTTGTTATTGTCTCTTTTATCACAGGTCACTGCAGAAGATGAATCTGGGATACACATATGGGATCTTAGAAAGCCCAAAAGTCCTGTCAAAGAGCTTCCTGGACATACACACTGGTAATTGACTTGCTCCTCTTTTGTGGGTCTTTTTTATTTATGTTTAAGGAATTTTACTCTTTTTATTTCCTACTTAATTGATTTATAGCTAATTTCATTTGAGTATGCTTTGAGTTGTTTGATTCCCACTAGAAAGAAATGGGTTAAGTTCAGGTACTTCTAGTTCACTGATTGTGACCTGTTTGATAATGTTGGCAGGACATGGGCTGTCACTTGTAACCCTGAGTATGATGGGCTAATTCTGGTTCTCTCTCTCTCCCTTTCCCTCTCTCTCTCTCTCTGAGCATTCATCTTAACTAGATTAGTTTTTAGGTATGGGCATTAGGGTCTCAGTTGGACTAAACTGGTTACAAATATTCATTTGAATCAACTAGGCATATCCGTAGATACACTCTAATAGAAACTGCAAATTGTTGTTTATGGTATATTTTGGAAATTCTTGACAAGAATTTCCCTTCTGCAGAGTGCTGGCACAGACTCAACTGTTAACTTGTGGCAGGCTCCTATATCTGCAGAAGATAAAGCAACATCTGAAAGGTTGTTTTGTTAGCCCCTCTCTGAAGCTTTGCACGACTTAATGTTTTATTGGTTGATTGACTCTGATACTTTATTTATCTTTTAACAGCATAACTGAACCACTCAATCAACAGGCCGACCCATTGCTTAATTCCTACAGTGATTATGAAGACAGTGTATATGGTAGCTGTCCTAACTTCCACCTGTGTTTTATGCCATGCTTCTAAAAGATGATATAAATCTAACAACCATATTGTCAGGCCTTGCTTGGAGTTCTCGTGAGCCTTGGATATTTGCTTCTCTATCGTATGATGGCAGGGTAAGAACTTTCTGCAACTCAGGAAGCCAGAAGAAACATAGATATATAGCCCTAAACCATTAATACAAGAGTAACAGTTGTGTTGTAAAATCAATTTCATTTGTGATGGCTTTTTATTTAATCCAGGTGGTGGTAGAATCAGTTAAGCCATTCCTTTCAAGAAAATGAAATTGAAGGTGTTATTTGTTGTCCCTATGGGCTTCTACGGCAATTTTTTGTGGAAAGTTTCCAAGTAGCAACAGCAGTGCTCGAAGTGACTTGAAATGAAGAGGGGTAGCATTAGCACTCAAATTAAGTTTTTATGACTTGTGCTGGCCTGCCAGCCCGGCCACTGTATTCTTTTGTTTTTTTTTTCCTGTCGAGATAGTATATCTGCTTCTTATAATCAGGATCATCTGACATCTGTTATTTTCCGTGAATACTGAATCATGCTTTTGTTGTTTAGTTATGTTTGTGTTAATAATACATGACAAAAGTTTAATAATTGTGGAACTCTAAAGTTAAAAGCCAACAGAAAATGAAGTAAACGATATAGAAGAGTGGATTCTCCTCAAGTCAAAACTCATAAAAAAATACATTATCAGTTGAAGTCACCCCTAGTGTTCGAGGAAGCAGAAGCAGTGCATTTGGTCCAATTACAACCCATTATGCATATTGACTCGGCTTACAGATTCTTTGCACATTTATCACTATCTCATTCACTGCTTCCCACTGACAAAATTTAATAAGCAAACGCAACCCTTACAAAAAACTTACCACCAGAATAATATTCCTAAAAGTTGTGCAGTAGTCAAAGTGCATTCCAGAATTCCTTTCACAAGTTTTTTGGACGAGTTTACATGATGGGATTGATGAATTCACTTGAAGAATTGGAGGGACAGGGTCCTGCAGCAAAGTTCAGTAGTTAGCTACACAATACAACCGCCTTATTGTGCTCACTTGCAGGGAAACTAACATATCTGCAATGTTGGCTACTTCCTGTCCATTGAACTTGTGCATAATGGATAAAAACTCATGTTGTATTACCATCTTCCTCTTGGAGGAACTCCATCCCTGCAGTGCATGTAATATGTACACATCTTGTTTTTATAATCGGCTATTATAAAAAGGGGTCTCTTCTTGTTTTTACCAAACTCAAAGAAACCGCAGCTTACTTGGCCGGTTCTATTATTTTTATTTGATACAAAAAAGAGAAAAAAAAAAAACCCATAACCAAAGATATATGCATGGCTCCAGCGAAATACCCAAATCAAATTATTTCATAGCATATAAATTAGTAAGGTAGCTGTTGAGGCATTCTAAAAGCATTTTGCAGCAGTCCTGACGAAGAAGAGAGATTCCATGTTTTTGTCAGACAACGGAAGGAACTGGAGCAACAATTAACAAGGTACCAAAGTCCTCGTTCCCCACTGTGAATGAATTTAAGCATAGCCTTCAATGTTGGTTGCTGGGGAGTGGATTCCAATCACAACCAAACTAAGAATCACAAAAATTGTTCAAATTGAAGAGGACATGAGCCCAACTCTCTCTTCCTTTTATACATAAATATGAATCCACAATACTCACTCATTTTCTGATGAGTTTTTTTTTTCCCTAGTTTGGTTCCTTGTCAAATCTTAATGCAGAAAGCCACAATGAACGCCAGCTTCTGGTACGCACATCAAAATACTTTATTCAAATCTTTGACATGCTTATCCTTTTAATAAATTTTGTGCTGCATGTGACGAAATTGGAAAGTAATCAGACAGACGAAGAAAGGTGGAAGGGAAGTGGAGGAAAAAATCCTAATCGATCGAGTCAAAAGGGAATTAGGGATTTGATAGAAATGAAGAAAGAGGGCCTTCAATTGATAGATCACGCAACACTGAGATATGGGCCTATTGGGAGCAGATCTATTGATGGGCACAGTCCAACAAAAAGAGATGGTCCAGAGTTATTGATGACTCAGCTATTAGCTATTTTATTTTCTGTTATGCCAGCTGTATAAAAATAACCGTCCTGGTACGACAGCAATTTCCTTGTAAGGACAAGTAGAATTATGAAATGAAATCAGGAATTCTCTTCACAATCTTTTCACCTCTCGAACCCTATTTACTCTCTAAATACTCCAATTGATCAGTGTCATACCACACTGCATTTCTCTACCGCATAAGCTGAGAATCACTTTATGTACCCCAGCAATGACAACTTTTCATTTACTTTTTAATTTCTCCTTTGTTCCTCTTATTGCTTCAGCAACGGATATCTGCGACTTTTTTTTTTTCCAGCTTTACAACAAGTCTAAAGCTTTTGGCTCGCTGTCAATCCTAACACCACGTTCGTTCCAAGGATAATCTTAAATGGGCACCGATGGTAACAACTTTCGCTTACAACATAAAATATTTGAAGGAATTTGCAGAAGTTAAAATCTGGCGTTAGTGATGATGGATGGTGGCATTGACACGTAAAAGAATGAAGTTGGGACCAAAGAAATGAAATATCAAACCATGTAATCACTTTTACAATATTTTCAAAAGAAATGAAATATTTATAAACTCAAAGGGAGGGGGCAACTTAAGTTGCAGAAGGGGGCACAATTCCTAGTTAGGCTGGATTTTTATCAATGGATGGCAATGCTAAGCAGCAAGCTGTGCTAGAAACTTTAAGCCTCCAATAGAAAAGTTGGCGCCTCTGTTTTTGCAGCATAACCGTACTTAGATGTACTGTACTTCCTTTGTACGCCTGTAAGTTTCCCTGTCCCTGCTTTCTGGTGAAACCTAATCATCATTCTTGAGCATTCCCTACAGATGAAATTTGCTACACTTAGTTTCATCTGCAAATACAACAACAAAGAGACAGACAAAGAACCCAAAGAGACTTACATAAGCTGCTCCTCCGAGTAGGTAGTATACCACTCGCTGGTCTTGCTCCAATATTTACACCCACTAAGACTACACTGAGCAGTGAAAATAGCAGCAGCAGCTAACAGAGAAGGTGGGAACTTAAGCATTTCATATTCAACTAGGCAAAGCTCGATCATGAAAAATGACAGAAGCTCAAGCTGCAAGGTTTCAACAAACCCATCTCAGATTCAAACATTGTTGGATACTTGCATAATAGATGCAAAAATGTCAAAGTTCCTTGTCACCGTACCTTCTTGTTTGACTGAGCAGCTTTGAGAAATCTCCTCATAAACACATACGGCGTAGGAACCGATAGATTGAATTGTAAGGTGTTGATCATCAGTTTCTCCTACAAATCATTATGTCATTTCTATTTCCTATTGAGCCATCAAATCATTAAATGAGGCAAAAAAAGGGTTTAAATTACAAACCATATCAAGCACTTCTTGCCTACTGTAAGCCTTGTCAGAAATGAGAACCAGATCCTCAATAACAGGAACAGAAACTTCTTCATATTTGCAGGCTAGAAGCATGGCTGTTACTCCAACCAGCTGAAGTTTCTTCCTTGCTATTTGCTTAACTGCTAAAAACCTATCAATTAGATTGATCGTGAGATACAAGGTCTCCTCCATCAGCTCAAACTTGTAGTGAACCTGGCATCCCATTATTCTCATTAATGATGGGTTATTCATCTATAACAAGGATGTAAGGAAATTAGCTAATCATCTGTATGTTACCTCTATCAGCCAGTCAATGAGGATACCTCTCATCCTTTGATTAATATCATATTGCTGTTCCATATAATTTGGAGGAACACAACCAGTACACTGCAAAAATTAAAAAACAAGTTGAGTGAATCAACCCCAATAAAAATACTTCTTTTTAAGTTGCAATCACACACGTGAATCACCTCTGCTTTCTTGTAGAATTGGTATAAATCATCAATATACTCAACAACTGCAAGCGGATTCGTTTTATCACAATTGTCAATGTCCACAAGAGGATCATCATCATCATCCACGTCTTCCATTTCAACCTCCTGCTGCAGAGGACACATAGAATCAATGTTATTCTCTCAACTATAAAAAAAAAGAAAAGAAAAGTAAAGGAGGTTTGTTTCCCTACCATCCGCTCAATCTCCTCCATCATAGCTTCTGTGTGTTGCACAAACATTGGCACATCCGAGTTATCCACATCTATGATGCTGCAATGTTCATTTGAATCTGGCACTGACTGGATTGGTTTCTTAATTTCCTGTTAAGAGTAATTAACCACTTATATAACGTGACAGAATAATCGAGGATGATACCAAAATTTTTTTATTGTGAAAAAATGGTACCTCAGGTTCCATTTGCTGCTTGTTAGCCATCTGGGCAGCGAACTTCCTGAATTAAAAGGAATCATAAACAGAAAGGATCAAGAAGATGATATTGTTTTGGCAATCAAAAGAGACATCATTAAACTAAAAGGAGGTGCTAACCTAGTAATAGGTCTATGCTGAGGTATGGGTGGGATCTTATCACAGACTGCATTTCTTCTGACAAGATTAAAAAAATCGTTGGACAGTGATTATCAAAACTTCAATTTCATGCTGCTGAGAGAAATAGAGCAATAGAAAAAATTTATGTTTTAAAAGTGAAAAAAAAAAAAAGGTCTTGTTTTGGATCATTGAAATACCAAGACAAAACACCCCTTCCCCATATTACATAATTAATTCAAAAGGATCTACTTTTTATCAGTTCTCAGCAGTAAAACAGAGAGAGAATTTTAATGAAGTACTCACTCGGATAAAGGTCTCTTACTGACTGCACAAGGGAAAGGTGGGCCTTCAATTAGGTTCCGGTTAATAGTGCTCAATACTCTTCGATTCTGCCCAGTCGCTGCCACGAGCTTCCCTCTTTCGCCAGCATGTAAGCCCCCTTTTTTTTTATCAAAATTTTACTTTAATTTAGAAGTTCTACTTAAACATTAAAAGAAAGGGTACATAAAATGGGGTTGAGTTAATCACCTTGATTTCGGGAGGCTCCGATGACTCCAGGATTGTTTTCGTCCGATCCAGCCATTATTTCCGGTATGTACAAACAACAACAACTGCAAACAATAAGAATCCTCTTAAGATAGATATCCCCAAACTATAGAAAAAGATAATCAAGACACCCCTTTAATACAAAATAAAATTAATCCCTTTCTCTTTTCTTTTTTTTTTGTCGAAATATTTAAAACTGAAAGAAATAAAGAAAGAAGATTAAAAAAGAGAAGGAGAAATTTTCAAGAACCTTTGTGAAAAGAGTTTCCGACTAGCCGGACGATGGTGCAAAACGTCGTTCGAAGTGGGAGAAGGAGAAAGAGGTTAGTCAAAAGAATAACATGAGAGGCTGAGCAGCAGCGAAGCAATGGAAGGTATGTCTTGCACTTCTTGATCGGGCAGGTGAGGCTTTTGACTCAGAGAAAAGGAGACGCAATGAGCGGATGATATATGTATTGTCGGCACATTTTTATTTTTAAAACTAACGGCTAGCATATTTCAGCCGTTCGATTTCTAGATGGACTTTCATCCTCAACGGTAACCTTATCATGTGCTTTCAAATTTTCCCCTTCTGGCTTCTTTCCAATATGACTATACCGTTATTCTTTCTTTTATTCTATATATAAAAAACTTCCTTTTGTATATTTAGGTTATAATATGCTTTACCTCCTTGTACTTTTGTATATTTAAAATTTAGTTTTTTTTATTTCAAAAATTTAATTCTCTATTTTTATATTTAAAATAAAAATCTAATTATTAACTCTTTCAAAATTATTTTATTAATTCAATTCCGTTTTTTATAATAAAATTACAGAGTTAACATTTTTTAATTTAAAATATTATACCAACAAATTCTAATAAAACTTTAATCATAGTAATAATCGGACCTAAACTTTATAATATGAAAAATTCTAAAAATAAAAAAGACAAAGAATATAGAAACAACGTCTTTGATCTGATTTAGCAAGTAATAATATTCTGCCACGTTGACCATTTGTCTGCCGACTGATGATTTTTTTAATAACTTGTCTTTTCATTAATCAATCCTTGTTTGTTAGGGTTTAAACTTAATTAGCAGGTAGGTTTGTCAGTAAGTTCACTGACTCTTGTTTCTCCTTTCTTAATCTAATACTAATACCAATAGTGGTACTATCTTTTGTTTTTGGTATCACCACCAATATTTGATGTTTTTTTATCCCTTTTGTTTGTGAATAAATAATTATACCTTCTTTGGCTAATTTGTGCAATAACATAATAAAAATTTGATTTAATACATCATAAATATTATAATAGTTGCAATAACGCAAATATTTAAAGTTTGATAAAAAAGCGATTGAATCTTAACTCGATTAGGATTGATATTGTTATTAATGTAGGAAGACTTAAGTTTAAGTGCATTGAAGCACATTAACTTCTTATTTAAAAGTTGAAAATATATTATAAATAATTTTAAATATTGCATCAAAAGAAACCTATAATAAAATTGATATTCAAATGAGAAGATATTCTTATCAAATAAGATAATAGAATTGTATACAATAATTTTTTTACTGTTAACGCATCAATACTTTTATAACACTATGATATGGTATTTTTAAACTAGTTAAGATATGGCACTAATGGATCAAAATATTTTTAATCATTCTTTTAACAATAATATTTATATCTAGTAATTTTATAATTACCGAGTATTTAATAGACATGTCTTATTCATATTAAATTCTTTTAGATCTTTTTTGTATATGTCAATTCATATATGAAGATTTCATACATTAAGTGCTAGATCCACTAGTTTAGATAAAATTTTATTTTTCTAAAATTATTTATCTCAAATATTTTCTTTAAATAACTTATTATTTTATAATCTATTGAGGAGTCTCAATAATAATTATTAAAATAAATTCTAATCACGATTCTTTTATAAAAATATATACGGGCATGTTAGACTTTTTCAACTGTTATTCACTTAGTCAACTTTATCATATATATGTGTAAATCATATAAATATTTATACAAATGTATTTAACAATTTTTGAAAAATTCTACATGCTTCTAGCATTCTATTCCTTTAGAAATTTTAAAAGCCAATTAAATATTCATTAGACACATGTCAAATTTTCATGAACCGCTATATTAATAAATACTTAAAGATTATTGCATCAACTACAACAAAACATCATACCTTTTATAATCAATTTCAAGATTTGAAAATCCTTATATTATAAGTTGTAGTTTATACCGTAAAACTTCATTTTCTTTACTGTGTTTTTTGCAAGACTATCCATTTGTATCTTGATGAACTTATACCTTTAGATGTTTAAACTATTAGTTTAGAAACTTCATTGTTGGATATTTCTATTTTAGCCAACTATCCTATACCTATATTTCTTGATGAATTTGTATTCAAAATCCTCATTTGTTTTCATTATTTTAACAATCATATTTCATATATTGTAAATCAATTTTTATTTGAGTTCTATATCTTCTTATAATAATATAACTTAAAGATAATTTATTGAGATATCTTTATTTTCAAGTACTTGAATCAAGTTTTGCAAAGAAATCCTCGCAGCAGATTGAAAATATGCTAAATGCTATCATTCGACATATAAAAAAGCGTAGCTGCTTTTTCTGGGGTTGCACCATTGGAGCTACACCCATTAAAACAAAACCTCCAAAAGTTGCTCAAGTACCATACCTTGTTGAACTTTGAACTCAGACGATCGTGTTAAGTCCCGGTGACAATTTATCTAACGAAGGAGCCAAGCGTTTTGCAAATAAAGGAAGAATCAACTCAAGAGAGAAGAAAAATCTTTCAGCAATACTTTTGAGAGATTTTCTTATGACTCAAAATAACATACACCAGGAGAACCCTCAAAGGTAAGGGTAAACATGTTCTCAAAACTAATTGAAGAAGGTTCTCCTCAACGCTTCTTACAACAAGAAAAAATGCATCCAAGTAAGGTCTGATAGTCCTTGAGTCAGAGATATATTTGGGTTTTGACAGCAGCAGAAGAAGAGAAATACAAGACAGAAAACAAAAGAGCAAGAAGCTTGACATAATTTATTTGTTCACAAACGTGCAGCAAAAAAATAATATGCTTTATACAACTGATATGCTTGCTCATTCAATATGAAAACAGTACACTTATAATCAAAATATAACACCAAATATTCAACTAATTCCACTAATTAGCATTGGACTATTAAAACATTGCTTGTACACATGAATAAGCTGACTTATCCTTATCACCTAAACCCATTAAAACATCAACAACTAAATTCATTTTTAACCAAAATTAAATTACATTACAACTAAAACAAAAAAAATGTTGTTGCAACAACACAATTGCTGTAGCATGCGTACAAGCTATATGCACTCAACAAAATCATCATAGCAGCATGCATTTTAACAAAAACATAACATTAGCATGGTTGGCCATTTTCAACAATATAACACTGTACAATCACGAAACCTCTCTACAAACCATGAATGAAGGGGCAAGAGGAAGCCCCTTCCAACAAATACAAAGAGAAATAAAAGCCTTTCCCATTGATCGTAACTTAGCTCATTCTGTGATCTTGATGTAATTAAGAAATAATATTATAATGAAGAGATTTGAAACACAACAATAGCAACATGGTTGTCATCTTCGCTGTAGTGTTGGTGCATAATCGTTCTTCTCCTTTACTTGGAGTATTATTCGCTTGAAATCTCAAAGAATTGTTGTCTATTTTCGAAGCCAAGACGACAAAGGCAAAAACAAGAGATAAGAAGAAAAGATTTCTTGGTGAAAAACAAAGAAAGAAGATTACAGAATATGAGAAGTGACACTCTAAGAAAGCCATATTTATAAATATTTAGATGAGAAATTGAAACAACACTCAAAGAGAAATTTTTTTTTTTTTGAAAAATTCCAGTGAAAAGCAAGCACGTTTTTGGAACTAATTAATACAAAGACACAATGACAGAAGACAACAATCATTAGCTTTTAAAATCACTTTAGGCCTCACCATAACTCCTAAAAGCCTTAACCAAGATTCAAGTCAACCCAAATCCCTTTATCTTACCTTTCGTCCATGGGGACAGTTGTCATGCCCTAACAATAGAAGAACTTGGTTAAGCTCACTTTGTGGCCTTGCTAGAAGGATAACATTAATATCTCACTAGAGCACCACGTCAATAAAATGGGCATGCATATTCCCTAAAAGATATTAGAGAAAAGCTCTAGCATCTCTTAATTCATCTTCTCCCTAAATTTAATGACATATGTCTAAACTACTCACTTGATCTCCTCATGTCGATTCCAATAGTGTCTAGTTCACATTCGCTGCTCTAACATTTGCAGCTATAAAGTGAAGCTAGCTATGAAGTGAATGTTAGATTTATTAAAATAAATCTATAATAAAACTTAATATATCAATATCTCTCATGTCAAATCATCAAGAATAAATTAAGAATAAAATTAGATGTGGAAGTTAAAACTTTCTGGATATTAGGGATTTGATCCTTCCAAATTAGCACACAAGAAATTCAAAAAATATTTGCTCTCTCTTTCCTAATGATGGAATATTAGAAAAAATATCTTGTGTGTAATTTAGGAACCATAACTCTAATATTTATAATCAGTAGATATTAATTCTAATCAAATTCTAATTAACCTATCATTAATTAGAATTTGATTAGAACTCAATTAGTAGAGTATCTACACATATTTGACCCATATTTTATTTAATAATTAAAACCCAATAAAATTTTAACCAAATTAGATCACTTTTAATTTGGACAAACTTATCATAATAATAAATAATAATATGTAATTACCTTTATTATATATAATAGTAAATAATAATATGTAATTACCCTTATTATATATGTGATGAGTATATTTTTATGCATCGAGCCATCTTTCCTCCATAATTACGTCATTCATTTTAACACCGAAACAAGATAGAGGAGAGAACAAGTTGAACTCTATAACCTACACCTTACTCAAATACCACTTCTAACTCAAAAGATCATCCTTAGTGACTCCTGCGGTGAACCACCGTCTACCATCTATGTTCATTGTTCACCCTAACCCTCTCTATAACTTAACTGTTATAGCAAAAACAAAGTGACTAGAGGGTTAAAGAATCGTATTACAATGTTGATAAAAAGCTTTTTTTTTTTATCATTTATGTGCTCTCTTCTTGTATCCGATATTTATAGTTGAGTTTTACATCCATTCGTTTTGTTATAATACTTACCTTCATAAGAATCCTTTGTAACTTCTTTGTTAAAAGTGAACACCCTCGGAGACAAGTAATTGTAATTATCTCATTATAATTTTCTACCATATTTACGATTTTCTAAATCTACTCCAAGACAGAGAAGTTGTGGCTACAATTTGTTATCTAAAACTGTATCTAATAACTAATAAAAAGTTTCTTAGTTAAATCACTGGCCTTTTTTTAGATAAATAATAATATTTAAATAATATAACAGCAATATGAGATTAAATAAATCACTAAACTACCTAAGACCTTTTTAGCAGCGATTAATGTTGAGAAGGCAGTAAAAAAACTTGTCGGAGATTGAGCTTAAAATGGAAGACAAATAGCAGGAGATGCAGCGTTTATAGTACTACTTCTTTGAATTATAACCCAGAAATTGAAAACGAAAAGAAAATGACCAGGAATTTATTTGAATACAGAGAGCTGCTTACAAGTTACAATATACAACCACATAGAGCAGCACAAGGACATAAGCATAGAAGCAGAACAGAGCAACAAAATTGATAGATTACTTTCTAGCATATCAGCCGACTGCTACAATAGGAAACTTCAACCCACAGTCTTGTTTCCACCTTCTTGTGTCCTATTCTTACTACCTTCTTGTGTCTTACTCTTGCCACCTTCTTGTGTCGTACTCTTGCCACCTTCTTGTGTCGTACTCTTGCCACCTTCCTGTTCTCTGCCTCCCTCAGAGATCCTTCCTCCTCCTTGGCTCCTATTCTGGATCTTCTGCTCCATACTCACTGCCGTGTCCGGCAAGGGCCACTTCACTGGGTCTAGCCCCTGAGACATATAGCCCCTGCTTCCACGAATATAAGTAGCAATCCACGACAGCGATGACAGTCCAGTGATCCCAAATGCTCCGGAGGTCAAGAATCCGGCTATGGAACCCGCAATGAGAAAAGCAGCAGGTACCAAAACAGGGCTGAAAATAAGGAAAAGTGGGGCGGCAATAGCAAGACCTATGAGGGATCCAATAAGGCTCAAACCAGCAAGCAAGAGGAGGATGCCACCAACAGGAAGGAGGGTGGCAACCATAAGAACTTTTGATGTTGAGGGTCCATTTTCATGGAAGAAATTCTTCATGTCATCAGTTCGGCGCAATTGCTGGTGATGCTCAGCCATGGCTGCAGAGGGTTCTTTTTTTTTTTTAAAATTTTTTTCTTGTCCTTCACTGAAATGAAAATAGAATAAAAAAGGAAGGGTGAGGGAATGAGCGGATGAGTAGTGGATTTAAGGAAACAAAGGGGGTTGACGCGTGGAGTTTGACGACAGTTGTTTGATAGATAGTGTAAAGTGGTATGCATGAAAACACGTGTTCCTAAGTATCTTCTGCCGCTTTGTCGTTTCTTATAAATAGGAATAATATTTTATGATGAAGTGGTACTGCTCGACTCTTTGTTGAAATACATAGATCATTTATGCATGAACATAAAATTTTCAATCTCTTGTATTGTACAATGTGCAGCACCACTATCTGTAAAATGAATCAACTTACTGGTGGTAGGGTTAACTGATCCGCAGATTTCTTAAATATATTTTTAATTTTTAAATATTAATTAAGTATATTTGTTAAATATATTTTTAATTTTTAAATATTAATTAAATATTAATTAAGATTTCTTAAATATACTTGATTAGCTCAAATGAAGTTACGCTTACAAGAGTTTGGAGTACACATCAAATTTAAGTGGTTTATTAATTTGGACTATCAATAGAAGGTTTCTTAGTTGAAGCCGTGGAGGCCCACAATCAGCCCATTGCAATTGCAACTCAAATTATGGTTTTGCTGTCATTAATGCTCAAACTTAGGATTTAGATTAACTCTTTGAGTTGAAATAATTAATAGCGTTAATTATTTAAATCATTAACGAGGATAAAATTATTCTAAATTAAATCTTAATTTAAATATAATATGGAGATCAAAATCATATTTTGACTGAGAATAGCATCACTTCCCTAGCACAATGTATTGAATGATGTATGTTACTGCAAGCTATTGTTGCAACAATACAACCATAACTTTGACTTTGTAATTTTGTTTTAGAATAATCCTTGTTTTATAAGTAGCACAATTTCGTGGGTTTCTACTTTTCATCCTTGAAAAAATGGTGATCGAAAAAGTTGAGGGATTTCAAACATAGTCTATCTTATCCTAGTTTCTAAGAGATTGGTATATCGCCTACAGTTTTAATGAGGAATGAGCATCTGTTTGATACACTTAGAGACAGAACTATTCAATTCAAATTAAATTAACATTTTTTTAGAGCATCATTGTGAGCTTCTTGTTATCCTTTGAGAGTTGTGTCACAACTTTTAGTAGGAAAAATTGAGTGTTGGGGAGTGAATTTATACCAAGTGTATGAGGATAAAGCTGCAACAATCCCTGGATTAGTTGGGCTTAAATTAAAGCTTGTATTGTGATTCAATAGTGAGGATTCATATCTATATTATTTTTGTTACTTTATTCATCCTTATTCTTTCATTCTTTGTTGCAACAACATGCAAAACAATCCAAAAATTAGACATTATTCATTTGGTATTAGACCCTACCACCTAAATTATCTAGTGTGGTCTTGTGTTTGGTTATTGAAAAATGGACTCCATGAAAGATGGAAGCTCAACCTCATGATCACTCATACTAGATGACTCTACATATGCTTATTAGAAGGCTCAAATGAAAGTGTTATCAAGTCTATTGATGAAAAGGCTTGGAAGGCTATCTTGATTGGTTGGGAGCCTCCTTACACTATAAATACAAATGGGACTTTAGTGGTAAAGCTAGAGCAACATGGACTACAGATGAGGACAAGGCTACAAATTACAACTCAAAAGCTCTAAATGCCATTTTCAATAATGTTGATCCTCAAGCATTTAGATGTATTTCTAAGTTCGTATCTATTGAAGAAGATTTATGCTTCTCAAGATGAATAATGAGGGAATTCCTAGAGTGAAATTTTTAAAATTACAAATGCTTAAGATTAAGTTTGGAATTCTTTGGATATAGAAAAATAAGATCTTAAGGGATTTGAAATCAAAGGCACAATAGTAAAAGAGGAAAAAAATGTCAACACAATGAGAATGGATAGCTAATTCGTCCCTCACAAGCTTTTGAAATGAACCTAGAAGAAACCGAAAGGAAAAAAGTCAAGGTTGAAAAGAGTGTGTCATTGAATGCCAAAATAATTTTTGCAATGAACACTTCAACAACTATCTTTGTAGAAGATTTAGAAGAATTGTTAGTTTTCCTTTCAAAAAAAAAAATTCAACAAAGATTTTAAGAAGTTTACCAAGATGAGTGACAATAGTAGCCATTTTACAAATAGAAACAAGGGAAAGTGTAACACCCTATACCCAACCCGATCGTCGGGTCTGAGTCATGGGATACTAAATTTTTTGTTGAAGCAACGATGATTTCAATAGAAATTCAATTCAATAGTTTATATATACTATTATGTTAAATACATAATTACAACATGTTATATAATCATATTTACAAAAGCTCTTTCGATAACCTAAAACTTATTGAGGACTAAATATAAAATTTTCAAAATTATCAGGTAGACATTATGAGACTTCGCGACTTTTACAAAATAATGAGTATCATCGTGACAGAAGTCTCTATGCACAGAGATTGAGCCTAAACAAAATAAATTAACCCAATACCATGAGTGTGAAGCTAATGGCCACATTTAAGCAAAATAAATGAACACTATTAAGAAAAAAAAGTTATTTAATGTAACTTAAAGTGACAAAGACAAAAAGAGTGATAATGCAGAGCATATAACCAATTACATTGCTTTACTTAGAATAACTACAAGTATAACTGCCAATATTGCAATATGCAAATAAATAGACTTAGAATAACTACAAGTACAACTACCAATATTGCATTATGCAAATAAATAAACTCAAACATTAAATATGATAGTGATGATGATAGGGTTGAAATCTAGATAAAAGAAACTTATAGAGACATGTTGGATAATGGGATCTTATTTGTAAAGTTAATGAGAATTTACAAAAGGAAGTACTTCGTTTAAAAGGGAGAATTAAAGACTGGTTAAATTAGGAGAAGAAAAATATGCTTAATTGACATATTGGGAAACCAAATTGAATAAAATTGAGAATGAGATGGTAGCTGTAACACCCATAACCTGTATCCATCGCCAGAATCGGGTTACGAAGCATTACCGGAGTTTACAGATCAAACAGATAGAAATTTCAAACATTTCATACCATATAATATTCAAGTCATAAACCAATATTAAACTTATAACCTCATTTACAATAAATCCACAAAATAACTATTATTTAGACACCCTAGGTACATGCTGACACAAAAGATAGACATCACCAAATTTAAGTTCGGGATCGTTGTTGGATGCTGAATTGGTGATCAAAAGTTAAGTACCTAACTTGCGCACGGAAAACAAAACCGTATGCTAAGTAAAACTCATTGGTATTTCTATAATTCGAATATTAAAGACAAGATAATATAATATGCACATATTCATTATAA
Organism: Gossypium arboreum; assembly: GCF_025698485.1. NCBI lineage: Eukaryota > Viridiplantae > Streptophyta > Magnoliopsida > Malvales > Malvaceae > Gossypium > Gossypium arboreum. The sequence goes on along the minus strand of NC_069074.1, from coordinate 24,358,032 downwards.
GCACAATTGAACATTTAAAACCATATTTATTCATACAATGACATTAGCCATTCAATACTCAAATCATAAATACATCATTTTATACCATACTCAATTCTCATCACTTGCTATATAATAGCTTTTCATAATTTGATCCACATATCATTTAAACAATAACATTATTCATTCCATATCCAATTCATGAACATATATTTCATGTATCTCATTTTCATGTTTCAATTTACTATCCCATTTTCAATTCACATACAATATCATCCAATATCAATCATAGTGCCGTTTTATTTAATTACCCCTATTAACACAACTCGAACTCGGATGGATACACGAATCCAACCAACACACCAGTTTGGCACCCAGTGTCTCCTCTGATAAATCCGAAGTAATATGCACCCAGTGCTATATAAATTGACACCTAGTGTCTCATCGGTTAAACCGAAGTATATTGGCACCCAGTGCCTCATTGACTCGAGGTCGAAGAAATCCCTGAACTCTTCCTATCCTATGGCATATCATTTATATCCGACTCAGCCCAATACAGTTAATAGTGTAACGCCCCTAACCCGAATCCGTCATCGGAATAGAGTTACGGAGCATTACCGGAGTTACCGATTTATTTATTAGATATTTTTATTTCATCTAACGTTCATATTTGAAACCAACTAAAATCAAACATATTGTCCCTTAAACGTACTTATTTTTTTCTCGACATGTTTTACTTGAATTTATTACTCGTCTCAATATATTTAGTTTCCTTGTATCAACGTATCAAAGATAATCACATATTTACATGTCATGATAAATATCATTCTCTTGCCATTTCTTCATAAACATAAATTAGGTAATTCATTATATCGATATTTCATGCATTTAAAAATACAATTCAAGTTACACTAACTTACCTCGTTGCTTGTTCATGTTTATAATTTCATTAATCCGATATCTTTTCTTTTCCACGTTCAAGTCTCGTATTCGAGTCATCCGGATCTTTATAAATAAATTTGATCGTCATTTTCATTTATTTCATGTTCTAATACATTCAATTAATGCTCTAAATAAAATTACCATTTTACACATTTTACCCCTAAACTTTTAATTAATGACGATTTTATCCTTAGACTAAAAAAAATAAAATTCTTGCAATTTAATCCTTATTTCCAGCCGTTATTCTCATACAAATTGATAACAACCCATGAATTCTATAAAATATCAAAATTTTCCATAATTTCAACACTTTTCAATTTAATCCTTAAAACATGTTTTTCCCCGATCTTGAACTAAATTAATAATTTCATTCAATTTTGAAATTTCAAATAATAAAATAATCCATTTCATGCAAATTTGTCATTTTTAACATTTTTAAAAAATTGCCCATAAAGTTTTACTTTTATTCAATTTAGTCCATGAGCCTAAAACATGCAAATTAGCCATACTAGCTGAATATTCATACATATTTTCCTCCTCCTCCTCTCCATTCCACATCCTTTATTTATATAACATGCTATAAGTAACATTATCAATAATTTCACTATTTACTTATATATATATATTCAAAACTATTCATTTGCGTCATAGTCACTAGATTATTTATATCTTGAGCTGCAGAACTCGAAATTAAGATCTACTAATTTTTCATGAAACTAGACTTATGTATATTCTTACCATAAAACTTTTAGAATTTTTTATTTAGCCAATAAGTACAGTTTATTCTTTAAAATCACCGTTGTTCTGCTGTCTGAAAGTTCCGACCCTTCTTTACTAAAAATTAATTATTTCATTGTACAGGATTCGGATAATGTTCTCGTTTGTTTTTATTGAAAATAGACTCATTCATAATTTTAAAAATATAACTTTAAGAACCTAATTATTTTTTTTTTCCAATTTTTGATGATTTTCCAAAGTCAAAACAGGGGAACCCGAAATCATTCTGACCTTGTCTAACTAAATTTGTTATATCTCACAATTTAAAATTTCATTGCTTACACCGTTTCTTCTATGAAAAACTAGACTCAATAGAATTTAGTTTTATATTTTATTCAACTTATAATTCAATTTCCACAATCTTTGGTGATTTTTCAAAGTTAGACCACTGCTACTATCCAAAACTGTTTTAGTGCAAGATATTAATTACCATGTTTATAACACCCTTATTTTCTTTCTCTACACTATTTCTCATCACTTTCTCTTATTTTCTCTTTACTAACATATCAAGAACATAGGAACATATGCAAGGAAACTCTACATTAACATCAATCCCATGCTTTTTCAATAATATCAAACTTAAAAATATATTGAAATCATGATGTTCTTACCTTGTTCTATTGATTTCAATCTTCATCTCGATTTTCTCTCTCCTTCAGCTTCCATTTCTTGAATCCAATTTGATATTCTAACATTCCATAGTCTCCTTAACATTTTTCTCTCTTGGTAGCTATGGAAATTCTTTTGATTTTTTGGTGAAAATGGTGAATTTTTGGTAAAAGGACCAAATTGTAAAGAAATGAAAACTTCTTTTCTTCTTCTTCTTCTCACATCGGTTTTGCATGGGAAAGATGGATGGTGTGTTTTTTTCCACACACACACACACACATATATATATATAGACTAAATAAAATAATAAAATATCTTATTAAAATATTAAATAAATAGTAATTATTTAATTAAATAATTATAAAATATCACCAACATCATCATTACTTTCTAGATTTATCTCTCTTCCAATTGACCATTTTTCCCTTCATGATCTTTTAAAATTTCATTCTTGAGTCATCACTTAATTTGGTAAAATTACAATTTAGTCCCTCATAATTCTTCACCTATGCAATTTGGTCCTAATTCATCAATTTTCCTTGGTTTCTAGATCATTCCACCCTTAAAATATTTTCACTATTTGTCCTTCAACTTTTTCATATTTACACTTTAATCCCTCAAATTTTGAGTATTTACTCTTGGGCCACAAAACTTTTCTCACTTTTACAATTTAGTCATTTCTTGAATCAATATGTCATAATATACTTCCTGGTGACATAACTCAATTTTCCTCTTCTTGTCACTTTCTTTCCTTATTTTACTATATTAAGAATAATATTTTACTGTAGAAATTTTCAAGGTGTTACAAATAGGGTTCCAATTCACTCTCCAAATACAACCAATATCCAATTATCAAAGTGCCAAATAAAATTTTCATATAATCTCATATACACATGAAATCAATTCAACAATCAAAGTGCCAAATACTCACCTCAATCACTTACAATATGCAGTAAGTCAAAATACAACAATTAGTAACTAGGTTCGGATTATAGAAATATAAACCAGGAATTTTGAGCTATTCGACATTGACTTTATCTTTCCCCTTTTTAGTCGAGGATTCAAGTACAACGTTAGCTATGAAATTAAAATAATTAAAATTCATCAATATAACACAAATCAATTTCATATAGAATATTTCAACTTTTACGCAATATTTACCTAAATTTCAATTTAGTCCCTAAACTGAGACATGTAACACCACCTAACCTTTATCCGTCGCCGGAATAGAGTTACGGAGCATTATCAAACATTACAGATCAAATTCGAACAATCATATAACAACATAACATACACATCATAATTTAATCATAATGTCTCTTTACTGAGTCCCCGAGGCCCAAATCACGTGTTAGAAACAAATCGGGACTCAATCAGAAACTCAAAATTTTTTTCGTGAAATCTTAAAATTTTTCCTAGGTACAGGGCACATACGTCCGTATGGTCAAGGGACACACCCGTGTGACCCTATGACATGCCTGTGCTTCAGGCCGTACCTTATCTCGTGTAACTCCCTGACTTACCTCACATGGCCAAGTCATATGCCCGTGTGCTAAGCAGTGTGGTCAATTTATTTTTTCAAAAATTATGTGCAGTTTTCACACAGCCAGGGCATATGCTCGTGTTCTAGACCGTGTTCCTCACACGGCTGAGACACACGTCCGTGTCTCTCTGCCCTTGTGGTAATACCTAAGCATTCTGTTTTGAAAATTTTAAATTGCAAGGGACACACGACCTATCCACACGCCTATGTATAAGCCGTGTGTCTCACACAGTCTGGTCACATGCCCATGTGCCAAGCTGTGTGGACTCAAAATGAGCCTTATACATCAAGTTTACCAACCCTACAAATCTTAAACAACAAGCAACTTATAATCCAATTGTTCAACCAATTCAAAACACATTCAAATACCTTTAATACATACCAAATTCATCAATCTAAATATCTAATTAATGTACCAGCATAGATACTTTACAAATACTAACCAATTCAATTAATTTAACTTCATTCAAGTCAAACTAAATTTAATACCAAATATCAACCTCAATTTGCATATATTAACTTCATTCACACTTTAACCCAAATATGCCATTTTATAACCTCAACATAACACATAACTTATATTTATGTATATAAGGAATTAATATCATTCTTTAACATTATTTACAATCATTTTCCAAAATGACACACATATGACATCTTAGGTACATGCCATTACCATAAAGAAATACACTTCACCACTTTGAGTTCGGGATTAGCTTTGGATGCTGATTCAACGATCTGACTTTAACCTAACCTGCGCATGGAAAACAAACCGTACGCTGAGTATAAACTCAGTGGTATTTCTATAATCCGAATATTTAAGTAATTAGCATAGTAAACACACATATATATATTTAATCTCACAAACATCAGTTAACCAATAAATCAATTATCATACATTCAATTCTCATCAATAAATATCTCAATAGCTATTCCCAACTTTGATTCCCACATTCATCTTTCAATGTCAATTTCCATTCCATGAATTTCATGATTCATGTTTCTTATTTGTACAATTCAATTCACTATCCATTCCAATTCACTTACAAAACCATTCAATATCAAACTTATTGTCAATTTATTCATTTACCTCTATTAACACAACTCAGACTTTGGCGGATACACGGATCCAACCAAAACACAACAGTTTGGCACCCAGTGCCTCATCGGATAATTTGAAGTAATAGATTGACACCCAGTGTCTCATCGGCCATGCCGAAGTAAGTTGGTACCTAGTACCTCATCGAATTTATCCAAAGTAATAATGTGACACTTAGTGTCTCATCGACTCATAGTCGAAGTATCCCTGAACTCTTCCAATCCTATGGCATGCCAACTATATCCGACTCAGCCTGATACAATTAATAGGGTTTTCAAATCACTTTTCTATTTCAATCAATATTCATTCCAATTCAAATATTCACATATGCTCATAAAATACATTCAATTCAATGCAATATCACAATATCAATTACTCACCTTAATTCACTTACCGTACACATTAAATAATAAATTCAACAATTAATTATTAAGTTCGAATTATAAAAATACAAACCGTAATTCTTGAGCTACTCCTCATTAATCTTGTCTTTCCTTTCTTAACCGATGTCTCTGGCCCAACATTAGCTAAGGAATTAAAAAAAATTTAAAAAATCATCAATACAACACAATTTAACATTGAATATTTCAATTTATACACAACTTTTGCCCAAATTCCAATTTAATCCTTAATCAAATTTAACCTTATTTTCTTCACAATTTTATTCTTTATTTTTATTCAATTACCACTTAAAACTAAATTTAACTCTCTAATTTTCACTATAAATCCCTAATTTCAAAATTCTCTCGCTTTAATTCCTATTACTTAAAACTTATGATTTATTTTAAAATTCAATCCTTTTCTCAATTCTAACTTGAAGTTCTATCAATTTAACCCTAATTCTTCAATTTATTCAACATGAACAACATCTAAAAATTTACTAACTTCTAAAATTTCAACATAAATCAAGTAGTATTTTGTTCTAGAATTCTAAAAACATCAAAATTACAAGAAAATGAACTAAATTGACTTACCAATTAAACCTTGAACCTTAAAACCCTAGTTTTTCCTTTCTTTTTCTTTTCTCTCTTTTTCTTCTTTCTTTCCCCTGTTTCGTTCCCAATTTTGTTCTTTTTTTTTATGTTTTGTTTATTATTTAATTATTATAATAATATTATATTATTTTATTATATACTTAAATATTAAGTATTTACATATTAATATTTTATACTTATGTATAATATTTATACACTTGTATTTGCTTTTTAACATACAAGTGTTACATATGGTTTATTTTCTCATTTAACCCCTTTACATTTCTTTAATCTATAATTAAACTTTCACCCTTTATTCAATTTAGCCCTTTCACATAATTAATCTTAACTCAAGCTAATTCACTTAACCAAAACCTAATTAATCACACGACTATCTTTGTAAATATTTTTACTAAATATTTACGAACCTATTTGTCCAAAACGGAGACCCAAAAAACACTTTTTGGTAACTATAAATTTCGGGTCATTACAAGAAAATTTTTTATTCTTCACATTGAATATTATATTTTTACACAAATTTCACTTTAAACTAAATTTAACTCCCTATTTTCATTTAAATCCCTAAATTTCAAAAATTTCACAATTTAGTCCCTATTACTCAAAATTTACAATTTATTCTACAATTTAATCCTTTTTCACTTCTTGTAACACCCCTAACTCGAATCTGTCGCCGAAACAGGGTTACAAAATATTATCGAAGTTTACAAATTAATTTTCAAACATTTCATTTCATCTAGCATTCATATTAGAAACCAATTAAAATCTTACATCTTGTCCCTTAAACGAGCCATCGAGGCCCAAATTACGCATTAGAAACATATAGGGACTAAGTCGAAAACTCAGAAATTTTTTCAAAAATATTTAAAATTTTTACAGGTGTCACACGGCCGTGTGGCTAGGCCATGTGACTCACACGGTTTGGAGACACGCCCGTGTCTCAGGCCATGTGGGCATTCAAAACAGGGATACACGGCCGTGTCTCAGCCCGTGTCCGTGCCTGTATGAGTATACTGACTTGGGTTACATGGCCAAGTCATACGCCCGTGTGCTAGACCGTGTGAGCATTCTATTTTGTACAAATTTAAAATGCAGGGGACACGTGGCCGTGTGTTACACACGGTTGAAACACACACATGTGTCTCTACCCGTGTGGATGAAAATAAACCATTTTGTAAGCCATATTTCTCACCCAAATTTTATGTCAATCTACAATCAACATTACACATATCAACAAGCCAAAATAAGTGGCTAAACCCAACAAATTACATATAGACCATCACTAAGCAAAATACTTATACATGCCATTATAACCAAAATCAAAACATTCGAAAGTACCGATAAAACTGATGGATAGTGTGATACAACTCCGACAAGCTTCCAACCTAATCGAGCTTTCAATAATCTGAAAAGTAAAGGAAAACAAATACATAAGCAATGAATGCTCAGTAAGCTCGTATAAACTTTAATCATAATACATTTTTTCAAATATGAAATTTATACATATCAAGAATAATTCAAAATTGATATCGCAATACTCATGAAGCTATATCATCCACACACAAGGTGAATCAATCCACAACCTCACTTATACATATTAATCCAAGCTTAGTAGGATTTAAATAACTTTAACTCTTCAAAATTTCTTTATTTTCATTTGCATTTCTTTACTTTCCACACTTATTCCATATGCATGACACACAAGTCATAAACATACCATTCAACCATGGTTACAAGATAGTGCATTTAAACAAAGCCTTTTTCGAATTGATCACATGGTAAGTCATTTCGTAAGAAATTGCACAATTTAAAACTTACCACTTTTTCATGAGCACTAGCATATTTTCTCTTGAGCAATTTCCACTTCAATGCATCATATAAATAAAAATTTTACCATTCTACCAATAGCTTGGCACTTGTCTAAGCATCAAACAACAAAACTTGTTAGTGTACTTGCACATATTTCATAAAATTACAACATCAATAACCTTATTATCTCTACATGTCACACTTGAATTTATGCTCGTCTCAACTTACATAATTTTCATGTATCACATATCAATATATTAATATATATACATTTCATGATACATATCATCTTTTACTGTTTCTTCATATATCATCCAAGACAACTCCCGATAACTTACCATTCGAGGAACGACTTACGGATATGAGTACATCGTTCTCTTTGTGCCATAGTCCAACTGTGGTCTTACACATGTATTGCCATGGCCCAGCCATAGTTTTACATTCATAGTGCCATAACCCAGTTAAGGTCTTATCATCAGAATGCCATAGCTCAACTATGTTCTTACTTATAAATACTACTATGGTCCAACTATGGTCTTACGTTCAAAAGTGTCATAACCCAGTTATGGTCTTTTCATTAAAATGGCATAGCCCAGTTATGGTCTTACTTATAAATATTGTCATGGTCCAACCATGGTCTTACCCGTCAATTCATCCTTTGCTATAAAACGATTGTATTTAATATTGCGTTCCACTCGTTTTGAACATTTAATTCAATTTCATAATTTAACAATAATTTTATTTTCAGCAATAGATATGAATAAATACATAATACCATTCATCAATTTAATAAATAAACATTATAGTTTAACCATACGAACTTACTTGAATTAAATTGTAATAATTGCAGGAGTTCAGGGACTATTCTGCTATTTTTTCTTTTTCACGAGTATCTATAAAATCTTGATTCTAAAATATAAAATTACTCATTCATTAGCATATATTTCAGTTCCAATTCATTTCACAATCTATACCCTTCAATTTTTCAAATTTACTCTTGGGCCACAAAACTTTTCTCACCTTTGCATTTAGTCTTTTCTTGAATTAATATATCATAATATACTTCCCAAACAGATTTTGTTGACATAACTCAAAATTCCCCTTTTTTTCACTTTATTTCATTATTTTATTATATCAAGGACAATATTTTAGTTTCTTACTGCAGTAACTTTTGGGGTATTACACTTCTAGCTTAAAAATCTATCAATTTAATCCCTAATACTAAAATTATTCAACATTAACAACATTTAAAAGCTCAATCAATGCTAAAATTTCAACATGGGTCAGGTAATTCTTAACATCAGGATTTCAAAAACATAAATATTACAAGAAAAAGGGACTAAATTGACTAATCAATTGAACTTTGAATTTTGAAGCCCCTAAAGCCGTGCATCTGCTTTTTTTCTTCTTTCTCTTTTTTCTAATTTTGGTTTTGGTTTTGTCTTTCTTTATTTCTTTTGCTTATTTTGTTTTATTATTACTATATAATATATATATTTACTTAAATATTAAGTAAGCATATTATAATATATATTTTAACTTTAGTTATTATAATATATATAATAAATTTACACCTAATTTACCTAATGCCGTCCTACTAAAGAAATAATGGTATAATTACTTTTTTGGTCCCTTTAATTATTCTTTAATCTATAATTCAACTTTCATCCTATATGCAATTTAGTCCTTATACCTAATTACTCTTAATTCATACAAATTCACTTAACCAAAACCTAATTAACTACACAATTAGTTTTGTAAATATTTATTAAATATTTACGAGTCTAATTTATAGGAATAGAGTCTTGGGAATGCACTTTTCGATACCAGTGATATCGAGTCATTACAGTAGCTGTTTAAATCATCTTGAAGAAAATGGGATCTAGAACTGAAAAACTTAACAAAATCTTTGTTGCATGAAGTAGCAGGACAACTATAAAAGGCTTGGAGACATAAGCAAGTCTTCTAATTCAACCATTGTGTTTGTAAAAGCCAAAGGTGTAGTAAAGGTGTCAAAGAAGAAGAAGAATGGACAGGTTTCTGTTGTAAATCATCTTAAGAAAGGAAATAGACATGTATTTTACTATTGCTAGGTAATTGGTCATATCAAGCCAATATGTTACATGCTTCTTAATGATCTCAAAAGGAATTACTATGTTTTTGTAACACCCCTAACCCGTATCTGATGCCAGAATAGGGTTATAGAGCATCACCAGACTTATAACTTAAACAATTATCAATTTCATAATTAATTGTCACTCAAATAAAAAACCATTCAAATACATTCATACCATCCTTAATACGAGTCTTCGAGGCCCTAAACAGACGTTAAAAGTGGTTTGGGACTAAACCAAGTACTCAAGAATATTTTTTGAAAAACATGGAAAATTTTCAAAATGCAAGGGATACACGTCCGTGTGGCCAAGTCGTGTGTCTCAGCCGTGTGGGCATTTGAAAGGGGGTCACATAGCGGTGTCTCAGCCTGTGCCCGACCCCGTGTGACTCATTGACGTAGATTATACGGCCAACAACACACCCGTGTGCAAGGTCGTGTGCCCATTGAGATGGCTTCACATGCCTGTGTGCCAGGCCGTGTGCTAGGCCATGCTAAAACTGGAAGGTATACTAACTTGTGCCACACGGCCAAGCCGCACACCCGTGTGCTAGGCTATGTGAAGCTATTGACTTGATTTCTAAAGGATTATCAGGGGACACAAAGCCGTGTCACCTGGCCGTGTGTCACACACGGCTGAGACACACTTCTATGTCTCTTCCCGTGTGGACAAAAATATGCGATTTTCCAGGCCATATTCCTCACCCATACTGAAATCAACCTATACACAAGCATAACCAAAGCATAAATAGGTATTAAAAACCCACAAATATTATGCTTATATAGCGAACTAACCACACATACAACATGATAACCATAACCACATTCACTAGACCACTTTAACCCATATCAAACCTATTTCCAAAGTCTACCTAAATGGTCAATTACAAATATGAGATATTGTGCTAAACCTAATATGTGTACTCATATCAAGTACAACCATTTAGTACCAAAACACACTTGCACAAGCAACGTATTTATATAGCAATTTCACACCACATATCATAAGGTCATTTATAAATACTAAAATACATAACCAATTCACAAGCCAAAACAAATGACTAAAATTCAACAAGACATATAGGCCATATTAGCCAAAATACCAATACATGCCATTTAACCCAAAATGTAAAGTCCAAAATACCAAAATAAGAGTTTGATAGTGTGGCACGATCTCTGACGGCTTCTGAACCGAGCGCTTCCAAAATACTATAAAACACAGAAAACATAAACAAAGTAAGCAATTAAGCTTAGTCAGTTCGTATGACTATTAAATTCAACAAGACATATACGCCATATTAGCCAAAACACCTATACATGCCATTTAACCCAAAATGTAAAGTCTAAAATGCCAAAATAAGAGTTTGATAGTGTGGCACGATCTCTGACGGCTTCCGAAACTAGTGCTTCCAAAATACTATAAAACACAGAAAACATAAACAAAGTAAGTAATTAAGCTTAGTAAGCTCGTATGACTATTAAATACATCTTACCAAATCATCTACAATTCAACTAAGCATAATTAAAACATAGGTAAATACCAATTTGGCCCAAAGCCAAACACAAAATCGCAATTGTATTAGCAAAAACATCAACTATAAATTATTTCTCGAAATTTCTCATGAATAACTGTACTGGTTTGTTTCAATCCGAATAACTTTGTAACATCCTCTGTATCTATTGAGTCATTTAAAGATCAATGGATACACTTATTTTAGATCAATACTAATAATAATCATAAGTCTTTCTATATTAATTTCTATATCACTTACCAAGTCTTTCTGAATCTGAGAACGGCTTACGGATATGAGTACATTGTTTTCCCTATGCCATAGTCCAACTATGGTCTTACACATACATTGCCATGGCTCTGCCATGGTCATACATTCATAGTGCCATAACCCAGTTATGGTATTATGTTCCAAATGCCATAGCCCAGCTATAGTCTTACATAAAAAATATTGCTATGGTCTAACCATGGTCTTATTCGACAATTCATCTTTTGCCAGAAAACGATTATACTCAATCCTGCGTTTTACTTGTTTTGATCATTTAATTATATTTCATAATTCAACAATAAATATGAATAAATTCATAATAGCATTCATCAATTTAATAAATAAACATTATAGTTTAACTATACGAACTTACCTCGAAATTTGTATGAATTAAATCGACCGATCAATCTACCACTTTATCTTTGCCTCGATCTAATTCCGAATATGGTTTTTCTTGATCTATATATATATAATAAACTTTAACTAATTTAATACTTATTCTAATCAATTCAATCCAATTTCATGTTATGGAAAAATTACAATTTTACCCCTAAACATTTGACTTCCTTACAAATTAGTCTTTAGGCTCGTAAAAATTAAAATTCATGAAATTTCACTACACCCAAGCCTAGTAAAAACTTATATATGCTTATAACAGCCCATACATTCCACAATTTCATTCATTTAACACATAGGTTTCAAAACTCCCAAATGAACCCCTAATTTGTAATTTCATTAAAAATCCCTTAACAAAAGTTGTCTAATTAACAAAAAAGACTCATATTCTGCCATTAAAATTTAAGACCAACTAAAAATATCTCATGGAAAAACCCTATACTTTCAACCATAATGATTAAGCTACAACAGTCCCGAGAGCATAAAAATCAACAAAAACGGGTCAAAGATTCACTTACATTCTAGGGGTTTATGTTACTGAAATTTTGAGCTCTCCAATGGCTATTTTCTTGTTGAAAAAATCGATGGAAGATGAAGAAAGATGAAGCTTATACTTTTATTTTTATTATTTTATCAATTTATTACCTAATATCAACCTAACCTTACAAATTTCATGATTACACTCCACGTAAATCCACTACATAAATTAGTGGTCTAATTACTCAATAAGGACCTCTACATTAAAGTTCTATAACTATTTAGCACCTTTAGCTAATAGAACACAACTTTCGTACTTTATGCGATTTAGTCATTTTTCACAAATTGAGTAAACAAACGGTAAAACTTCTTAACAAATTTTTTACACCATAATTCAAACATGCTATAGATATTAAGAATATAATAAAATAAATTTTACGATATCAAATTTGTGGTCCCGAAACCACTATTCTGATTTCACTGTAAACGTGCTGTTACAGTTTCAACCAATGTTGCAACACAACAAAAAGCCTAGAGTTAAAGAATGTGTTTATTGTTGAAAGGCTTAAGGCTAAATTATCAGTATTAATTGGTTGGGTGATCAAGACTACATGTTAGTTTCAACAAAGAAGGTTGTGACGTGATGGAACGAGCGAACAAGCAGGTTTGAACATGTGTTAAGACTTTCGATAACAGCTACAAAGTTGTTGACTTATTGTAGTGCAACAAAGTTTCTACACAATATCTAGAGACACAACATCAATGCATTCATCATATGAATTACAGAAGACTTCATAAAATTGATAGATACAATTTAGTTTGTGGGTTTCCAAAACTTGGTGGAGTAGTGGAAAGTCCATATGATGAATGCATGATTGGAAAGCAATATCCTATGTCTCATAAGGTGTTGCAACATATCAACATAACAAATCCATTAAATTGTTTACACATGGACCTTTGGGGGACAATAAAAATAGAAAGTCTTGGTAGAAAAATGCATATATTTGTTTGTATTGATGATCTCTTACGTTATACGTCCAGTTGAATTTTAAAGGAGAAATCTGAATCTTTTAGGGTTTTCAAATAGTTATGTATAAGGCTAATGAATGAGAAAGGACATGTGATTAGCAAAGTCCTCATAATCAAGAGTGATGATAGAAATAGGTTTGAAAATAGAGAACTTTCCACTTTCTTTAACCAAGTTGGGATTGCTTATGAGTTGTAGGATTTTTAAGAGGCTATTAAGGTGACCATTACACTTGAGGGAAATTGTGAAAATAAAATAAAATAAAAAATAAAGAACACACAGATTTTACATGAAAACCCTTTCGGGAAAAAAACCATGGCAGAGGAGAAGAAATTTCACTATGTCGAATTCGAATGAAATACAAGAGGAATAGGCTATATCTATTTATAGGCTTGTAAAGCCATATTCTAGTAAGATTGAAACACCTTATTCTAATCAATATAAAATAAATGGAGTTTAATAAGGTTTAAAAAACCTTATTCTAAAATAAAATAAAAGAAGTGTAGTTCTATATGGATTTTACTTTTATTTTATTTTACCACTGTATTTTATTTAAAAAAGGATTCAGGTCATTTAATTCTAACAATCTTCACCTTGACACGAATTCTTAATGAACAAGTTTTTCATCGCGAACTCTTAACGAACAAGTTCTTCACCTCTTCCATAAAACCCCTTAAGGGTTTAACGTCAACAATGAACACCAACCAAGTCTAAGCAATGCTCAAACTTGGTTATAGGAAGTGACTTAGTCATCATATCTGTAGGATTTTCATGAGTACTAATTTTGCTCACAACAATATCACGAACAAAATGATACCGAACATCAATGTATTTTGTTCTCTCATGAAACATTTAATCTTTTGTAAAGAAGATTGCACTCTGACTATCACAAAATACTATACTGATTTGAAGGTCTTCATTGAGTTTACTAAAGAGTCCCTTCAACCAAATAGCTTCTTTACAAGCCTCAGTAATTACTATGTACTCAGCTTCAGTGATAGACAAAACGACTGTAGTTTGCAAAGTGGCTTTTCAACTAATTGCACAACCTCAGATTGTAAAGACATAATCTGTGAGAGATCTTCTTCTAATCAAGATCTCTAGCAAAATCAGTATCAACATACCCAATAACTCCATCTCTAGTTCTTCTAAATTGTAAATAGACATCAGTAGTACCTCGTAAGTATCTTAAAATCCACTGAACTACTTTCCAGTGTTCTTTATCGAGATTCGTCATGTATCTGCTAACTGCATTGACTGCATATAATAAATCTGGACGTGAACAAACCATAACATACATGAGAGATCCCATTGCACTAGAGTATGGAACAAGTGACATGTAACACCCTCTAACCCTTATCCGTCCTCAAAACAGGATTATAGCGCATTACTGGTCTGTACAGTTCAATTATAATCTTTTATTAAAATAAATGTTTCTAACCCTGCAAATTAAAACTTCAACCAATACAATTTGATAACATTCAAACAATCCAAATACACTTAAATATGCTCAAATCTTACCAATCTAAAACATTTTATAACCTATCCAATGAATCTTTTTAAATATATCACTTACTATATCAATTATTTCAACTTCATACTATATACCATTGACAACCATAATTTACTCATTTCATCAATACTTCTACAACCTAAATGACTCTCACAAAACATCCTAGGTACTTGTCATTACCAATACTCAACATACTTTATCTCATTGAATTCAGGATCAGCCTGGGATGTTGATTCAACAGTCTAGCCTTAACTTAATCTGCGCACGGAAACAAACCGTACGCTGAGTATGCACTCAGTAGTATTTCTATAATCTGAACACTTAAACAATTATAAAACATATTAATTTATATATATTGAACTATTCAAACTCAATGAGAATTCAAACATTCACTTTCCAACCAATGTTTTGGTCTACTTTAAATTTCATATCATTTATTATTTTTCAATAACAATTAATCAATCAGTAATGTTCATTAACACTCAGAACAATTATTTATTCAAGAATATCGGTTATTCGGTAACAATCAATTATTCAATAATAACCAGTTATTCAAGATCGATCAATTGATTGGTTATCCAAGAATCAATTATTCAAGAAAATCGATATTCAAGAACAATTAGGTTATTCATGAATGATTATTCATTCAAAGACAATCGATTATTCAAGAATATTCAATTATTCAAGAATACTAATATCCAAGAATAATCAATTATCCGTAATATCAATTATTCAGTAATAATCAGTTATTTTATACCTTTATTTACCTCTATTAACATGACTCGGACCTAGACGGATACACGGATCCAACCAACACACCAGTACGACACATAGTGCCTCGTCGGTAAAGCCGAACGAATAATAATAAAGATGGCGATGCGGTACACAGAGTACCTCATCGGAACAAATCCGAAACAGTAACATTAACATTACGATACACAGAGTACCTCATCAGAACAAATCTGAAACAGTAACAGTAACAGTAACAGTAACAATATCCGACACACAAAGTGCCGAATCGGTAATAGTAACGGTAACAGTAATAGTAGTTGGCACATAAGTGCCTGATCAATAAGCCGGCAAAACCCGTACTCTTCCATATCCTATGGCATGTCAACTATATCCGACTAGTCTGACTAGTTAATAGGGTATTTAATTCATTTTTCAGTTTTCAATTAATTCATATTTTAATTAATTAATTATATATTTTAATTCAATATAATTCCATTCACTTTTCACTAATAAATATTCAATTTCATAATAATCACAAATTTCTATCAATTTTATCACACTTCCAACTACATATATTTGCCAATATAACAAATATTTATTATTCAATTTCCACATCAATATTCATTTCAATTCAAACATTTATATATATTCATAAATCAATTCAATATAAATTTATCACACGCTAAATTAATCCATTTCCATTATAAACACAATAATTCTCACTTCAACATTTATTAATTGTATTAAATAAAAAAATATAACAAATAATAACTAGGTTCGGATTATAGAAATACAAACCGTATTTTCTCGAGCTATCTCCCCTTGTCTTTGCCATTTTTCCTTGCTTAGTCGAGATTTCCCGAGACAACGTTAGCTATTTAAACCTCAAGCTTCAAACCTTTAATTTTCCCTTTCTTCTTTCTTTTCTCCTTTCTTTCTTTCTTTCCCTGCTTTTCGTTTTGCCTATTCTGTTTCTATTTCTATTCTTTTTCTTTCTTTTTTTCATTAAACCATTATATATATATATATATATATATATATATATATAATAACTTAATAATTATCCATTATAAAAATCTATTTAATAACAAATATTCTTTTAACATTTGTATCCATTATAATATCACACTTGTCTTTCACTAATCTATTTATTATATAAATATCTTTTACTTAATAATAATATATAATTTAATAATATACTTATATAATAAGTAAATATACATGTATTTTACAAATGTATGCATATCAAGATCACACATGTCACTATACATACCATACATTTGTCAACTTTTTATTTATTTATCATAAAATATTAATTTAATAATAATAAATACATTAATATTTACTTAAATAATAAGCAAATACATATATGTATTACAAATGTGTGTATTATATTTATTATACTTGTATTTTATTTTTGCCATACACTTGGCACTCTTTTGGTTTATTTACTTATTTAGTCCTTTTAATTTTCTTTATTCTTAATTAAACTTTCACACTTCATTCAATTTAATCCTTTTATCCAATTATTCTTAATTAAATTAAATTCACTTAATTAAACTCTAATTAACCACTCATTTTACTTCGTAAATATTTTTAAATAAATATTTACGAATCCACTTTTCAGAAATAAAGACTCGAAAATACACTTTTTCGACATCGGTAAAATTTAAGTCATTACATGACATGTACTCAATCTCATCATCTGATTGTGGAGACAAAGCCAATGAAAGTCTGAAATGGGCTGCTAAAGGAGTACTAACAGGCTTAGCACTCTACATATTGAACCTGCAAAGAACTTTCTCAATGTACCCTTTCTGACTTAGGTACAATTTACTTGCTTTTCTATCTCTAAGAATCTCCATACCAAGTATCTTCTTTGCTGGTTCCAAATCTTTCATCTCAAATTCTTCACTTAGTTGGGCTTTGACCTTTCTTATCTTTCCTTTATCATTTGCTGCTATCAACATGTCATCAACATAAAGAAGTAGATACACAAAAGAACCATCACTGTTTTTCTTAAAGTAAACACAACTGTCAAAACTACTTCTTTTGAAATCATGAGAAGTCATAAAGGAATCAAACCTTTTGTACCACTGTCTTGGTGACTGTTTCAAATCGTAAATGGATTTTTTCAGTAAGCAAACATAGTCCTCTTTTTCTAAGACTGTAAAACCCTCTGGTTATTGCATGTAACTGTCCTCCTCAAGTTCTCCATGCAAAAATACAGTTTTTACATCTAACTGCTCAAGCTCCAAATCATGCATGGCCACAATACCAAGCAAAGCTCGAATCGAACTATGCTTCACAACTAGGGAGAACACATCTGTGAAGTCCACTCTTGGAATTTGACTATAACCCTTTACAACAAGTTTTGCTTTATATCTGGGTTCTTCAACTCCTGGAGTCCATTCTTTCTTTTTAAACACCCATTTACAACGAACAACGTTTTTACCTTTAGGAAGTTTCACAAGATTCTATGTTCTGTTTTTGTGGAGTGATTCCATCTCCTCTTGTATAGCAAACATCCACTTTTCTGAGTCTTCATAGCTAACTGTCTCAGAATAATTAGATGGCTCTCAGTTTGTATCTATATCTTTAGCCACATTTAAAGCATAAGCAACTAGATCAACCTCGGCATACTTCTTTGGAGGTTTAATTTCTCTTCTAGTTCTATTTTTGGCAATAAAGTATTGTGGTGAAGAAGAAACTCTATTCTTAATTTTTGTACTGGCTTGAGGAGTCGACTCTGTATTAATCTGATGCTCCACCTGCTTTTGATTTTCTTTACTGGAAGAGTCTTTAAGAGATAAGTTAGGTAGCATAGCAGTTTCATAAAAAACGACATCTCTGCTTGTAACACCCCCTACCCGCATTCCGAGCCTAGAATAGGGTACGAGGCATTACCGAACTTAATATGTTCAATCATGTAAAAATCATCCATAAAATTTCTTCTAAATTAAAAACTTTCATACATATGTTTAACGTCCCTTATATGGGCCTACGGGGCGCAAAACACACATTCAGGGTGGTTCGGGACCAAACCGTAAAGATATGAAACTTTTGCAAGACTTAGAAAATTTTCACACTTTGGCGAGTCACACGCCCGTGTTTTCAACCCGTGTAACTCTCTGTTTATAACTTCATCACCCTTGTCAGTCGTACACTTCATATAAATAACAAGAAACATGTATGGGCTCAATTCTCATTAAATTTCTCATATATATACACAATTTCACGTTATGTAATCATACAACCTATATCAGCCATATCTCTGTAATCTAAATATATTTTCATAACAACTTATCTTGGTTTCATACTATTTCATATTTAAGCTTAAATAACCAAAATATTTGAAATATCATATTTATGAAAATAGTACACATGAGGTATATAATTCCATAATTATGAATGAACACATTTATCAAACATTTTCCATATTCATATATCAATGTCTCATGTCTCCATATATCAATAACTGGCATTTTCATGAATTCCGAGTTCAATTTCATAATTATTTGTCTCATGTTCAATTTATTCCATGTCGGAACTTTATTCATTAAAACATTTGAATTATCAATACATATAGACAGTACATTCAAGATGAACAATTATATAATCACAAATGAATTCATTTATCAACCAAGTTCTATACTCATATCTTATCAACTCGTACTTCCTTGTATCGCATAATTCCATTTAACACTTAACAAACTTTGTCAAATTAGTGAACGTCTTACGGAATTGAGTACTTCGTTTTCTCGATGCCATAATTCAACTATGGTCTTACACATCTTCACATAATGATGCCATAGCCCAGTTATGGTCTTACGCATATTCATATATCAATGTCATAGCCCAGCTATGGTCTTACACGTAATCACATATCACATATCGATGTCATAGCCCAGCTATGGTATTACACGGATCACATATCACATATTGATGCCATAGCCCAACTATGGTCTTACTCGAATCACCTATCTCACTGATGCCATATCCCAGATATGGTCTTATACAGTAGCATATATCACACCGATGGCATATCCCAAATATGGTCTTATACGGAAATCACTTGTCACTTGTAGCCGAAGCTACCACTATTCACTGATCAGGTACCCAGAACTACCATTTTTCACTAATCAGGTAGTCGAAGCTACCACTTTTCACTGATCAGGTAGCCGAAACTACCACTTTTCACTGATCAGGTAGCCGAAGCTACCACTTTTCACTTGTCATTTGTCCTTGATCTGATAAGCGTAGCCGAAGCTATCACTTATCACTTTCACTTGTCCTTAATCAGATAAGTGTAGCTGAAGCTATTACTTATCACTTTCACTTATCCTTGATCAGATAAGTGTAGCCGAAGCTATCACTTATCACTGGTTGCCATAGTCCAACCATGTTCTTTTCCGTCAATTCACCTTGTCACTGAACTGAAGTGCTCAATTTGATCATTTATTCAATTTTCATACTTTTACATTATTCACGATTTTATCATCAATACATATGAAATAACACATCATGAAATTCATAAAATTAACAAATAATCACTAAAACTTAGCCATATAAACTCACAAGTTCAATTTTTGTATTAGAGCGATAATTATAATTTCATAATAAATATTCCAAATAAAACATTATATCATTTCTAATTCAACATTTATCGATTATAACCGGGCATATGATCAATTTATACACGATTCATTCATATATTTTTCCTCCTCCTCCTCTCTATCCACATCCTTGGTATAAATAACACACTTGTAAGTAACCTTATCCATAATTTTCACTAATTACTTATGTGAATATTCAAGCTATTCACCCGTGTCATAGTCACTAAATTATTTATATCTGGAGCTATGGAACTCCAAATTAATATCCTATAATTTTCCCTGAAACTAAACTCACATATATTCTTACCATAGAATTTTCAGAATTTTTGATTTAGCCAATAAGTACAGTTTATTCTTTAAAGTCACCCCTATTCTGCTGTCTGACAGTTCTGACCCTTCTTCACTAAAAATTAATTATCTCTTCATACAAGATTTGGATGATGTTCTTGTTTGTTTCTCTTGAATATAGACTCATTCAGGATTATAGAAATATAAATTTAAGCCCTTAATTATTTTTATTCAATTTTTTATTATTTTTAAAATTCAGAACAGGGGAACCCGAATTCATTCTGACCTTGTCTTACAAAATTTATTATATCTCATGATTTACAAATCCATTGCTTACACTGTTTCTTTTATGAGAAACTAGACTCAATAAGCTTTAATTTCATATTTTTTCATCTTCTAATTCGATTTCTACAATTTATGGTGATTTTTCAAAGTTAGTCTACTGCTGCTGTCCAAACTTGTTTTAGTGCAAGCTGTTTATTACCATTTTTCCCCTAAGCTTTTAATAATTAATGATTTCGTCCCTACTTAATTAGCCTCTCAATTGAGCTGATTTTTCTCAATTAACACTTTATTCTATCATTTTAAACTACTTTACAACCCTTGGAAATCATAATTTCAGCACTAGACTTTAATTCCAAACATTTTCACAATTAGGTCCTCAAATCAACTTCCATCAATTCTACTTGATAAAATTATCATATATCAAAACTAAAGCTTCAATTATATGTTTATTCATCATTTTATTCTAGCACTCATCCATAAAAACTTCAAAAAATTAGCCATGAAATCAAAAACTAATAAAATAGTAAGTTGGACCCAATTGTAAAAGTACAAAAACATAGAAATTTCAAGGAGAAAGCAAGAATTAAACTTACATGAAGCTAGAGTATGAAAACCAGCTTGAAGCCTCTTCCATGGCTATTTTTCAGTTGATGAAAATGAAGAGAATTGAAGAGAAATCTAGATATTCCAATTTAGTCCCATTTTTATTTAGCTAATTTTGGCAATTTTCCAATTTTGCCCTTATTTCACCCATTTCTTGATTTTTCTCAGCTATTGCCGCCCAAAATATCTCCTTTGGGCTTATTTTTACTTTAGGTTCTTCCTCATTTGACAATTGAGCTATTTAATCCTTTTAGCAACTTTTACACATTTTTTAATTTAGTCCTTTTTATTTAATTAACCATCCAAACGTCAAAATTTTCTAACGAAATTTCAATACTACCTTATTGAAACTCCGTAAATATTGATAAAAATATTTATGGCTCGGTTTATAACACCGAGATCTCGATACCTTTTTTACTCAATTTCTTAATCAAATAAATCTTTATAAAACACAATTTACTATTTCAAAATCTTTTAAAAACTACATTTGGCTCGTAAATATTAAATAATATAATCTACGAGTTCATTTGTCGAATTTGATGGTCTTGAACCACTATTTTCGACATTGCTGAAATTCGAGCTATTACACTGCAAATCACAACTTTTCTATTTTCAGGACACCATAACTTATACCCTTTTACACCGACTTTATAACCAAGAAAAACACATTTAATGGATCTCGGTTCCAATTTTCCATTATCAACATGAGCATACGTAGGACACCCAAAGATCTTTAAGTCAGAATAATTAGCAGGATTACCAGACCATACCTCTTGTGGAGCCTTTTTCTCAATGGCAACGGATGGAGATTTGTTGATCAAAAAACATGCAGTAGAGGCTGCTTCTGTCCAAAACGACTTTGGTAAGTTAGCATTTGACAACATACATTGAACCTTCTCCATGATCGTTTTGTTCATTCGTTTTGCAACACCATTTTGCTGTAGAGTATGACGAACTGCCAAGTATCTCATGATCCCTTCTGACTTGCATAGTCTATTAAACTCATCAAAACTGAACTCTAAGCCATTTTCTGTGCGAAGGTATTTTATTTGTTTTCCCGTCTGTTTTTCAATCATAATTTTCCAAGACTTAAATACGAAAAACACATTGCTTTTTTGCTTCAGAAAGAACGCCCAAACTTTTCTCGAAAATTCATCAATAAAAGTTAGCATATAATTAGCTCCACCTCTCAAAGGCACTCTGGATAGCCCCCACAGATCAGAATGAATATACTCTAATGTTCCCTTCGTGTTATGGATTCCTCTAGTGAATCGAACTCTCTTTTGCTTCCTAAAAACACAGTGCTTACAGAACTTCAGTTTGCAAATTCTTTGCCCATCAAGAAGTCTTCTTTTGCTCAATTCTGCCATGCCATTTTCACTCATATGCCCTAAGCGCATATGCCAAAGTTTAGTAATATCATCATCTGACAAAGAAGAGGAAGCAACAGCTGCATCACCAGTAACAGTAGAACCTTGCAAAACATATAACTTGGTAGTCTTTCTCTGCCGTTTCATCACAATAAGGGAACCTTTGGAAATCTTTAAAACTCCACTTTCAGCTGTGTATCTGTACCCTTTTGAATCAAGAGTACTCAACGAAATTAAATTTTTTTTCAATTTTAGAACATGTCGTACGTCACTCAGTGTTCTGACAACTCCATTAAACATCTTAACTTTAATTGTTCCAACACCTGCGATTTTACATGAAGCATTATTTCCCATCAAAACAACACCTTCAGATACTGTTTTGTAAGTTGTAAACCAATCCCGATTGGGACTCATGTGGAAGGTGCAGCCTGAATCACGTATCCACTCCTCGCTCACTTTAGAATTGTTGACAGAAGCGACTAGAAATTCACCATCGCTGTAGTCTACTACAACATCAGCTTCACCAAAATTTTTTGGTTGTTTTCCCTTTTGATTCGCAGCCTCTCTTTTAATCGTGTTTTGTAGCTTATTGTACTCAGATTTAATGTGCCATTTCTTCTAGTAGAAGTTACAAGTTTTACCTCTATTTGAAGACTTCGATCTACCCTTAGATTTACCGCGAGGATTCCTTTCCTGTGTCCTTCCATGATCATCATCAGCATTCTGATCTTGTCTTCCACGAACAATGAGACCCTCTCTCTGAGAGTCGTGTTTAACCATAAAATACTTCATCTTATCATACGAGGTCAAAAAATTATAAACCTTATCAACTGTGAGAGACTTGCAGCTATATAAAATTGTGCCTCTAAAGGTTGAATAAGACGGGGGCAACGAGCAAAGTAGAATCAACCCTAGATCTTCCTTATCATACTGAACCTCCATGGCCTTCAAGTTTGAGAGAATTTCTTTAAACACTGTTAAGTGTTTGTGTATAGACGCACCTTTCTCCAAACGATGAGCATAAAGACGCTGCTTCATATGCAACTTGCTTGTTAGAGTTTTCGACATACATATTTGTTCCAGCCTCTTCGATAATACAGTGGCGGTCTTCTCCTTCATCACATCCTGTAAAATTTCGTTGGACAAATGCAGATGTAATTGTGTTAACGCCTTTCGATCCTTACGTTTCTTCTTTTCATCTATTAATGTCGAAGGCATCTTATCTATCCCTAGCAGGGCATCCTCCAGATCCATCTGTGCAAGAACTACTTGCATCTTAATCTTCCATAATACAAATCTGGTGTTGCGATCCAACAGCGAAATTTCATACTTCAAAGACGTCATTACCGTGATCGAGATGAACTACCCAGAATCTCTGATACCAATTTATGAAAATAAAATAAATAAAATAAAGAACACACAGATTTTACGTGGAAACCCTTTCGGGAAAAAAACCACGGGTAGAGGAGAAGAAATTTCACTATGTCGAATTCGAATGAAATACTAGAGGAATTGACTATGTCTATTTATAGGCTTGTAAAGCCATATTCTAATAAGATTGAAACATCTTATTCTAATCAATATAAAATAGATAGAGTTTAATAATGTTTAAAAAATCTTATTTTAAAATAAAATAAAAGAAGTGTAGTTCTATATGGATTTTACTTTTATTTTATTTTACCACTGTATTTTATTTAAATAATGATTCGGGTCATTTAATTCTAACAGAAATAAGGTAGATATTTCTATTATACAATGGCAAAATACAAGTGAAGGATGGGTTAAAATAAACTATGATGGTGTATTCAATTCTAAATTGAAGCAAGCAAGGGTAAGAATGACTGGAAAAGATGCTAATGGAAGATTTTTAGTTGTAATAGGAATGAATTTGATGGGTGATTCTCCAACATGGTAGAGGCATTGGCTAAAACATGGATAGATTTGGCTAACCAAAATAACTATGATAAGATGATCTTGGAAATTGATTCTTAGATAACCTTTAACAAAATAAGAATGAAGTGAGGCAAAGATAAAGGCTAAGATAATTTTCTAGGAAATTAATTGATAAGCCGATGAACAATGATTGATGTTTTGATTTCAACCTGATCAGATGTAATGCAAATAAGGTTGTTAATTGGTTGCACTCAATACAAAGAGAAGACAAGTATTGAAGGCTGGGTGATACAACCTCTATCTTCGCTGGTATGCATTGTAAATAAGGATGGATTGCCTACACCCCTTTGTAAATAGATTGAGGTATAGTTCTAGATAGTTCAAGAAATGTGTCATGTTGGTCTCAAACGTGCTATGCTAGGATATGATATGATGTGAATGAGTGGCATTGGTTGTCATTGTTATTTTGAAATCAATATAGGAATGATTCTTCTGCTTTAGAGTTTTAAGGAGGAGAAATTTAACCTTCTGTGTAAATAACTATTGATTATTAATTTTGATACAATTCCTAAATTATCTTTAACTTTCTATTCTTTAAATCAGATGGTAATATGCTTAAGCATAATTAAACTCATGTCCTCTTTGATATTACAACAATGGTGATTAACTGAGTTAAAACTCGGTCAACAAATAACGATTAATTAATAAGAACGATAGATTATATCTTAGAAATTTCAGGTCACAGAGGGCTTGTGAAATGCAATGTGCCCTAGGAAAATGCTAAAATCAAACAAAACTAACATATTAGAATTCACAAGTTGAAGAGAATATGCTTTGCTTCAATGATGAATTTGACTTGTATTCTCTTCAAATGGAAAATCAAGTGGAATATAGTTAGAATGGATATAAAACCAATATGATAACGTATCAAAATTAAATTAAAATAAATTATAACTATAATTATACTGAATATAATATACAACACAAATGTAAATGTAAAAGAAGAAAAGAAGTGGTGCCAACTTTATGGTTGATGCGCACTGGGCAGGCCACTTTCCCCAAGTCAAAACCTGCACATATTCGATCGAAGGAGACGAGATATTAACACTTTATGCTCATATGATTAGAGAAATATTAAATACATTCCTTAAATATTATTTATTCACACTTCCAAACAGCATTTTCCCCAAGAATAATTAATACTCAGCTAGCGCCGCTGCAACATATTCTTGCAATCTTTCATATCCAGATTATTTTTGCTTTTCTTTTATATATAATATGTTCACATAACAATACAAGAAATGGTACTCTCCGAATTCTGAACTGCAATTCGGCTGTGATCTCCCTTTTCTTCTTCGCTTGCCTAAAGAATATTTGGACGACAGAAAAACTATATATATATGTTATGTATCCGACAAAAGCGCAATTCTTTGAACCCATAATCTCCCTGTATTAGTTGTAATAACACCCATGATGACTATCATCATTGGCAATCTGACAAAAGAAGCACTTTCAGCTTTGTCATTTTTATAATATTACAAAGAATTAATCGTAAAATAAAAAAGAAATCTACAAAAAAAGTTAACCACATATGTTTATCCTTTCTCTTTCGCAACGTATCTTTTGTATGCGCCCCGTATCTCAATGCCCTGCCATTTTTAGGTTGCTTAGATGCATGCTTAACGTAAAAGACACCTATTCTATACCTCCTTCAAATTTAATATAAAATACATTTATTGCTTTCAAGTTTCATAAAACCCTTTAATATTTAAAATTTATTTAATAAGGCAAAGTCCTTTTATTTAAAATTTATTTAATAAATAAATCCTTAAGAGAAATTTTTTAATTAAGCAAAATATTTATTTAAAAAATATTGGTAGGCTGTTGAGTTCATAATTCTTCTAGGTAAAAAATATTTATATTTAATGTACTAACAATTTGTAATGCTAGGCACGAAAAGTGAATTAGATAATGTAATATAATCAATAGAATTACTTTTAGAAATTTTAGATGATGAATCATCCTCTAATTCATTAAAGGAGTATAAAATATACATTAACTCAATTAAGAAAAAAAAATGGTAGACTGATCTCGGATTAAATTTCTGGACAATCCCTATCCTTTATTTATCATTAAAAAATATAATAAGATAAAAACTTAAAAAAGCACGCCCATTAGATTTGGGTAATGATGCATTTGCAGCATCATATCTAATGGCGGTTGCGAACAAAAGAGTAACATGGTTAATATTAACAACGATCATGACCCATAGTTTATTTGTTAATGGTTTTCCACATTTTTTAGGGTAGATTCAAAGTTTAGTTTCACCATCACGACCCACATTTTTAAAATTTTTTTTTGATTATATATGATTTGTTAAGACAAGTGTTTAGGTATATTTCTTTTTTCCTTAGTCTAATTTACGTAAATTGCATTATGAATTTATGATGAGCATCTGAATACACGTTAGGGTCTTTTGGAAATCGGAAGCAATCCATAAAGTAATAAATTAATAAAGTGTATTCCTTTTTATTAATTGCATTCATGAATTAATTATGAAGGAAAGAAGAAAAAGAAATTCAGAAAGTAAATGTCTTACAAACTGCCGCCGAAAAATATCTCTTTATTCTTCGATGATTTGTTCCAAATAGATTTATTGGAAAGAATATGTGTTGTCTTTTACCTGCTGTCAAAGAATTAGTGGTGATGTCACGGTTTTGTTATTTTCCATCTATGCTTATAAAATCAAAAATAAAAGTGAAACGTTTTTCCGATCTAACCTTGATTTTACATTTGAAATGAAGTTAGATTAAAATTTTCTTAATAGGATAAATGCTAGTCATTCACACATACTTATCTTCTGTAGGAGCCGACAAAATACCAGTAGCTGAAGTAGTAAGCTTCACTGAAACTTTGCTGAAGCTATGTAAGTAGTGTACCATGCATTGGCGGAAGTATTTTTATTAGTTGAAAATATATATGTTATATAATATGAGATGATAACACTTATTCAATTTTAATTTTTAAAAAATTCTTCTGGTGTATCATATATGATCTCGATGGCGAATGAATGCAGAAAGTAAAATAGAAAAAGCAAGAACCCACATTCCCAAATCCCAACATTTTTCAGTGTCTTGGAACATCAAAAACATCCAACCTAAAAGATACAAATGATGAGTCCCTCCCCGTCCGGACACAACCATTTGTAAGAGTTTTTCTTGTGTGGATGGGGGGGGGGGGGGCATAGGCTGTTGGTTTAATTAAATAGGACCCGCACACCCTGTATTTATTTGTCCTTTCCCTTGCTACAATTTCCCCTTTTTTTTCTTTTTTTTTTTTTAAGAAAAGAAATCCCACTGTCAATTTTAACCTGCTCTTTGCTTCTTTTTCACGTTTTGCAGTGAAAGATTGATGGGGTAAGGTTTGATGGATTCTCAATTCAGTAATGACTTTTTCATTCTTCAGGTATATGAAGGGGAAATTAAAAAACAGCAGCAGCAGCAGAAGTGGAACAGAAAGCTTTACTCCAATAAACTTAAACTTCAGAAAAGCCCTACTTGCCCTCTGATCTCAGAGTACCTTCTGAAACCTAACAGTACCATAGCTACAACTATCAAACTCATTCTTTTAATTTAATTAATAATAATGATTACTTTTTATTGATGTCAAAATTTATTAGTATAAGGTAATGGTGAAATGAGGCCAAATGATAACGGACTAAAATAGTGGGCAGTACTGGGATGAATGGGGAGGCGATGAATTGGAGGACAAAAGACGTGCTCTCACTGCAACTGGCAGACCCAGAGGCCATGAATGATAGAGACGGGAAAGAGGAGAGGAGAGGACAGTCTTAACTTTTTCTCTATTAGTATAGTATCTTATCATGTACTTATGTCTCTGTAGAAATACAGATACATATAGTAGCAATAATATATATATGTGTGTTTTTGAAAGTTTGATGGAAGAGGAGGAGAGATATATTGAGCATTCAGCTGTGGGCCGGTAGATTTAGATCAATAGTATGCGCTGACAAAAAGTGGGAGTACCAGAAGATGGTCGTCGTGCTTTCCACAACGACACATGAATGCAAGCGTGTGGCTGGCTGGCAATGAAATGAAATGAATTAGACAGTCGAAGAAATTAAGGAAATTCCAAAGTCAAGGATATCAAAATTTAAAACAACCCTCCCCCCCCCTTTCAAACCCTAAATTAATAATTATTGTCTTCAAAAATCTTTGTTGACGTTGGTTTAATTTTTGAAAACGACAGCTTAGTTAATTTGGAGGAAAAACAAAAGTGAGTGAGACCCCCTTTTCCTTTTTAAGGACATAACTGAGTTTAATTTGTTTGATAACGACATATGATGCTTCAACTGCCTCTTCTGACCTTTCAAAAAAAAAAAAAAAACTATAAGTGTAGGGTGATGTGTTGTAATGTAAAAACCCTAAGCTTCCTAAGTTTCTGGCTTTCTTCCCTGTGGCTTCCATTCATATTATTAGCTAGGCTATACCTATCATATATTAAACAAAAAAAAATATCACAACGTTCAAAAAGTATATATAAACCAATAGAAAAACAAACAGGAAGGGTGCAAAATTATGAGAGAGAGAGAGTGTCGAGACTTTTTGTGAATGAGGTTCTACTGTTGTAGTGTAGGTTAATGTGATGTGGGGGGATCCTAATTGCTAATAGTGAAATGGCTGGGGAAGGAAAAGCTGAAACAACCCTTCCATGCAACAAGGAGTAAACCAATGGTTTTACATATCGGATCCAATGACGACAGTAACTGTGACTCACTGTTTGAAATACCTGTTACCATGGAAATGGGAGGTGGTGCAAGCTAGCCCTAGCCAGCTGGGTCTCACCACCTACGAAACTACTGCTCAAACTCACACCCTCCCTTTTCCTTCTTTTTTATTTTTCTGCACAACCTACTTAAAGTTCAATGAGGTTTGAATAAGATTAATCAAAAAGCAGAAAAAAAAGTAGTGACACCGACTGTTCAATTTTGTTTAAATTTGTTTCATACGTATAGGGGTTTTAAATTAGTAAAACACTAATATAATATTAGTAGAACATGCTATTGCTGGAAGGTCAGCCGGCGGATCCTATATATATTTAAGAATTTAACTTGCTGCATATTATATTATATAAATATACACAAATAGTGATTAATTATTCAGGAGCAACTTGGGGTTGAATTTTTGGGCATTTGAAATCTGTGGCTATGAATAAAATTAAACCGGGTGGTCCTCAAGAACAAAGTAGAAAGGTAGAATAAATAGCGTAAAGGAGGACTAGGGCATAGACTACTTAGGCTTGGAGAATCCTTTTTAAAGTTCGACCTTAACACCGCAACTATTTCATCTCACTTATTCTTTAAAGCATAAAACAAATGACAGAAGGGAAGAGCAACTCCACATGCACCCACGCCCGGAGCTGCTGCTGCACTAATGACGCAACAAAAGGTTTAGTTGCCATAATAGATATGGCTCTATTACCCCCTTATTTTAGGTCCAAATCCCCACAACATATATAGTACAATGCCGATGACACATTTTAAGCCCCTGGTATTAGCAGGACAACCATAAGAGTTTTACTGCACCCACCAAATTTTGATAGTAAGGCAAACAATATTACTACAAGTACTTAAGTGACAATATCTCTAGCTCGAGAACGCACAGGCTAGCCATAAACCAGACAAAAGTAACACCCATCCCAACAAGATCATATGCACCATATAGGGAAACCCTAAACGGAGCATATTATCTGAAATTGAAGTTGGTTCACATACCGCCTTCTCCATCTCCATCGTTCATATCACCTGAAGAGGCATCATTCCAAGGGAAAGAATAAGGAAGGGCACCAGGGAGTTGATAGAATCCTCCTCCTTCATTACCAACCCTTCTATTAAACTCAGCTAGCCTGTTACGGGGAGTTAGAGGAGGTTGAACCGAACTCGTCCCCGTCACTTGAGGCAAGCCTGTGGGAATGTCGTTGCAGGCATAGCGGATCAAATCAGCATTAGCTGCATCCAGTTCTTTCTGGAGCCTTTGAACTTGTCTCTGCAGGAAAGTGATGGCACCAACGCACCCATAGACAGGATCTCTTACTCTTGCCTCAGCTTCATAGGCAAGGGAATTCACTGCATCCTCTCTTTGGTGAGGAAGGAGCTCGTTCAGGAGCTTAGTCACATTGCTTGCTCCAAAGATCTTGTGAACATTCACAAATTTTTGGGGTTCCTCAGGTGGGAAGTAAGGTGCAAAGATGCAACCCGGCATGCATTTCCTCCTCAACAGTTTGCAAGCAGCACAGGGTGAATTGTAAGAGCTGGAGGAAGCCATCTTCACTGCTATGCACACAATCACAACAACCATTTGTTATCAGCTCCAAGTTTGGAGCATAAGCAGAGATATTTTAGTTCTTTAATGATGGGATTTTAAATTTGTTTTGGAAAACTATATTCCTATTTAACCTCTTCTGCATATTTTTCAGTTTTTCCTTCCCTTTCATTTCATAATTAACTAGCGCAGGGGTTCACTCTTGAAGAATCTATGATTTATATTTACTAGGGTTTTCCTGAACGTATCTTCTATATGATCAGTATCTAGCGATCTAAGCAGCTGCTTTACCAAAGGAAATAAATCCAAAAGTTTCGAAGTTAAAGAGAAAAATAAATCTGATGGCCACCTTTCTGACACTCTCAGAGACAAACAACAGGGAGAACTTTTGGAACATACATCCTTGCATAGACAATTAAACACAACCTCATAAATCTGGGCACTGATTTATTTTATGCATATATAGCTGCCTTCTTTTTTCTTAATTTCTTTCTTTCTTTCTTTTCCTTCTTTAGTTACTAATATCTTGTACGTTTAGAGAGAAAGAAAAGAAGTTCAATTCTTGAACTGGACCTTCATGATTCACACAAGGATTTGTGCCTGCCACACCATCAATTTTGGTTCCGAAGTTTGTCTCTTTTTTATATATATAAAATAATTTATTCCTTAATTAACTTGCGGTGCAAATTTAGTTGTATGAGCAGCTGAAAAGTCATAGGATCCTTTCTGCAATCGAATGAAGATGGGATCTGATCTGAGAAGTGCAAAATCACCAAGACAAGTTTATCTTTTCATAGGTATATTTGAGGTATTCGAACATAAGAAAGCCCTAAACTAGAGCCTTTAACTTAGCTTAGCTTAGCTTGCCAACAAAGAAGAAAAAAAGAAAAGATATGTTAATGGCAAAGAAAAGAAGAAAGCAGCTACACATATATAATATCCTGTTTTGGATCTGTGTTTATTGATATGAGAAGAATAAAAAGGGAAGTACCTTTTCCCCTTATAGGAATGAGCTAGCTGTGTTTGAGGAGGAAGTTGTTTGCTCCTACCAAGATAAGGCAGCCTTGGGCAGTGAAGTGATGATAAACCTAACCTCACAGATTACTCGCTACAAAGAGGAAAACCCTAATTGGAGAAGGAGAAAGGGAGCTGCAAAGTTGAGTGAGAAAAAGAGTAATGGAGAGGAGAGGAGAGAAGAGAAGGCAAAGAGCATTTAGTGGATGGGGATGGAATGGAGGCAAAAGACAAAGGTAATAAAATGGGAGGTACACTAAAAGAATGACTATGACCTTGCATCTAATAATAATATGAGGGATGTGGGGATGTCTCCCATTTCTCATTCCGCATCATCTCTCTCTCTTTCTCCTTCTCATGCATTCCGACTTACCATATATTCCCTAATCCAAAGAAAACAATAGTTAAAGCAAACTAATGGAGAATTATACGTATTAATAATTGGGAGGCCAAAGGAAAAGGAAAAGCAAAGACAAAAAAGAGATGATTGCTTGCTAGATGCAAATTTAGCAACAAATATGAAGTTGAGAATGCATAATGCATTGAGACTATAATTTTAAATATTACTAAGACTATAAGTGTTAACTATTAGGTTTTTTTTTTAAAGGGTAAAGGTTGTACGAGGATAAAACTTTAGGATTAATATCAATTGAAAACTTCAACTTAAATCTTTTTTTCACTCCATCTAAAATTCAAACTTAAACTCAAACTTAAACTTGGCATAAACAATTAAATATAATGCGAAGATGTATTTTAATACCCTTCACCATTAAATAATAAATAATTCTAAAAACATTAAAGTTAAAAAAAATACTATTACTATATTTAAATTAATTGGGTTCCATTAAATACAAAATTGATGAATTTGCTTGGTGTAGTGACAAATGACTTGCATTGTTTAGGGTTTTGTTAACATCAGGTCTTAGATTTAAACTTTGCACAACCCCTTCCCTCAATCCTTGATTAAAAAAAAAAGTATAAAAAGAGAGGCGTTTGACCATGTTGGTCAATAACATGTCGTTCACGGTATCTTGGCAGGGTGGTGGATGTGTTCCTACTTAAAAGGAGAGGGAGGAATTGACTTTTTAAAGGTTAGGAAAACATGAAAATCAAAAGCATTGTTACAATACACCTGAAACATTTAATATCCCTTATCGATATTAATCAATAACTCAAGTAAAGGATATCACATTTAGACGTTAAGTTCACTACAATTGTCATCCAAACTTCATACAATTCAATTTTACTCCATCAAAGAATTTAAGCATTACAAAGTCTAAAATACCAACAAATATGCAAGGTATAGTTTTGTACCATCAAACTAGATTACTATATAAATTCACATTGTACTAAACCTATGGACGTACCATTCTAAGTACCAAAGTATAAATTTCATACTCTTCAAGCGCTCCTTTGGTAATGAGAGGTGAACCGAGTCAACCTACTTTAAAATGATCCTCTGGAACTCAATATTCAATCTACGCATTTAAGACAATGAGCACGTTAAGCTACGTGGATAGCTTAATAAGTACTCATAGAATTCAAATCTTACCTTTAGTTTTAGTTGAATTGTGAAAAAATAAATAGAATAAAATAAATAAAAAAATAAAGAACACATAAATTTTACGTGGAAACCCTTTCGGAAAAAAACCACGGCGAGGAGAAGAAAATTCACTATGTCGAAAATTTTTTACTCAAATACAAGAGGAATAGACTATGTCTATTTATAGGCTTGCAAAGCCATATTCTAGTAGGATTGAAACACCTTATCCTAATCAATATAAAATAGATGGAGTTTAATAAGGTTTAAAACCTTATTCTAAAATAAAATAAAAGAAGTCTAGTTCTATATGGATTTTACTTTTATTTTATTTTCCATCGTATTTTATTTAAATAAGAATTTGGGTCACTTAATTCTAACAATCTCCACCTTGACACAAATTCTCAATGAACAAGTTCTTCATCGCGAACTTTCAATAAACAAGTTCTTCACCTCTTCCAAAAACCCTTAAGGGTTTAACTTCAACAATGAACACCAACCAAGTCTAAGCAATGCTCAAACTTGGTTATAGGAAGTGACTTAGTCATCATATCTGCAGGATTTTCATGAGTGCTAATTTTGCTCACAACAATATCACCACGAGCAATAATATCACGAACAAAATGATACCGAATATCAATGTGTTTTGTTCTCTCATGAAACATTTGATCTTTTGTAAGAAAGATGGCACTCTGACCGTCACAAAATCTTGTCTTGATTTGAAGGTCTTCATTGAGTTCACTAAATAGTCCCTTCAACCAAATAGCTTCTTTACAAGCCTCATTAATCGCCATGTACTCGACTTCATTGGTAGACAAAGCGATCGTAGTTTGCAAAGTGGCTTTCCAACTAATTGCACAACCTCCGATTGTAAAGACGTAACTCGTGAGAGATCTTCTTCTATCAAGGTCTCCAACAAAATCAGCATCAACATACCCTATAACTCCATCTTTAGTTCTTCCAAACGTAAGCAAACATTAGTAGTGCCTCGTAAGTATCTTAAAATCCATCGAAGCGCTTTCCGGTGTTCTTTACGAGATTCGCCATGTATCGCTAATCGCCGACCGCATATGATAAATCGGGCGTGAACAAACCATAGCATACATGAGAGATCCTCTTGCACTAGAGTATGGAACATGTGACATGTACTCAATCTCATTATCGATTGAGGAGATAAGGTAGATGAAAGTCCGAAATGGTGCTAAAGGAGTACTAACAGCTTAGCACTCTGCATATTGAACTCGCAAAGAACTTTCTCAATGTACCCTTCCGACTTAGGTACAATTTACTTGCTTTTCTATCTCGAGAATCTCCATACCAAGTATCTTCTTTGCTAGTCCTAAATCTTTCATCTCAAATTCTTCACTTAGTTGGGCTTTAACCTTTCTTATCTCTCTTTTATCTTTTCTTGCTATCAACATGTCATCAACATAAAGAAGTAGATACACAAAAGAACCATCACTGCTTTTTCTTAAAGTAGACACAACTGTCAAAACTACTTCTTTTGAAATCATGAGAAGTCATAAAGGAATCAAACCTCTTGTACCACTTGTCTTGGTGATTGTTTCAAACCGTAAAGGGACTTTTTCACAAGCAAACATAGTCCTCTTTTTCGAAACTATAAAACCCTCTCGGTTGTTGCATGTAAATATCTTCCTCAAGTTCTCCATGCAAAATGCGCTTTTACATCTAACTGCTCAAGCTCCAAATCATGCATGGCCACAATACCAAGCAAAGCTCAATCGAACTATGCTTAACAACCGGAGAGAACACATCGTGAAGTCCACTCGAATTTGATCAGTAACCCTTTGCAACAAGCCTTGCTTTATATCCGGGTTCTTCAACTCCACGAGTCCTTCTTTCTTTTAAACACCCATTTACAACGAACGACCTTTTTACCTTTAGGAAGTTTTACAAGATCCCATGTTCGCTTTTGTGGAGTGATTCCATCTCCTCTTGCATAGCAAACATCCACTTTTACGAGTCTTCACACTAATCGCCTCGAAATAATTAAATGGCTCTTGATTCGCATCTATATCTTCACCACATTTAAAGCATAAGCAACTAGATCAACCTCGGCATACTTCTTTGGAGGTTTAATTTCTCTTCTTGTCCTGTTTTGGCGATAGAGTATTGCGGTGAAGAAGCAACTCTATTCTCAATTTTGTCTTGGCTTGAGGAGTTGATTACGTATTAATCGATGCTCCACCGCTTTTGGTTTTCTTTATTTGAAGAGTCTTTAAGAGATAAGTTAGGTAGCATAGCGGTTTCATCAAAAACAACATCTCTGCTAATCACAACTTTTCTATTTTCGGACACCATAACTTATAGCCTTTTACACCACTTTATAACCAAGAAAACGCATTTAATGGATCTCGGTTCCAATTTTCCATTATCAACATGAGCATACGCAGACACCCAAAAATCTTTAAATCGAAATAATTAGCGGGATTACCGGACCATACCTCTTGTGGAGTCTTTTTCTCAATGGCAGCGGATGGAGATCGGTTGATCAAAAACATGCGATGAGAGGTCGTCGCCCAAAATGACTTGGTAAGTTGGCATTTGACAACATACATCGAACCTTCTCCATGATCGTTCGTTCATTCGCTCGCAACGCCGTTTTTTTGTGGAGTATGACGAATCGTCAAGTGTCTCATGATCCCTTCGACTTGCACAATCTATTAAACTCATCGAGCGAACTCTAAGCCATTATGCATGCGGAGGTATTTTATCTGCTTTTCCGTCTGCTTTTCAATCATAATTTTCCAAGACTTAAATGTGGAAAACACATCGCTTTTACGCTTGGAAGAACGCCCAAACTTTTACGGAAAAATCATCAATAAAGGTTAGCATATAATTAGCTCCACCTCTCGAAGGCACTCTGACGGCCCCACGGATCGAATGGATATACCCCAACGTTTCCTTCATGTTATGGATTCCTCTAGTGAATCGAACTCTCTTTGCTTCCCAAAAACACGGTGCTCACGAAATTCGGTTTGCAAATTCCTTGCCCATTAAGAAGTCCTCTTTGCTTAATTACGCCATGCCATTCTCACTCATATGCCCTAGGCGCATATGCCAAAGTTTAGTAATATCATCATCGACAAGGAAGAGAAGCGACAATTGCATCACCAAGATATGATAGAACCTCAGAAACATATAACTTGGCAATCTTTCTTTGCCCTTTCATCACAACAAGGGACCCTTTGAAATCTTTAAAACCCCACTTTCACTGTGTATCATGCCCTTTTGAATCAAGAGTACTCAACGAAATTAAATTTCTTTTCAATTCGGAACATGCCGCACGTCACTAAGTGTTCGACAACTCCATCAAACATCTTAACTTTAATTGTTCCAACACTGCGATTTTACATGAAGCATTATTTCCCATCAAAACAACACCTTGAATCTTGTTTCATAAGTTGTAAACCAATCCCGATTGGGACTCATGTGGAAGGTGCAGCTGAATCAAGTATCCACTCTAGCTTACTTTAGAATCATTGATGAAGCAACTAGAAGTTCACCATCGTTGTAGTCTTCTACAACATCGCCTTCACCGGAATTTTCCGGTTGTTTTCCTTTTGATTCGACCTCCCTTTTAATCTTATTTTGTAGCTTATAGCACTCAGTTTAATGTGCCCTTTCTTCTTGCGAAGTTGCAAGTTTTACCTCTGTTTGAAGATTTCGATCTACCCTTAGATTTACCACGAGGATTCCGTTCTGTGTTCTACCACGATCATCATCAACATTCCGATCTTGTCTCCCACGAACAATGAGACCCTCTCCCGAGAGTTGGGTTTAACCACAAGATGCTTCATCTTATCATACGAGGTTAAAGAATCATAAACCTCATCAACTGTGAGAGACTCGCGGCTATATAAAATCGTGTCTCTAAAGGTTGAATAAGGCGGGGCAACGAACAAAGTAGAATCAACCCTAGATCTTCCTTATCATCTTGAACCTCCATGGCCTCCAAGTTTGAGAGAATTTCTTTAAACAACATTAAGTGTTCGTGTACTGACGCACCTTCCTCCAAACGATGAGCATAAAGACTCGCTTCATATGCAACTTGCTTGTTAGAGT
Organism: Gossypium arboreum; assembly: GCF_025698485.1. Lineage (NCBI taxonomy): Eukaryota > Viridiplantae > Streptophyta > Magnoliopsida > Malvales > Malvaceae > Gossypium > Gossypium arboreum. Next base: position 24,320,210 of record NC_069074.1, on the reverse strand, counting down.
TTTCGACATACATATTTGTTCTAGCCTCTTCCATAATGCGTGGCGGTTTTCTCTTTCATCACATCCTGCAAAATTTCGTTGGACAAATGCGATGTAATTGTGTTAATACCTTCGATCCTTATGCTTCTTCTCTTCATCTGTTAATGTCGAAGGCATCTTATCTATCCTAGCGGGGCATCCTCTAGATCCATCTGCAAGAACGCTTGCATCTTAATTTGCCACAACGCAAATCTGGTGTTGTGATCCAACAATGAATTTCATACTTCAAAGACGCCATTACCGTGATCGAGATGAATAACCCTAAGCTCGGATACCAATTTGTGAAAAATAAATAGAATAAAATAAATAAAAAATAAAGAACACATAAATTTTACGTGGAAACCCTTTCGGAAAAAAACCACAGGCGGAGGAGAAGAAAATTCACTATGTCGAAAATTTTTTACTCAAATACAAGAGGAATAGACTATGTCTATTTATAGGCTTACAAAGCCATATTCTAGTAGGATTGAAACACCTTATCCTAATCAATATAAAATAGATGGAGTTTAATAAGGTTTAAAACCTTATTCTAAAATAAAATAAAAGAAGTCTAGTTCTATATGGATTTTACTTTTATTTTATTTTCCATCGTATTTTATTTAAATAAGAATTTGGGTCACTTAATTCTAACATGAATAATTAATAACATAAATAACAAGAAATTAAATATACATTTAATTGATATCACTACTTAAACAAGATTATTCATCACATATTTCATTCCACATTTGCTTAGCCCATAGAAAACTTGAATGAACAAGATGGATACTCAAAATAAACATGGGCACATAAGTGTTATGTTAGTGGCACCAGAGTGCATATAGGGGCACTAAAGTGCAAATAATAGGGGTACTGGAGTGCGAGTAACATAGGAGCGCTTAAATATTCCTATAATATGCCACCTATATCCAACAAGTTCAAGTCTCGTCTACATAAGCAATTCAATAACACAAATTCACATTCACTTATAAGCATTTCTTTAAATTCACATCACTTATCACTTAGTCTACTTATACTATTTATAATCTTTCACGATCTCCTCATGTAGGCATAACAAATGTTTTCACATATTCACATAACATGGATATCTACTTGAGTAGCAGCCACTGAATTATTTAATTCTCATTCCAAGAAATTCAAAATCAGGATTCGTTCGATGTTTTAGAAACTAGACTTTCTGACCTTCCACCACAAATATTTTCAGATTTTTACCACAAGTAAATTAATATCTAAGGGAATTTTGGTAATTTCACATAATATCTCACTTGCAACATGACCATTTTGCCCTAATAGTTTTTAATATTTAAATTTGAGCCATCTCACTTGGTATAATTACCAGTTTAGTCCTTCAAGTTTTCCATATTTTCTATATTTTCACTTTTACTTTTTTATAATTTAGTCCATACCTCGAATTATTATCTCATAACATACTACTTGTTTCAACTTCGTTCGGCATCCATCAACTTTCTCTACTATCACTAATATATTTTATTTCATTTAACCAAGAAATCCACTATGCAGATTCTTAATTTAGTACCACTTATATAGCATGGCGATTTCAAGAGAGTTAAAAAACATCTCCCCCCCACACACACAGAGTTTAACTTAGATCATATACTAAAATATGAATGTAAAATATGACTTCACACATAATAGCAACAGTTAAAACACTAATAATGTAACAGCCTGTTTTAGGGTCAAATAGGAACAGTGGTTTCGGGACAATGAATTCGAAGTAGAAACATTTATTTTACTATTTCTTTAAGGTCTACAGCATGATACAATAAATGTGTGAAAATTTTGTTAAGAAATTTTATCGATTGAGTACTCAATTTGACTAGAAATTGCAATAGGTGCAAAATTTGATTTCTATAGGCTAAAGGTAGTAAATTGTTATGAAATTCTAAATTAGAGGTCCTTAAATGGTAATTAGACCATTATACTAGTATGGAAAAAAATGGACATGGAGTAGGTAAAATTTCAAAGTTTAAGTGAAGGGCATTTTGGTAATCTAGTAAATAAAGACAAAATAAGTAAAAATAAAAGTGTCCATATTCTCAAATTAGTCCCTAATAGCCGAATTTGAAGAGGAAGACATAGCTAGGGTTTTGGCCACTTTCAAGTTCGATTGTAAGTCCGTTCTTTTCTCGTTTTTAATGATTTTTATATTTTTGAGATTATTGTAACTTGATTTAGCTATTTCAAAGACTAATTTTAAAGAAAATTTATGTCTAAAATTTTACCTATGTTGAATATGCTTGTATTTTGATGTTTGATGGTAGAAAATGCATGTTCGTTGTTAGTTAAACAACGTTTGCAGAGTGACTTTCGATAAAAACGTTAAATAAGGACTTATTTGTAAAAGTCTATAGAATGTGTAGTAAAGTGTGAATAAATGAAAAATGTGGGCTGTTATGAGTATAAATAAAAATTATCTAGGCTTGGATTGTGATGAAATTGAATAAAATTCATTTTACGAGCCTAGGGACTAAATCGTAAAATGTTGAAAAGTTAGGGGTAAAAATGTAAATTTTTCCCTAATGTGTTTTTGGGCTGAATTGAATAATGCGATGATTAAATAAGTTAAATGTGGTATTATAGATCAAGAAAAATAAAGTTCGGGTGTAGATCAAAGGAAAAATAAAGTATTTGACGAATAGGTCCATTTGGCTATTTTTGTAACCGAGGTAAGTTCGTATGTTAAATAAGCTTTACTTTAAATGTGTTTAAATGCTTTAATTTATGCATCAATCGTGTAATTAACCTTACGGACACATTTGATGACGATTTGACAAGTGAGAAATCCCAATCGAACCTTAGGAATAGAATAGGATACAAGTGACATGTCACTAGGGTTTTATGTTATGTGATTCGGGTGCTGGTCCTCTACGTCCTACTGATAGCTAAGTATACAGGCATATGTTGAGGTTACTTGACAGCTTGGGTGAGCAGCACCGAGTAGTTACGTTTTGACTGACAGCTTGTGTGAGTAGGCCCGTTGTTGGCTCAAGAGCGAGCATATATGTGATATGAGATAGAGGTAGCAATGGCTACATATGTGGCACCTTGTGTGCAAGGTTTCTCGAGTATCTGAATTTATTTTTCCAAGTGGTTTATTGGCTATGAAAAGGATGAGAATGTGTATGAAATTATCTCGAGATGGTACAGGTATGTACTTAAAGTTTATGATTATTAATTCGTGATATGGCGATTTTAAGGTAAGTTTGTGATGGTAGTGATTTTTGATTATGAGATTATGGAAAACTACATTGCCTTATATTATATTACTTGCATGTCGATGTATGGTAAGTTTTGCTTATTTCTTTCATACGAGCTTACTAAGCTATATAGTTTACTCCATTTTAATTTCCATGTTTTATAATGTCACCAAGCTAGCTCGGATTGGAGATCATCGGAGTTCGTATCACATTATCAACTGTCATTTTGGGTATTAATGATCTTAACATTTTGAGAGTATGGCATGTATAGGGACTTGGTCATTTTATTATATGTGTCAATATGATTTGACCAAATGTATTGGCTTGTAATTATCAAGGGCTTGATGTGGTATTTGGCCATGTAACTTGGCTCATTTTGGTTGAATTGGTTGTAAGCTTATATATATTTATATATGCATGCCTGTGCAATTATCTCTTGTGTGATGTGGTTTATAAATGCTTGGAGAATGATTGAATGTGATTGAATGGTTTAATTGTTGAGTGGTTGAAATTGGCTAATTGGTATGCTAAGAAATTTATGGAGAATCATGCATGATAAAAGTATTTGTGTTGGTACTTGTGGAGGTAAGCTTGGTTTGATTTGGTTTGGCAGAATATAATGTTGGAAGTATGTTATGTGTGATAATAAAATGATATGTTCTAATCTTGATCATAGATGTTTTTGGTTGCCTAAGTATACCATGATTTGTGCCATTGAGCTTGTGTGTGAGTAGAGGTAAATGAGGGTGACAAATGGCTTGGTAAATAGCCTTTATTTTTTCCACATGGGTAGACACAAGGACGTGTGTCTAAGTAGTGTGTGACACTCGGTTTGCCCCATGGGCATGTGTTTTGGCCATGTGTCCTCTGCACCTTAATTTTGAGAAACATAATGCTCAGAATTGAGCACAAGGGCAGAGACACAGGCATGTGTCTTAGCCGTGTGAGGGACACTGCCTCAGGCACAGGCGTGTGTCCCGACCATGTGAAGTCTGCACCTATTTCATGAAAATTAAATTAACCACACAGCCTAGCACACGGGCGTGTGAATTGGTTGTGTAATCTCAATTTGTTCATGCATTACAAAATAGAGAGTTACACTGGTTAGGCACACGAGCATGTATGACCACACGGCCTACCCACACAGGTATGTCCCAAACCACACGGGCGTGTGACCCCTGTTCATAGCAAAATTTTTTTAAGTTTTGTAAAAATTTCGCGAGTTGTCGGTTTAGTCCCAAACCACTTTCAAAGCATGTTTTGGGCCTCGTAGGCTCGTATTAGGGACTTTATTATTGAATACAAATGATTTAAATTTAGATGCAAATTTATGACTCGATTTGTATGTTTGCTTGCAATATAAATTCGGTAATGCCTTGTGTCCTATTCTGGCGTTGAATACGGGTAAGGGGTGTCACAAATAAACACCAAAACTTTGTTGTATAAGAAATACAAAAAACATAAAAAAAAAGTACCAACTGTAACAGTGTATCATCTTCATCTTGAGTGTGTCAATTACTTTGAAATATTTTATCATTTGTTTCTATAATGTGAATCAAGCCTCCTTGAATTAGTTTTTGTTGGGAATCGACTCGTATGAACAACAAAGTAGTAAAAGTAGAGAAGAACAAACACATATATTTTACATGGAAAACCTTCAAAGAGGAAAAAAAACCACGGGCAAAGAAGGCTTCGGCTTTTCACTAAATGAATAAACAAATGAGAGTACAATATGGAGCAAATAGCTTAAATGTACAACCTGTACATTACCCAAAACCCCGAATACAAAGCTTAAAACCCCAAAGAGTAAATCGGTAAATAAAACCCTAAATTTCATAAGACACTTACAAAAAAGGTATAAAATACTCTGCATAATTACCACGAAACTTTTACCAAAATTCATATGCGACTACATCTTGATTGGCTTAACAAAACAATGATACAATGGTCTCTTTAAATAGGCTAATACTAGAATTCTAATCATACCAAAATATCCATAGAATAATCAGAGTCTAACTGGGAAAAGAAATCCTACTTGAAGTCCAAAACGCAGCTGCCAAATAGGAGAACATATCGTGACGTCGCAACGTCCCATTCGCCTCGTCATGACATCATCCCCATGAGCCAACTCTCCTCGTCCCGATGTCAAGCTTGTTTTGTCCATTTTTCGGTTGCTCTTTGATTCTCATCTAAGGTGCCTACAATGCGTCCAATAAATACGATACACAACCCACAAATCTTCACCTTGAATCGTATTTATCAAACCTCATTTTTCATGTCCCATCACGGGTGTAACTCAAATTTTGTTGAATGTTAACCAAGTCTAAATCATGCTCGAACTTGGAAACTAAAAGACTTTTAGTTTTCATATCAATTTTGTATAATGCAAAAAGGGCTAGTAAAACCTGAACAGAAGAGAAAACACCAACTCTCTCCACTTGATTGTAACCTTATCGACCAACCTTGCTTCAAACACTCTACAAACCATTCGAGTCCTAAAGACCAAAAGGAGATGAGATTCTTCTCTAAATCAGGCATACGCTTGACATCTTACATGACTCCACCTTCAACCGAATTATGTGGATGTGGAAAGCAACGATTTATCATCCTCATTCTCGGCCACATCAGCTACTTCCGTAATTATACAAAACTGCCAGAAATTGAATTTTTTGATCTGTCAAACTTCTTCATATCCAAAACCATTGTTGTTTCACTGAATGAGTTGATCTATAGAAGCTAAACTGTAACTCTGATATCAGTTTTTAAGGAATCAACCTATATGAACAACAAAGTAGTAAAAGTAGAGAAGAACGAACACAAATATTTTACGTGGAAAACCTTCAAAGAGGGAAAAAAATCACAAGCAAAGAAGGCTTCGACTTTTCACTAAATGAGTAAACAAACGAGAGTATAATATGGAGTAAATAAGCTAAATGTACAACCTTAGCTATAGAGCTAATATGGGTAAGGCTAATGTGGTAGCTGACACCCTTAGCCATAGAGGAATGACTAATTTGAGAGTAATGTTTGCTCGTCTGAGTCTAGTGGAGAATTGAGGATTGTTGGCAGAATTACAGGTTAAACTAATTTGGATAGAGCAGATTTGAGCTAAAAACAGAACGACGAATCTTTAGTGCAACGATTCCAATGTGTTGGTTCAAACGGGAATTCTGATTTTACCTTGAATGGTGATAATGTTTTATGCTTCAAAGGTCAGATTTGTGTACCCGATGATAACGAAATAAGGCATTCGATCCTACAAGAGGTGCATCATAGTCCTTATGCTATGCACCCTAGTGGGAATAGAATGTACCGGGATCTCCGGGAACTTTATTGGTGGCACGAACTGAAATGGGAGGTAGTCGTGTAACAGCCCGTTTTTAGGTCAAATCAGAATAGTGGTTTTGGGATCACAAATCCAAATCCAAAATATTTATTTTATTATTTTAATAAGGTCTACAGCATGATACTTTAATTATGTGAAAGTTTCGTAAAGAAATTTTACCGTTTAAATGCTTAATTTCGTAAAGAAATTTCACCGTTTAAATGCTTAATTTGGTAAAAAAGACGAAATCACGTAAAGCGTATGTAACGCCCCCGTTCCCGAGAACATCACTAGAGTTGAGTACGAGGTGTTAACGAACTTAATTCATTAATTAAGAAGCTCAAATAATTTATTTTTCAAATTTCCAGACAAGCTGGCCAACTGCATCATAGTCGCTTAAAAATTCATATCTCGAGTTTCGAAACTCAAAATTAAGATCCGTAAATTTTTCCTAAACTAGACTCATATATCTATCTACTAATTTTTTTCTAGAATTTTTGGTCCAGCCAATTAGTATAATTTATTATTTAAAGTCTCCCCTATTTCAGGGTTTGACTACTCTGACCCCTGTGTATTACGAATCAGATATCTCTCTGTATAGAGTTTCAATAATTATGCTGTTTGTTTCTCATAAAACTAGACTAAATAAGAAATCTGTACATATAAAGTAAAACTTCCAATTATTTTTTTACAATTTTTGGTGAATTTTTAAATTCAGAATAGGGGATTCAAAGACCACTATGATGCTGTTCCACCAAAACTTAAATATCTCATAAAATATAACTCATTTACCTGTTTTGTTCCATCCATATGAAAATAGACTCATCATAGCTTCAATTTAATAACTTATTCATCATTTAATTTCATTTCTACTATTTTTAGTGATTTTTCAAATTCACATCACTACTGTTGTATGACTTTGTTTTATGGCCAATTTTACCATTCCAAGGATTTTCATGGTTTAGTTAAGACATAAAGCATACATGTTATCATATATAAACTTGATTAGCCATTCCAATAGCTAATCATTTACAAACCCTTTTCTTACCAAACCATAACCATATCATATTATCATTTATACAAAGTGATTATGTTGCTATACATGCCACACTCAAAATATACAAGCCATTTTACCAATTTAAGTCTTCGGATAGTGTGAACGAGCCTTCGACCTATCCCGATTCTCAAGCCGGCTTGTCAAAACTACAATGAAGAAAAAGGAGGGAGTAAGCATAAATGCTTAGTAAGTTCACATGTAAATAATAAGTAACATGATTATGCAATCCAACATAAACATCATTAAAACACTCATAACATAAAAAAACTTACTATCTTACCACAATTTTGTCTCACCAAGTTCTCAACCAAGAATTAAACTCATACCTGTCCATTTTCACTTCTTCAACACATTCATCATCGAATCACTTTCGTTTTAAGCATCCTCAATATTCTCTTAGGATTCTCCCGTTGAACACGTAGGAATATAATTTCGAATACGTGGATAGTGTGCACATAAGTGCTATACTCAAAACTGAACAAGCTCAATAGCTTTTGAATCTATATAGCCAAGCTACCATGTAACCCGCCCATAAATGAACTCGGACTCAACTCAACGAGCTTGGGCGTTCTCATCCATAAGTGAACTCGGACTCAACTCAACGAGCTCGGATGCCTAGTTACATCTCACGAACTCGGACTCAACTCAACGAGTTCGGAACTCAACCATCCTAATGACATGTCACTTGTACCCTAATCTATTCCCAAGTTTCAAACAGGATTCTTTTCAATTACACATTTCGATCGCCTTCTTCGGAATATAGAAATCGATACTTGCTAACATCTCATACTTATCAAGTTGTTCACATAATTTGCATATCACCAAATAATAATTTACAAAACATCATATTTCATGATAATAAGTATCATGTCATATAAATAACATTAAATCACTTAAAATAAAAATTATGTTACCTTATTTACACATGAACTTACCTCTATACAAAATATTAGCTATCGAGCCTATTCCTCATAAACTTTGTTTTTCCCTCGATCACGACTTGAATCTCGTTTCTCTTGATCTATAATGCCAAATTAATTTTATTTAATACATACATTCATCAAAACAGCCCCTAATACGAACTTTGGCAAAATTACCATTTTGCCCCTAAAATTTCACATATTTGCACTTTTGCCCCAAGGCTCGTAAATTAATCTCATCCTATTTTCTTATGTTTTATGACATGATGATCATTTTTCCCTTCTATGGCAACATCAAATTCACACTCTAACATGTACTTATGACTATTAGGTATTTTTACCGATTAAGCCCTTTTACTCGTTTTCACTTAAAACCGAGTAGCACAAGTTGTCTAACATAATTTAAAACCTCATATTCTATCATAAAAGACCAAAATACACAAATTTCACCTATGGGTATTTTTCCAAATATGAACCCTAGGTTGAATTATTGCTAGCATAAATTAATTCAAGCTACCGGGATTCCAAAAACGTAAAGAACATTAAAAACGGGGCTTGGAATCGCTTACTATGGAGCTTGGAAGCTTGAAACAAACCCTAGCTATGGAGAACCCTTAAAATTTCGGCCTAATGAAGAAGATGGACAAAAATTGTCTTTTAATTTTGTTTTTAATTCATTTTAATAACTAAATGACCAAAATGCCCTTAATTAAAAACTATGGTGTTTTATCTTCCTTTAGGTATTTTTGTCCAAACTAGTATAATGGTCTAATTCTATCCAAGTACCTCCACTTTAAAAACTCATTACTCACAAGTACTTAATACCTTTGTGAACTAGAACACATATTTTACAACTTTTGCAATTTAGTCCTAAATATCAAATTGGACCCTCTATCGATAAAATTTCTAAACGAAATTTTCACACAATCATGCAATCATGCTATAGACCTTAAAATGATAATAAATAAATTTTTTTACCTCGGATTTGTGGTCACGAAACCACTATTCCGATTAGGCCCTAATTCGGGATATTACAGCGTAAAACTTGTGTGCTATTAATTTAATGTGCCTAGTAGCTATGGTTTAGTAAATTAAAGGTCCTTATAATGTTATTATACCAAGATTAAGGTTAGTGGACATTTATGTCCATGATTTACGTGATTTATAAGCTATAATTATAAGGTTAATATAGTAATTTATGTATTAAGTTAATAATAATAATAAAACAAAACCAAAATCATGTTATTTCATTCATTATCTTGTCGAAAATTGAGAAGAAAGAATAGAAAACTTAGGTTTTCGTTCGGCCAAGCTTCAATTGTCAATTAAGGTACGGTTTTTAATCGGTTTTTAATGATTTCTATGTTTTTGAGCTCGTTGCAGCTTATTCTAACTAGCCCGTACCTTAATTTTTGAATCTGTTCATAATTTTGTTAAGTGCCATTGTTGAATAATTGATTTCTTTGATGTTTAATGATAGATTATGGAAGTTTGATGATAATTTTATATGTTTTGTAAAGTGATTTTTGACAAAAAATTCAAATAGGGATTTGATTAAGAAAATGTAAAATTATATGGTTAAAAGTACGCAATAATGAAAGATATGGGCTGATAGGAATCCTTATGGAATTCAGCTATCATGGGTTATAGCCTAATTGATAATACTCTAGAACGACATATTTTATGTGCTAATTGCATGATTATTTTGAGTATGATCCTACTAATTTAGATTATTTTGTGGTCTTTTATCTTTTAGGGACTAAATTGGAGGGGAGAGGAAATTTAAAGGCAAAAAGTGCGAATTTGAAGATATAATGGGCCAACATGCAAAGAAAGAGAGAAGTAGTGCCAAAAATGCAAACATGGAAGACCCAAGGACTAAAATGCAAAAGAAGTGATTTTATAGCGTAAGACTCTATTTTAATTTCAATTATATTAGGATATTTATTAAGGATTTTTATTTAGATTTAATTTTAGGATTTATTTTCATTTATCTTTATTTATCTTTATTTTTTTTTATCTTTTAGAATTTCATTAGAAATAGACTAGGTTTTCTAGTACAATAAATAGGGGATGGAGTGACACATATTTGACATCTCTTTTTCCTGTACACACTCCTTCTTCCAAAAACTCTGTCTTTTTGTTCTCTCCATATTTTCTTTAATAAAAATCCCATATCTATTTTATTTTTTTCTTCCCCAAAAATCATAAGCCACTAAACCAATCTAGCCGAAGGTTGTCAAAATTCCCCAAAAAGGTTCATTAGGCTTAGAATCCACGCTTAGCCTTCTCAACAGGGTATTCATCGCTTCTCCACACTACAGGGCTGACGTTTCCGTCCATGTCCCTTAATAGGTAATCTTTTCAACTTGTACAAAGAACGGCCGCTTTGTACATTTTAGGAAAATTACACAGTCGATTCGTTGGCTTTCTGTGTCAGAGATTGGTGAATCCAAGAGACAAAACGGTGTGGTATTCGCTGTTGGGAAGTAGTGATCTAGCAGATAGTCCCATAAAAGCGATTAGGCTAGAGTCAGGTTTCGCCAAATCTTAAGTCTAAATCTTTGGAGCTGGTGGTCGTAGGCTTCATTTTCCACTATAACTGGCTTATCCTGCTCGAGAAGGGTTACTTAAAAGCCAAGGATTGAACCCAAGGCGGAACGAGACAACCGGAGGCTGGAATCTCGCCACATAAGAAACTCTCTTTTCCCAACTCTATTTATTTTTCCTCATTTTAATTTCTGCAATTTATTTAATTTTGCGATTTCAATTAACTTTAAATTCTATTTTGATTTTTCTAGATTCTTAATTTTATTTTTTTATTTTTCAGGAACGCAGGTTTTCTTCACCAAGAAATTGTTTAGGATTTCAATAAACGAGAATTCGTACAATCTGGTCCCTGAGGATTCGACCCCACTTCCCTTTTATTGTTATTTTTACTATTTTACGGGGAATAGGATATTTTTGGTGCTTTCAACGACGGCATCAAATTTTGGCGCCGTTGCCGGGGACCAGTAACGTACTAATCTTGTTTTTTGTTTCTTATGACCAGATCTGCTCCAGGAACTCCTGTGTTTGATTCGGAGATTGAAAAGACTGCGAGAGCTAATCGCAAGGAAACAAAACTAAAGAAAAAGCAGTCAGCGATGGTTGGGACTCAAAGTAATCCACCGCCAGAAATCAGAATTGACTACGAAGCAGAGCCCAGGGTTAACGAAAAACCTACTCAAACTTTTGAAAGTGAAAAAGTAAAAGTCGATTCCTCAGAAGAAGTGCTTAACGTTAGGGTTAACGAAAACCCTAATCTAGCACCTCAACCTATGGCTCAGACAATTTGGCAACTGGTCGAAGCGCAGGTAGAACAACTGCCACTGTGCATCGCGTCCTACTATGGATACTGATTTTAAATTAAAGTCAGGCTTAATCCAGCTACTGCCAACTTTTCGTGGGTTGCAAAACGAAAATCCCCACAAGTATTTGAAAGAGTTCCATATGGTTTGCCTTAGTATGAAACCTCAGGGGGTAACTGAGGATCAAATTAAACTGCGTGCTTTCCTTTTTTCCCTAGCAGATTCAGCTAGGGAATGGTTATTTTACTTACCTCCTGGATCTATTACAACTTGGGCTGATCTTTCTCGTTTATTTCTCAACAAGTTTCTTTCAGCATCACGACCAGCTGAGTTAAGAAGGGAGATCGTTGGAATAAGGCAAAAAGAAGCAGAGTCTCTTTATGACTATTGGGAGCGGTTTAAGAAATTGTGTGCAAGCTGCCCACAACACAGTATAACAGAACAGTCTCTTCTCCAATATTTTTATGAAGGCCTGAAACCCATGGAGATGAATATGGTAGATGCCACTAGTGGAGGAACATTAGTTAACATGACTCCCCAACAAGCAAGAGACTTGATCTCCAGAATGGCTGCAAATACTCAGCAATTCCGAGCCAATCCTGAACCCCTTAGAAGGGTTCATCAACTAAGTAATTCAACCTTAGAAGATAAAGTTGATAGACTTACTAATATTGTGAGCTTTCTTGTTGCAGAAAAAGCCAAACCAGCCTGAGTATGCGGAATATGTGCCACACCTGAAGATACAACTGATGCATGTCCCAGTTTGTATGATGATACTATAGCTCATTTAGATGCTGTAGAAAATTTCCCTAGCCCACCACAAAGGCGATACGACCCTCACGCTAATACCTACAACCCAGGATGGAGAGACCACCCTAACTTGAGTTATGGGGCCAATCCACAATATAACTAGCCATACCGAAATTGGGTTCCACAACAGCCACAAGATTCAAGTAATTCTCTAGAAACCATGGTCAATAAATTAGCAGCTATTGTCCTTAATTTTCAACAGTAAACTCTCAATTTCCAAATAGAGATGAAGGATTTCCAACAGAAAACTGAGGCATCCATAAGGGAGTTGACCATATCAATTGAGATATTGAACTCTCAAGGGAAGTTGTGATCACAAACAAAACCAAACCCGAGGCAAAATGCAAATACAATGACGCTGCAAAGTGGAAAGGTACTGGAACCAATTCCTAGCAAAAATCTTGGTTAAGAAACCGCCAAAGAAAACCCGAAAATGACGAATAGGTCCGAGCAAAACCCCCATTTCCGAAAATCCAACCTCTATTCCCAGGACGATTAAACCAGTGTCGAAAAAGTAAGAAAGACAAAGAGATCCTCGAAACATTCAGGAATGTCGAGATCAATCTACCACTGTTGGATGCCATCAGACAGATTTCGCGGTACGCCAAGTTCCTCAAAGAGCTTTGCACCAACAAACGAAAACTAATAGGTAATGAAAAGGTAAGTATTGGTGAGAATGTATCCGCAGTGCTGCAGCGGAAAATGCCGATAAAATGCAAAGATAGAGGTATGTTCGCTATACCATGCAAAATAGGCCATTTGGGGATCAAGAAGGCCATGTGTGATTTAGAGGCCTCCATAAATGTTATGCCTTATTCTATTTATGAATCACTTAATGCGGGTTTTTTAACGAAAACAGGTGTTATAATTCAGTTGGCAGACAAGTCTATTGTGCACCCCGAAGGAGTCCTCGAGGACATATTAGTCAAAGTCAATGGGCTTATCTTCCCTGCAGATTTCTATTTGATAAAAATGGATGAGGATAACGCTCTTGGGTCTTCAGACATCTTGTTGGGGTGACCTTTCCTTAGTACTGCAAATACTAAGATTGATGTACGAAGCGAAACCCTCACGATGGAGTTTGACGGGGAGATCGTGAAGTTTAACGTTTATGGCACTATTAGTCACCCAAGTAAAGTCTTGGACATAAACCGTGTCGACATAATTGACTCATCAGTAGAAAAAACTTTTGAGTCATCTTATTGAGATAAATCTAAACTGATGTTTGATGATTTTGAATCTGTTAATAAATTATTGGCTCACATGAATACTAAACTTCTACCTTCTGTTGTGCAGGCACCAGATCTGAAATTAAAACCACTTCCCAAACATCTCAAATGCACATTTTTAGAGAATGATGAGACTATTGTCGACTTAAAAGGGATCAACCCCTTGGAGGAAAATACGAAACCAAAGAAAGAGGTGCAAGGACGATTAAACCCAAATATGGTGGACGTGTTAAAAAATGAGAATTTCCAAGCTCATACGAACGAAAGAATTCAGCTGGAACAGCTCCAATACTAGTTGGGGTGTCAAGCTAGCAACGTTAAACAAGCTCTTATTGGGAGGCAACCCAATTTTTATTTTTATTTTATTTTAGTTTATTTTATTTTTATTTATTTTTTCTTATTATTTTATTATTTATTATTTTCAGATATTAATAAAATTCTCTTCTTTTGTCTAGGTAAACCGAAGCAACAATAGGAAGAACTCATTACCGTAATACACGAACGACAATAACTACACGGGGAGTTCTTCTAAACTTTTCTTCTACCTATTTATTTATTTATTTCACATCGAGGGCTATGTGTTTTAAGTAGGGGGAGACATTCCTTATTATTTCTGTCATTTTAGATGCTGATTTGGTTGTTGCTGGCATATAATTTTTTTTAAAGAATATTCTGCTTCTTTTCATGCCTAAGAATTTGACCACGGCTTGCCCACTGTTTGACCCACATGCATGATTCTTATCTACTGAGTTAATTATGATTTTGCTTGATAGATTTCATCTCCACTGTTTTATTTCTTTTAGTTTAAAAGATTATAATTAATGGAGTTAACATTATCTTGATTTCGGTAAATTTGATTAAGTCTAAATTTAAGAGGACACTTAATACAATTGCATGCTTAAAATATGTTCATGACTATTAAGGTGGTTACTGAAACTTATTTTTGACACTTGATTGTTTTTCCTAAGTTCTCCAAAATTAAAATTTCGTTTAATAATAATAATGTTTTTGTGGTTATGAGTGCAGCTTAAGACGTGACTAGCTGAGTAACCGAGGTAGGGTGCTTGGGTTGTCATCCTATTTCGCGTCAAAAGGTTGTGTGACGTGTTAGGTAAAACTCCGCTAACCGGAATTAATTTTTAAGAATGTGTTGGGCTGAGTAACCGGGTTGAGGTGCTTTGCTGTCATCTCTTTTCGCGTCAAAAGGTTCGATATGTTCTTAAAAAAAATAAAAATTAGGAGTATGTTGGGTTGAGTAACCGGGGTGGGGTCCTTAGCTGTCATCTCTCTTGGCGTCAAAAGGTTCAATATATTCCTAAATAAAAATAAATAAAATAAAATTAAAATTCTATTAAAAAAGAGAAAAAAAAAGACATATTAATAAAGTGTGAGGACTAAAGGTAGAAACGAATAGGGTGTCTTGATAGGTTTGGTAAATTACCTAATTTTCATGAAATAATCCAAGTCGATCTTAATTTTTGTGTGTGTTAATTGAAATACTTTTTTTTTCAATTTTACTTAAAGCAAGCTAAGGGTTCTCTTTATTTTTCATATGCATTTTTGACTAATTTTTATAAAACTTTGGAGTAGTATTTCTTTCATGACAGGATTTAATTTTCACAGTGGACACGAACCATACTTGAGGGCAAGTATGGGCTAAGTAGGGGGGATTTGATAATACTCTAGAACGACATATTTTATGTGCTAATTGCATGATTATTTTGAGTATGATCCTACTAATTTAGATTATTTTGTGGTCTTTTATCTTTTAGGGACTAAATTGGAGGTGAGAGGAAATTTAAAGACAAAAAGTGCGAATTTGAAGATATAATGGGCCACCATGCAAAACAAGAGAGAAGTGGTGCCAAAAATACAAACATGGAAGACCCAATGACTAAAATGCAAAAGAAGAGATTTTATAGCGCAAGACTCTATTTTAATTTCAATTATATTAGGATAATTATTAAGGATTTTTATTTAGATTTAATTTTAGGATTTATTTTTATTTATTTTCATTTATCTTTATTTATTTGTATTTATCTTTTAGAATTTCATTAGGAATAAACTAGGTTTTCTAGTACTATAAATAGGGGATGGAGTGGCACATATTTGACATCTCTTTTTCCTGTAAACACTCCCTCTCCCAAAAACTCTGTCTTTTTGTTCTCTCCATATTTTCTTCAATAAAAATCCCATAACTATTTTATTTATTTCTTCCCCAAAAATCATGAGCCACTAAACCAATCTAGCCGAAGGTTGTCAAAATTCCCCAAAAAGGTTCATGAGGCTTAGAATCCGCGCTTAGCCTTCTCAACAGAGTATTGATCGCTTCTTCGCACTACAGGGCTGACGCTTCCATCCATGTCCCTTAATAGGTAATCTTTTCAAATTGTGTAAGGAACGACCACTTTGTACGTTTTGGGAAGATTGCACAGTCAATTCGTTGGCTTTCTGCGTCAGAGGTTGGCCAATCCAAGAGACAAAATGGTGTAGTATTCGCCGTTGGGAAGTGGTGATCTAGCAGAAGATAGTCTCACAAAAGCGACTATTGGCTAGAGTCAGGTTCCGCCAAATCTTAAGTCTAAATCTTTGGAGCTGGTGGACATAGGCTTCCTTTTCCACTATAACTGGTTTATCCTGCTCGAGAAGGGTTACTTAAAAGCCAAGGATTGAACCCAAGGCGGAACGAGACAATCGGAGGCTGGAATCTCGCCACATAAGAAACTTTCACTTTTCCCAACTCTATTTATTTTTCCTCATTTTAATTTCTGCAATTTATTTAATTTCGCAATTTCAATTCACTTTAAATTCTGTTTTTATTTTTCCAGATTCTTAATTTTATTTTTTTATTTTTCAGGAACGCAGGTTTTCTTGACCAAGAAATTGTCTAGGATTTCAAGAAACGAGAATTCGTACAATCCGGTCCCTGAGGATTCGACCCTACTTCCCCTTTACTGTTATTTTTACTATTTTACAGGGAATAAGATATTTTTGGTGCTTTCAACGACCGCATCACTAATTGTGCAATTTTGCATTTTTATGTATTAAGAACTAAATTGCAAAGTAGTCAAAAGTCTAGGGGTAAAATTGTAAATTAGCCAAAATAAATGTTTTAGGCTAAATTGAATTGAATGAAAGTTTGAATGAGTTAATTTGATATTATATAGATCAAGATAAGCAAATACCAGAACTAGATCGGGGAAAACGAAAAGTGGACGAATAGCCGATAGTTTTATCTAAGGATACGAGGTAAGTTCGTATAATTAGAATTGAACTTATATAATTTTAAATATTTGAAATGAATGTTTATGATTAGTAATTGATATACTTGAATTATACATGCTTATTGATATAGTTTATTGGTTACCGAGCCCCGTTTGAACTATATGAATTCATAGGATAAGAGTGACATGTCACTAGGGTTACCGTTTTGGTCGAGCTCCTACATTTGTTACGAACTCACCACAGCTCATATGAGCTTACCGATATTTCAACTCGTATGAGATTATTGTTTTCAACTCATTGGAGCTTACCGTTTCAGCTCATATAAGCTTACTGTTTTCAGTTCATTAGACCTTATCGTTTCAGCTCGTATGAGCTTACTGGTCAGCTCGATAGACCTTACCGTTTCAGCTTAATAGAGCTTACTGTTCATCAGCTCAAGAGGAGCTTACCAATATGGCTCGAAAGAGCATAAATTATAATGAATTGACGGATTACTGATGTTATTCACCCGAGTATCCTTTGAATTTCTAATAGGTTCAATGGGTACAGATAATGTTACACGGATGAATTACGGTTTATAAATGTTGTTAATGTTATATATGATATATGAATTTGGAATGATGCAAAGCATTGTATTAAAGAATTGTACTGGTTGCACTTTAATTATTGTTTTGACTATGTATAAATGATAAGTTTAATTCTAATTTATACGGGCTTACTAAGCTATAAAGCTTACTCTGTTTCTTTTTCTATTTATTATAGAGGCTCATAGTTCGCTCGTTTCAGACAAGCCGGAGTTGCACATCACACTATCCAATTTCCGATTGGTACTTTAATTGATATCATGATTTTGGTATGTTTTTGTGTATAAGTTAAGCCATGTGATTTGGCTTATTTTGGTACTATGTTTTGGTTGAATTAAGTGTTCAATTATAGTATGTTTTGGTAAGGTAATGATGGAATGAAATTATGCAAGTGAAGACTTGATATGTAGTTGTTAAATGAATGGATTATGCATGATGTTAAATAAGTATTTGGGTATCTAATTCTTAGGTTTTGATATGGCAAATAATGTGTATTGAAATGGTTATCTTGGCCGCTTATTGAGTTGTAAAAATATGGTCATTTATTCTTGTGAATGTTTGTGTTTATAAGGTGGCAAAACGACTTTACAAATGGCCTATTTTTGTCCACACGGGCAGAGACATGGGCGTGTGTCTCAACCGTGTGCGACACATGGTCATGCTGCACGGCCGTGTGTCCCCTGAGGTACCCTTTCGAATTAAGTCAGTATAACCTACAGGTTTAGCACGGCCTAAACACACGGGCATGTCTACTGGCCATGTGTGACACAGAGGCTGACACATGGGCGTGTGGTTGGCCGTGTGACCCAAATCAGTAGCCTCTCTAGTTTTCCCACGGCCATGGCACACGGGCGTATCCTCAGCCGTGTGACACAAGTCAGTATGTATGTTCTGTTTTCACACGGTCTAAGATACGGGCATGTCTACTAGCCTTGTGAGGCACACGGCTTATTCACACGGGCGTGTGATATTTGAAATGTTGAAATTTTTCCTAAGTTTCCAAAATTTTAATTTGTTACCGATTTAGTCCCGAATGCATGTTTTAAGCTTCGTATGCTCGATTTAAGTACATATTGAATATGAATGAATGATAGTTACTAAAATGAGATGATAATTGATAAATGATTATTCTGAACTAAGTTATAAGTTTGGTAAAGCCTCTTAACCTATTCTGGCGACTGTTATGGGTTAGGGGTATTACAAGTCGCCTTTGTGTCTTACTGTTTGACGTGTCAAAAAGTCAAGTCCGAACATTAGTTGGTCTCCGGACTACTTCAGCCTGTCAAGATCCCACAATGGAAATAAGAGCGGGTAATAATTGATTTTGTTACGGGGTTGCTCTCCACTCCTGCTAAAAAGGATTCAGTTTGGGTCATAGTTGATTGTTTGACCAAATTGGCTTACTTCATTCCTATCCGAATAGATTACTCCTTACAGAAGTTAGCTAAACTGTATATTGCGAAAATTGTGATACTACACGAGATTCCGATCTCGATTATCTCTGACAGGGATCCATGATTCACATCTCGATTCTGGAAAAAACTCTATGAGGCCTTAAGCACCCGACTTAATTTTAGCATGGCATACCACCCCTAGACCAATGGACAGTCGGAACGAGTTATTCATATCTTAGAAGATATGCTCCGAGGTTGTGTGATAGACTTCGAGGGTAGTTGGGAGAAGTACCTACCGTTGGCTAAGTTTGTATACAATAACAGCTTCCATTCTAGTATTCAGATGGCACCCTACGAGGACTTATAGGGTCCTAGGTGTTGTACTCCGTTATGTTAGACTAAATTAAGTGAACGTCGGGTATTGGGTGCTAAACTAGTTTTTTAGACTGAGAACACAGTGAAAGTGATTCATGATTGTCTGAAAACAACCTCCGATAGATAGAAGTCTTATGCGGACTTGAAAAGAAAGGATATTGAGTTTTCGGTAGGTGACCAAGTGTTTCTGAAAGTATTGCCTTGGAAGAAGGTTCTTCAATTTGGGCGCAAGGGTAGGCTAAGCCCGAGGTTCATTGGACATTACCGTATTTTGAAGCGGGTTGGATCTATTGTGTATCAGTTGAAGTTACCGTCAGAACTAGAATGAATTCATGATGTATTTCATGTCTCGATGCTGAGAAGGGATAGTTCAGATTTGTAACAGCCCATTTTTCAGTGAAATTGGAATAGTGATTTCGGGACCACAAATTCGATTCGAAAATAAGATTTATTTTTATTTCATTATATGGTTCGTATTATAATAGACATGTCGTGTGAAAAGGTTGATACAAAAATTTTATTGATTAAGTGTTTAATTACGAGAAGGACTAAATCGCATAAAATGTAAAAGTTGAATTCTAGTAGCTATAAGACTCAAATAGCTATGAAAATCAAAACTAGAGGTCCTTATATGGTAATTAAACCATTAAGAAAAGTATGTAGATTTTTCTTGGTGACTCATCCATGGAAATATAGAAAAAGTGCAATGACTAAATTGGAAATAGTAAAATACTTAATTAATTAAAAGATGAAAAGAAAATATATCATCTTATTTTCATCATCTTCAACCTAAAAACACATAGAAACCCTAGGTGAGAGAAAAGAAACTTTCAAGGCCTAATTGGGTAAGTTCCCTTGTCCTATTTTTAGTAATTTTGATTTTTTTGAAATCGGGATAGCTTAATCTCTCTATTTGAGGGATTACTTTGAAATGTTATCAAGGTATGAAAAATGGGTCATGGATGTATATACTGAAAATTAGAAATTTATGGTAGAAAATAAAAGATTATTGATAGATAAACAACTTTTACAAAGTGATTTTTTGATGAAAACATGATTAGGGACTAAAATGTAAAGTTGTAAAAGTTGATGAAAAATTCTGAATTTTTATGAGTACATGTGCTGTAAATTTTTTAATGGGCCTTTAGTTAGGCTTGGAATAGGGAGTAATTTGCACAAGTTTCATTATACGAGCCTAGGGATGAAATTAGAATTTATGGAAAAGTTAAGGGCAAAATAGAAATTTTGCCTAGAACATAAATTGATAAATTGAGTTCATTTAAATATGAAATGTGTGAAATTGATGGTTAAATTCATTTATATAGATCCAGATACACTAATTCGAGGTTAGATCGAGGAAAAGAAAATATTTCGCGTTAGTAGATTTCTAACGCGAACAAGTGTCGAGGTAAGTTCTTGTAACATAATCGAGCATGTAAATATGTTTAATTGAATATTGTGATCGTATGAAATGTTATTATCATTTGATGTAAATTATTTGATTCCAATAGAGAAAATTTGAATACATGCTTGAAATGATGAAAAAGGGTTTAGTCCCGATTGAATATTGAATTCCGACGAATATATGCACTTTCCCTAAACGAATGAGGTCCTGCATCTATTGCGGATGGGATTTAGCTCGGAAGAGTAGTCCTATTGACCTTGTTAAAGAAAGGATTTAGCCCGGATGGGTAATCCTGATATAATACCTTTCGAGTATACATTATGATTAGGGTTTAGCCTGTACTAGTAATCCTAATTGAGCTCTTTTGAACAGACAATATATAAAGGATTTAGCCTGAACTGGTAATCCTGTTATATGATATGTGAGTCGATAGTGTGATCCTGGGTTAAATGTCCTAAGAGGTACCCTTGAATAAGAATTGACGAATTATTGAATTGTACACCTCGAGTGTACTACGTGAGCATCCATCAAAATTTCAATGATTCAACAGATATAGAACCCTTAACATGGCATGAGGATTTTTAGATGAGATGATAATGCCTTGAAAGAGTGTTGCATGATGAGCTCATCTATTCTTACTTGATGTATATGTAAACTTTGTGACTAACATGTTTGATTGGATGTATGTGTTTAGGCAATTTAAGCAAATGGACGGAAAATTTGTTATTGTATGCTTAAATTTAATAAACGGGATTGGTAAATTTAGTTTCCGTTATATGAACTTACTAAACATGTAATGCTTACTCCGTTTTAATTTTCCCCTATTTTATAGTGTTCGGAAACTCACCTATTTTACTGGAGCATCACCACACTATCAACTTCTTATTTTAGGTATACTTAGTAAAATCATTTTGGTATAATGGCGTGGATTGGACAACTTGACCAATAGTAGCTTGAAATGTTATTTTGTAACCTAGTCATTGGAATGGCTAGTGATGGTTCATTTTGGTATGACTAAGAAGATTATTATGATATATATATATATACACAAATGTGTTATGTTAAGAGTATGTGATCAATGTTATGAATGCCTAAGTTAAACTAAGGTAAGATTGAGATCATGTATGCTTGTAGTGATATGCCTTGTGAATGATGAAATCTGCTTAAGTTGAATGCTTGGATTGGTTGGTATTGGATATGTGTTTCGAATGCAGGCCATGGGTGAAATTTTGGGTGAGAAATGAAGCTAGAAATGGCTTCATTTTGTCAACACGGGTAGACATACAGGCGTGTGTCTAAACCGTGTGTGATGCACTGCCTGGTAACATGGCATGTGGTTAGGCCGTGTATCCCCTGCACCTTAATTTAGAGAAATAGAATGCCCAGAATTGAGCATATGGGCAGAGACACGGGCGTGTGTCTCAGCTGTGTGTGCCACACGAGCATGTGTCTTAGCCATGTGAAACCTGCACCTAATTTTGAATTGAATTAATTAATCGCACGACCTAGCACACAGGCATATGGCATGGCCGTGTATGCAAGTCAGAGAGTTACACGGGGTCGAACACGGTCTCCAGCACTGGCGTGTCCTAGGGTCACACGGGATTATCCTTTGGACCACACGGGCATGTGAACCCTGCATCTTGGAAAAATTTGAAAATTCTTAAAGTTCCCTATTAAGCCCCGACTTAATTCTACTACTCGTATTAGGCCTCGAGGGCCCAATTAAGGGACGTTATGAATGATCTTGGTAAATGAATAGTAATTTACATAAGTTATTTGTAAAATGTACTGAAAGTTCTGGTAATGCTCTAAAACCCTGTTCTATCGATGGATACGGGTTAGGAGTGTTACATTTAGTGGTCTTAGAGCTACAGTTTAGCCGATTCTCGGATTTGACATAGCAAACACGAGTTTAGCTATACATTCCATTATTTAAATTGTGATTGTCTTATGAGTCCTGATCGTTTTAAATGTCTTTTTCATATAGTAATGTCATCCAATCGAGCTAGAGTTGAATCCGAGGAAGCTGAGAGCAATGCTTCAGCTTCAGTTCAAAGAGTTATGTTTGCGTCTGGTGGTGAAAGGCCTGTGTCTGAGGGCCGAAGTGAGGAGGCAAAACAAGCCTTCTTTCAAATGATGAATGAATGGTTTACCCAGTATCTGAGAACAAACCTTATTGTACAACGACCTCCCCCACCTGCTCCCTAACCAATTCCTGAGGTGCCACAGGGTACTGAACCTATTAGAATTGGTAAGCCTCTGATAGATAACATCTGCAAACATGGGGTGGAAAAATTTAGAGCTACCGCAGATGATGATCCGGAAAGGGCTGAGTTTTGGCTAGAAAATACTATCCGGGTTTTTGATGAATTATCCTGTACACCTGTTGAATGTCTAAAATGTGCAGTATCTCTACTGAAAGATACATCTTATCATTGGTGGAATACCATAACTTCAGTAGTACCGAGAGAGAATGTTACATGGGAATTCTTCCAAGCTGAATTCAGGAAGAAGTATATGGGCCAGAGATTTATGGATTAGAAAAAGAAGGAATTTCTAGAGCTCAAACAAGGAAATATGGCTGTGTCTGAATATGAACGATAATTTGTTCACCTGAGTAAGTATGCCATAAAATGGGTTCTAACCGAGATTGAGATATGTAATCAATTTGAATAGGGTTTAAATGAGTATCTCAAATTATTGATTGGAATTCACGAAATAAAGAAACCTGCAGTGTTAGTTAATCGAGCACACAAAGCTGAGGAACTGAGAAAAGAAAAGAAACAAGTCGAAAGAGAGGCTCGGGTTTCTGGAAAAAGAACTATGAGTAAGTCACAGTAATTTGCTTCTAAGAAATTAAAGAAGTATTATGATCGCGTTACCACCCCTACGGGATATTCTAGAAGAGAGCGGGGCTCTTAACGTTCTAACCCGAAGTCTCCATCTCCATCTGTAACCAGTGTGGGTAGTGTTAGTAACCCAAAATTGAAATGTAAAAATTGTAACAAATTTCATCATGGGGAAATGTCAGTCTAGAAGTGGAGCTTGTTTTGGATGTG